>NC_133972.1:110696561-111065727 GCF_047716275.1 Strix uralensis
CCTTGTCAGTACCAATCACCCACACTGACAACTCTCAAGCTCCCTTCTTATGGTAACCAAAACTGAGTCAACTTTTTGCCATCTCCTTCTGACAACAGAATGCAATTTTTAACAGCATCTTTCTCAATGCTTAGGCCAATCCTTCCAAAGTATGGATTACAAGGACAGAAGTCTCTTTTTCAGTAGGTATACTGAATTTTAGGACTGGTGCTTGTAGTAGCACTGATGGTTAAACCCCAATTTTTGTACCATCAGCTTGCTCCCATTAACCACAACTCCTGCCTTCTCAGGCAGGGCTCAAACCCTCCCTGCACAGCCACAGAAGACGCTTGCTGTTGGAGGACGCGTTCAGAGCGAGATGCCTATGGCCTAACAGAAACGCACACATCCTGGACATCAGAGCAATCTACAGTAAATTAGGAAATTAAAAATGCATGCCTGTAAAAGCACTAGTTACACATGCTGCACATATCACAGTCACACCGCTGTGATCTTGAGAATTACCATTTGGAAGTGCATTGAATTAGATTGCATGCAGCACAGATACTAGTCTGAATCACTACCTCCAATTCAAATACACACATACCCTCTCACGAGTATGTCCCTTATATACCTTGTCTCTTCAGCAAGTACAACTAAATCATTATTATAATCCAATTTACCATACAAATTGAAAAAAACCCACATTTTATTAAGTCAGAAAGTTGGTCTTGACTTTTCTGTATCAATTGTTAATACCAGTCTCAGATGAGTCTTTCCACTGCCTGTACCCAAGTCTCCCACTCACTTTAACTTCAGCCAACTTCACGGCAGACTTCCAGGCCAAGAGAGTCTTGCACAACACACCGTAGGATCGTACCAGTTGTTTAAAGATGCTGGGAGCTTTTCTGAATAAAAGTAAATTGCTTCCATTTCAAGTAGTTTTCTTAAATAATAAAAATAGAGACTATGTACTGAAGGCCAGGTTCACAAATCTAATAAAATTATAGATAACTAAACAAAAATTGGCAAGATAATCTAAAATGTTACCTTACTCCATATATTTTTCTAGTGTTTTCTTATTAATTTGTTTAAAAGCTGTTACATAGGTTCACCTCATTTTTCTTTACTAAAGTAAATGTAGACACAAGTAAATGATAGGACCAAACAGCAAAATGCAGATAGAGAAACTCAGAATAGCTGGATATGGAACAGTCATTTCACACACACTTATCTCTGATATAAACAACTGAGCCAAATACATATTTTTTGTTTGGACACATCTGTAGGTATGATGTGCGTAATTAATTGTTCATTCAAAATTGCAATTTCATGATGCATTCGATGATTTAGGTATACAACAGTTTTAGTTCTCAGAGCTGACTAAAAATAGTGATTTTAATTTATTCCTGCTGCCTACAATTACCCACAACCATGTATTTTTAAATATTTCCAGCCTATAAAAATTACTAATTTTTTCCACTTGTGTTTATCTGCATTTAGACTTTGATTTGGATAAATTAAGCTCTCAAGTGTTCCTTGCTTTATGAAACTCTGCATGTTGTACACTTCAACACAAATAAATGACTTCTACCATTAGAGGTTTAAATAATGTAATGTATTTCATGCTCAGCCTGAAGCTGGATTCCAATGAAGTTGCTAATGCACGTAATGATTAAGTGTAACTCAAATACTAACTGTGTTGTTGAAAACATGACAGGCAATAATTTGGTCTATTATATTCTGCCATTTAATTGCCTAGTACAGACATTCTCTGACACGTTATGAAGCAATGATTTACAATTATTCAAGCTGCAAAGGTCAGAAAGTGACATTATAATCATCTACACAGAGATCCCTTCTAATGCACAAAAACTAGGTAATACCACACAAAAATAGTTTTACTAGAGTAGCAACTTTCTATTTAAGGTTTCCCAAACTGCACAAGTATAAATAATTAATTTACATTACAGTACATTAAGGCATCCTTGAAAATATAATGTTTTTCCTGCTCCTACCAATAAATTCATGAATAAGTCTTTTTTGCTTGCTAAAAGCAATCTTAAGAGCAGGCTTTCACTAAAAGTAGCCAGACATTAACAGTAATCAGTTAAAAAAAAATCTGAAAAACTGAAAGATTTTTTAGAACACAACACACAGGAGTACAGCCAATTTTTTTGATGCTGCTGGTCAAAGCACATTCTTATCTATAAAGTACAAAGACCTATTACCCACTATACTCAATATAGGCTAGTATTTTTCTTTAGACATTCTCAAAGCAACCAGTGTCATTAAAATACTGAACTTTATACAGATTAAGATCTCTGAACTATTCTAAGCATTAACAACAGCAGCAAAAGTGAAGTTATTTCTACGCTTGGGACACTATAACTCTCCTCAAAGCCTGTTTATGTGAGGCTTTAAAAAATAACTGAATTTAGCAAAACACTTATTTAGCAGAACATCTTACAACACCTCCAGAAATAATTGGGAAAAGGAGTTTCAAAGCAAACCGAGAACTGAGGAGCAAAAGTAAAAAAGATTAATACCTCCATCCAGCAAAGGACCACAACAAAGCAAAAAAGCAAAACCAACAACAACCACCAAAAAAAAAAAAAAACCCAAAACAAAAAAAAAAAAACACACAAGAAAAATACTTCAGCAAAATACAGAAAAATCCCAACCTTTTCCAGCCCGCTCCAAATTCCTTTGTGTATACCAATACTTACTTTTGTTCCTTAAAACACTTGACTGCTATATATGGAGTACTATATATGGAATAAACATAATAAAGACATTGCTACAAAGGTCTTTTCAATTTTTAGGAAGGTAGCAAAAAAAGTTTATGTGCATGTTTTAAATACTGAAAATTTTCCTAAAAATCCAAACCTACCTTATACCCCTCTTCCTGAGTAGATTTTTAAGAAGTCATAAAGGAGAGAAACAAAAAGAAAGAAGCAGCCACTGTTACCTGAAACATGTAACTATATCCCCCAAAAATCTGTTTCTGAAAGCAAAGGCAAGAAAAAAGCAAAGGAATAGTAGATGCATTTTTAAATCAAACACTGTCTATAAGTTCTGTTCAAAATCTCAAGTGCAGAACAATGCATTTTTCATGTTCTACCTGAGGCATAAAATTTGAAAAGTGCATGATAAGCCTTTTCACTGCATTTCACCAGGCAAATGAAACAAAAATTTTAAATGCTGGGCAACCAAGATTTGCTCATCTAACCCAGATTATCAGCCAATTTCAAAGCCAGACTTCCAAAAATTAAATTCAAATATGCAGCAGTTTGCTACCCACAGAAAATAGATACTACCTCTGAAATAATGGGATATATTTTACAGCCATGGGTATGGAAAAGAAAACAATTAACACACATCTGCGATAAGGAAATGAGTAGCAGACGGTTTATTCCAAATGTTAGAACATTAGCGGTGTCCAATTTCTGTGTCATGTAGTTTCTGCTGTGTAGCTGAAGAAAAACAAACCCTGAACTTCAATTAAAAAAAAATAAAACAACACAGCAAAATTACTGCCTTTTTCAACAACTAAGTGAATTATACATTGTGTACTTTGTATCATGTAAATATCAGGATCATTTGGAAAACTGAGGCACAGCAAACCCTTCCTAAAACAACACCATTGATACAGCTTTTTGCCTTTTATTTTAAAGACAAAAATTTCCAGAGAATTTTTGTCTTAAAAAAAAAAGTGGTATTTTGAGACCACACTACACCACAGTGTTGCACTGACATTTCACCTTTAAAAAGTGCCCAAGCAGATTCAAAAGCTTTTGAAACACAATTTATCCTCACAACTAGCAGAGGGCTTATTACTATGAATCTAAAAGTCAGAGGATAGAATATTAACTACTGTAGAAAAGAAAACATAGTGCAGGACCTTCTGTTTGTGACAAAATTACAGAGTTAATGTTCCTGAAAGATCACTTCACCTTTTAAAGCATGATTTTTAAAAAGGTAAAATTTATAGCAATTAAAGCTAATGAAGAAATGCAGCATGAGCTGCTTATGTTCAGGAACTAATAGGTCCACTGAGCATTTCTAAGATTATTTAGCCATCAATGATAATGAATTGACATTGTCAGTGGTGTTAATGTACCAATGCTCTATAGTGCCACTAATCCGTTAGCCAATCCTAGCAATTTTTTTTTTTTTATGTTGCTACTTTATTTTTTTAACCTACACACTACCCAGTCCTTTCAATTAAAATAGCAGAAATACAGCACAGACTATTACACTTTCTCCTCTTCTTCCACATTTAAGGATGGCATATTCATTATTTGGACTACAGTTCAAACTGCTCTGGTCATTCCTCCTTCTTCAAATCCTGCTCAGTTCTTCAGAACTGCTAGCTACAGTACAAAATGTCTTTTCCAATTAAATCAGTGTTAATATATAGTTCTTAAAATACATTTTGGTGCACATTAAGTGAAATGTGATGATTATTTAAACAGGTATATAAATCAGATTTTTGTGAGCACAGGGTATTGTGGTACATGTCTCTTCAGCTGATTGTTTTCCATATCTAAATAGCACAGCTTCATGTTGTTGATGAAAATTAGCAATACAATACTACACAAAAATGGAAAATGAGTACCTGCTTGGCTACCAGTTATGACATGTCAGCAACATACAGTAAGCAATCAGCTTAGCAAAGTGACTAACATTCAAGTCCACTGTTTAAATCATTCATACATGTTTTCCTCTCTCTCTTGCATAACCATCGTGAATTGCAACCGAGAGTTGTGTAATTTCTGAGACAGATTCCAAGAACATGTCGATCGTGAAGGAGTGAGTTTTTAAAAAAAATTAGGTACTGTGCCAAATCCTAATCATTTTAATTCTCTTTTTATAAAAGATATGGTATTAGCTGTTTTGAGATTTTTTTTTACTGTTCCTCTCACAATAACATAGCTAAAGAATACAATGATTTTTCAGTTTAAGTTAAAAGGGAATTGACTAAAGAACCATTGTCAAGTTTGTTGACAACTTCTAAAGAACGGAGCTTAGCCTTAGTGAAACAGTTTTGTGGATCTGTAGCTGTTAACTATTTTCCATGCCAAATTCTTGGCAATTCATATAGCATATTTTTCAAACAATATAAAATAGCCTACCATGCATAAACATGCTGCAAAATAAAGAGTAACACAAGTTATTCTACTACTGATATTCAGCGGACTCAAGAATTAAGCTCATACATTTTTATTTCTTGTCAAGAAGTCAGCAATTAATTTTCTTAAGTGAGTAAAAACATCCAAAGTATCTCATAATGCTGCATGTAAAATTATTTGAAAAACAGAGAGATGAATCAGTGAAAATCACTCAGCTGCATCTTCAGCTGAAGATTCACTTGTCCTTTAAAATGTGTAACTCACTTTGTCTTGCAGTAGATCGGTATACTAAGGCTAAAAAAACCCCTCCTGCTGAATATTATCCTCAACATCACACCACACCATTCATGTGTGCACTGCATCATCTAATTGAACCTGTGCTGTTCTACACATTAGCCATAACACTGCTATAGCAGGTTACATAGGTTTGAGTAAAATGTTTTTATATGATGCATATATTAGTTAATTTCTCCAGCATAATAACATTAAAATATATTTTTAATCAGAACTAGGGTATTAAAATCCAACTTTGAATGTCCTATGATGTACCATATATGCCATGGCATTTTAAAACCTTTTAAACATTTCTGCTAAATTAATTAGTTTTGCATTAAGGAGTCTCAATGCCTCCTATTAAATGCAACACATTTGAAGGACAATTAAACATTATGAACGATCCTTCTGAGGAAATAACGATTAAGTAAAAAAGAAAAACAAGATTTTTTTGGGTAACAAACAAGAACACAAGCATACATAAAAGACTTCCATTTATTTTTAAAGTCTTATGCCTGCAATATTTTAGATCCGTTTGTTTGAAAAATCAGTCTTCTGTTTTGTTTTCGTAAAGAATGAAAACCCTAATGGAGTCCAGAAATCTGTTAATGGTACTAAAATTATAACAGTATAGCAAAAGAAAAAACCCCACACAGTAAAGTCTGTATTATATATTTTTTGTGTCTTTAAATGGAATTTACAGTTCTCCCTGGCAATGTGAATGAACATCCTATAATTTAGTCAATTTACAGATTACAGGTTCAAATTGACCTTGTAGCCCATAAAATTGCTCATCTTCAGTGCAGGATTAGAAGTGGGAAAAGAATGTCATAACTGTATTTAAGGAATTTACCATAACAATGGAAAGGAGGATATGCATGCATAATTTTAGCCACTCTTGCTCACATCACAGTTTTCAATTCTGAAACAATGCATATCCTGCACTCTTCTCCTGGTTAACCATGGTGGAGACTGTTTCAATTTACTCACCCACAGACATGACACTTGTATTCCCTCATCCCAAGGTGCCTCTTGACATGGTTTCTGGCATCTCCGAGCTGAGCTGTTGCAAAGTGGCATATCTTGCACTTGAATGGCTTTGATCCTAAGTAAAATTTAGCATAAGATATGAGTTGAATTAGAATAATATATCACCCACGGTTAAGGAAATAAAAAATCCTGGGAAAAAATAACCTTTAAAAAAGCCTACCCCACATTTAACCTGTTTGAGATTTTTGCCTAACAAAAAAAGTATCTCGTACAGAAATTTATAACTCCCAGGACACAGACGGCATATACTATACATTACTCATTAAAGTTTCCTTAAGTTCAAGATCACGGAAACAACTCTCTTAGCTTTTAATATTAATTTACTTTTAAAATTATTATTATTATTAAAACCACCCACAAAATATTAAAATGATAACACAATATAGTAGGTAGATAACCTTTCAACAAGATGGCAAAAGTTGTTCTACACCCTTCCCCATTTCCAAATGTTGAAATTCAGGTAATGGTCTTAAAGTGGCTAGATACTGGTGCAAACTGCAAATTGTACTTGTTTTTTAAGCAAATATATTTAAAGTGATTTTACAAGTCTTTCGACTTTCAATAGATTTCACATTAGCATTGGTATTTCAGATTTGTTCTGTCACACACAGAAAATGATTCATCACCTAGCTATTGTAATGACATGCAATGTATGAATATACAGTGGATAAAATATTATGCCTTTATGACTGTTTTATGGTCAAGAATTTATGATTATTCTGCAAACCAGAAGTATTGACATTTTGGCTATTATTTATTTCAAGAACAAACTTTAATATTAAATGTCTACTGCAGACCAAGAACTCTGAAATTATTTCTCCAAGAAAGAAGTACCAGCCTATTTCTTGTATCACAACAGTTCAGCAAAAAGTCAAACTATTTGTCTATCTTAATTAACAGTGATCCTCTCTCGAGGATGAAAAAACTTTTTTTTTTTACTGAAATAGTTAAAATGGGCACATGTCAGTCCCCATGTTGTTACACAGCAACACCATTCTAAAGCATGCTGTAGCACTGTCCAATTTTCTGACCACTAAATCCTTAATTCAATAAATCAAAATCATAGAAATGCAGTTAAAAGTAAGTACAATATGGTCACCGAGTCTCCATATTATTTTTAGTATAAGTTTTGTGAAGTACTTCTTCCAATACAGTTAAGCATAATATGAAATATGTGATCTTTAATAAATATACATAAAGAGCGCTGATAAGAAAAATGTTGCACTATATCATATTTGATCAATGAACCTTTTTGCTTTGCCCTTGAAAACAGAATATCCTCCAAGAATCTGTTGGTGAAATTGAGGATCTTAGTAAAAGTTTTTAGAGTCTTAAATTTCAATTTAATTCCAAAAAGCTGACGAAAAATGAAGCATTTAATTTTAATCTTCTAACTGAAATAAAAAAGTCAACAGTACTAAGCACGGGCAGACAAGGTTGAATATTTCACAGTTCAATGACAATGAAGCCGGATCTCTTAATACTTCCATTTCTACTGTTGGAAGTAGATGTAAAATATATTTAGCACCTGAATGGTTATATCTAGTCAGCTTTATATGTTTAAATATCAAAAGCAGGTTGAGACTGCAGCTAACAGCAATCACATTCTATCAATCACACTGAAATCCCCAGTTTATTTAAATGATCCTGATAAAACTAAATTAATCATTAATTTGGTGACATTTCAAATCAACACTGCATTCTACAAAGAGACACATGCAAATAAAAAAAAGCCTATCTTTGCATTAAATAAAGGAGTATTAAAAGTTGATGTTTTAACTTACGATCTTAAAGAGTAATTGAACAATTAATAACATCAAGGCCACAGTTGGAGAGGATTCTTTTAAATCTATTGGTGTTTATACTGCTCTTTTTTGTCATAGAATTCAAATACCATGTGGATTCAATCCTATGTTCCTTTAGTTTCTCTCCTACTGATTAAATTGTAAATTCGTCCCTCATTCTGTTACTGCAGGTGTCCCACAGGGCTTCCATACAAGACCTTTGCTGTTTTCCATTTACATGACTCCTCTGTGAAGAACTCACGCTCAGACCAATCGCAGCTACAGTGTGCTGGCAATACAGAAATGTATTATTCTGTTGACTGCTCTCATCCAAAAATCACTGAGGCCTTGAGGTTTTTTTTATTTATTTCTCAGATCCAGAGCTGAATATCTGTTAACATCTCAATTTAAACTCCATGAAAATTCAAGTGCTGGCAGGCTCCAGTCAGTACTTATCACCTGAAACAAAAGCAGTGCATCTCCCTTTTAGGTTGCTGGTGCCAAATCTGTTCCAGTTATATTCTTGGATGGAACAACCCAAAATTTTATACTTAAGATAAGGACATTAAACTAAAAGTTAAACTAATGAGGAAAAAAAATCTGTATTTGTCATAATGCTATCTGAAACAATGTTGAAGCAATTAACTATTTCTTAGCTATACTTATCACAAACTTCAATGGTTCTCATATGCTGTGTTAAATGTGATAATACTGGATTCACACTTGGCTTTTAGTTCACAAGAAAATGAAAAAAAATACTTTCAATATAGCATCTTTCCAACCAAATGACTTTAAAAAAAAAAGAAAAAAAGGCAACAGAATTTAGCTACATGTTATGGCATGGAAAGAAAGGGTACATTTTCTGATGGTAGCAGTAAGCAATAAGGCTCTTAACAAGAGAACAAAAAAACCCCACCAAATTGAAAATAGACTAAATTTAAGAGTTCAGGTCAGACAGACACAAACCATGCTACTGTTTTACAAAAAGGACTGGAGTTCACAGTACTTACTTTACATCAAGACAATAGAGACCCAAAACTATAAGAAGAATTCACTGCCTCAGCTTTAAGCCAGCCAAAGGCAACATCATCTACACCTGCAGGCATAGCTGTGTCCCTAGCTCAGGCCCAATGCAAAGTGAGTAGAGCCGCATCATACCATTTCCTCCTATGTTTAGGACATAGGGAGTAAAATACCACACTTACATTGAACAAGCCTTCCATTAACTGATAAATCTGATGAAAAACGAAACAAAGATGATGTGGTTGCAGGTGATTTTTCCTCAGATGTTGATTGTTAATTAAGTTTATGGGACCTCCATCAATTGTGAACTAAAAAGTCTTCCACCTCCACTACTCCTTTTATTTTTCTTTACATTTCCTCATTTTCACTTGTCAACATGTGATGGACTTACTTGTTATCTCCTCTCTAGTAAAGCTTCCCTTTCATTTGCAATGTGAAAACCTCCTACATTATTTAACGGTATTTTGAAACATTATTTTTCTATTAATGGAAATCATTAATTGTATCTTTCTGCAACTTTCCCTTCCGTGTCCGTCCCCCCCCAACCATCACCAGTTAATAAATAAAAAGGCAAGTAGTTGGACATGGTTACACATACATATGTATATAAACATATATATGCACATTTGGATGCTGAAGACAGATCTTTTAAAAAGCACCTAATCAGAACAATAAATAGGAAAATGTACAGCTCAGCTGTTATATACCAGGTGTTACCCTGGAACAGATGAGAAGCTAGAAATACTGTACTTTGCCTCACCAGTGTTATAAGCCAGTGTATATACAGTTGGTGGACTAGGCCAGTTCCCTCTGCCACCACTCCCAATAACCCAAAAATATTTGCATCCATTGTGATACAGACTGGAAGAAAAGGTTCTGTAAGACACAAAGGAAATCACAAATATGAAAATAAAGATTGGAAGAGAAAGCCTTCTTCCCATTAACTATTAATAAAAGTCTCTGCATTACTATTTATGTGAAGAAGTAAAGCATAAGAAAAGCGTTTCATTTAAAGATGCCATGAGAAAGAGGGCAGACAAAACTCTATTCTGTAACCCTTCTATACTTCCTCCACACGCACTACCAAAAAATGATTTGCAAAGTGAAATGTATTCTTCTACCGCTTTGCATATTTAGGGCCATCCAAAAGCACAATAAAAATATACTTTATGATAAGACCTACACACAAGACGTTAAAAAGTACACTAACTTTTACTAAATGTTACAAGCAATGATGTAACTTATGTAAGTAGGGTTGCTTTGTCATATATTGATAGTTACCTCACTTTCACATCCACATTAACTTGATTTTAAATGCAATTAATACATATAGTCAAGGAAGACTAATGGACTACATTCTGCACTTAACCTGGTGGACATTTTCAAATGGCACAAGTGACCAGTGCAAACCTATTTTGCATTGTAAACGACTAAATAAATCTTAATGGATTAAGAATGATCAGCTATCAACACACAAGGGAAATTAAGTGCTGAAATGCCTACATTGATTATTTTAAATTATTAGCCTTACTCTGTTCTTGAATTTGTATGCTTTTAGTGAGCTTTAACACATTTACAAGACTTATTGACTATAATTACAAGAGAATTCAAGTAATGGACACATCAATTATAAGCAACATGTCTTGACCAGACAGTTGCATAAAGAATTCTAAAGAGAGCTCCATTAGCATCCTCCCCCTTAGTTTTATTCAGTTTTATCTGCCGTAAGAGGGCATATTAAGGGCTTATACAGCTGTTCTGACCATGTGAACACGAGCATCCCTCTGAAGACTTAACACTGCTTTCAAAGTTGGATATTAGCTGAAGCAATACAGATAACTACATTATTGACAGGATAGAAGTAATGCTGAAAGTATTAAGTATGTGAGTTATTGGTATACATGAATACTGCAGTTATAGTAAAATACTTTGAAAGGTTTGAAATACAATGCCCATGTTCCTCAAGATTAATTTTAAACTTTGTTGTCCAGTCATGCCCTTGCCTTTTCATAAAAAACCTTACAAAACTATTTTAGGATTATGCCAGGAATTACCATTTTTTTATGTTTCTTTTTTCTTACCTTTTTGTTCTCTTCCTTGTAACCATGCACTAAGTTTCAAATACTGCATGAATTTAAACTATAGCTTCCATAATAAGCCATTATTTAAAAGTACAGTAAAATAAACCTTACAGTTTTAATGAAAATATGTTCATTGAAATGTGAATTTATTATTCAAATCCACTCATAAATTCAACCATGGAGACACCACTTGTCTAAGCAGAGCTCAGTGATTTAGAAAAGCTGTCTATTTAAAATAAAGAATGTATGGCAGGTTTATAGAAACATCGCAGTGAATTTTTACATAAATTTAGAACTGCAGCTTATGCATTTTTCTACAAAAATGTTTTTAAATTTTCCACTTAAAATTAAACATAAAAATGAATTGAAAGTGTGATCAGCGCAGAAACTAAATCAGATGCTACATCGCTGTGCATCACATCAGCATTACACACTACCTTCCAAAAAGGCTGACCAATTCTAATTCCCATAACTTATTTCTAAAAATCCTCTTGCTGCTTCTTATTGGCATTTATTTAGAAATTATATAATATCAGATGTCTATCCTGAAGCTTTATGTAATGCTGAAAGTGTAACTGAATTGAAATGAAATAAACAATTTGGATATTAAACAACTGCAAGGAACAGGAAGTTAGAAAGAACAGTTAATTGTTCTCTCAAACTACCACTGCTTCATTATATAAATTTAAGAACAAATTAGTGGTTACAATTTAGATTAAAGAGAAGGAAATCGCTATATGAAACAAAAAGCAGAAGGGTGACTGCGCTTAAAATGTTCTTACATTTCTGCCCTTTGATCACTGTATTTTCACAGAATCATCTAGGTTGGAAAGGACCTTGAAGATCATCTAGTCCAACCGTTAAATATCAAATCATCTAGTCCAACCGTTCATACCCCTTTAGGTAATTTTGAATTTCATTGGGGGCTCATCAGGCAGTATGACTGCCAGTTCATAAGAAATGTTAAAGAGATTAACAAGCAGAAAAAGACTAATGGTGTAATTCACTCTGTTTGAAAGAGACTACTTGCAAAGAGAGTGTTTCCATACCTGTATGGGTACGGATGTGAGCTAGGAAGGCCATGGAATTGCTACTTCTACACATCTTCCCACAGTACTTGCAGACATTGCCTTGGTTCTCTTCCCTCTCCCTGTTTATTTGTTCGGTGTCTTCCACAATGTACTTATTCACTTCCCGCAACAGCTCTTCATGTTGCTCTTTGATGTGCAGAAACAAGCTCTGCTCCGAATCAAAGGGCTCTGTGCACTTCACACACTTAAAGGTAGCTCCTCCTTCGGGCAGCTCCTCCACGCTTGCCTGCTCATTTCGCATGTGCCCAGCACTGGCCAAGTGCTGGTGAAGGTTGCTCTCTGTGTAAAATGATTTTCCACAGAGTAAACAATGAAAATGTTTTTCTTTTGAAGGATGTTTCATGGCTATGTGAACATTTAGTCCGCTCAAACCATCTGCTAGAAAACCACAGTCATCACAGCGAATACGTGTCGATTCCCCAAGGGAAATTCCTTCTGACTTCTTCTTTTTCCCACCACTTGGTGAAGGGTCTGCTTTTGCTGTGAGCTCACTAGCTTTCACTCCACCTGACATCTGTCCTTCAGCAGAATGGTCAGTGGCCTCCCCATCTTGGTGACTTTTTAACCTCACTATAGAAGAATCAAACTTGCCAAAATTTTGCATTGCCTTTCCTTTATCATCAGCAATGATAACTGTTCCTAGAGCCTCATTACTACTTTCTTGCATGCCCTCAGCTGTTGAGCCATCTGCCTCCCAAACATTGTTATTTATAGTTACTTCTGCTTCATGTTGTGCTTCCATAAGGGCTTCTTCCTCCTCCCCAGTAGGATCCTCTTTGAAACTTCTGTCACCCTCCAAACTATGTATATTTTGTACCATTTCTCCAATGTTTCCAGCAAAATTTGATTGCTCTACTGCACTACTTGTTTCTGGAAGAGTTAGTGTAAGTGGGTTATTTTTTTTCAGCGATATTTTTTTGAGAATGTCTGTGTTTCTACACTCTACTTCAGGGTTTTCTCTATTTGCTTCCAAGCTTTCCTCGCCTCTTCCTAAATTCAAGTTTGTGCTGCTTGGTCTATTTTGATTTTCTGCAGTGCAATCATCATCTGAGTTGAGCAGCTCCTGACCATGACTACTTTTCTGCAACTCACAAGTACCTGTTTCTTTAACTGATACTTCCTGAGGAGTTTGCTGGAATCCTTCACAAAAAATGTTTTCTCCTCCATTTTTAGATGCCTCTTCAAGTTCACCTTCTACTGCATTTTGGGAACTGCTGCCTTTAGGCATTCCTGGAGATGAATTTTCATCTAAGACAGTACACTCACTTAAGCTTTTATTCATATGATCATCTTCTGCTGCATCATTGGCACATTTTGTTTCACCTAAAACAGCTTTTGATCCTCCTGCACTGTGACGGTGCTCCTCTTGAGATAAAGCAGTGCCTTCTTTAGTGATATCTGCTGTGTATGCTTCCTCCCCAGAAGAAGAATAAACATAAGATTCTCTTCTAATTTTATGTTTCTCTGTTGCTGCATGCCTAATCATCTCTCTGCGAGTAACAGCATAGTAGTCACAAGCCATGCAGTAGTATTCAAATTGTTTTGTATGTTTTCGCTTCACATGCAGCTCTAAAGAAGAAGAAGAATGAGCAATGAAGCTGCAGTGTATGCACTTGTTGCCATTTGCACCCATTGCTCTTCTCTGGAAGCATGGGTCACCATCTTGATTAATCCTGGCTGGTTCCAGAAACACATGATGGCTTATATTTAATGGATTAGTAGTATGCTCCAAATCTGGCAGCCTACTGGCATTTACAACTTTTAGCTCAGCATCTCTTTGCTCAACTTCTTGATTGTCTAAGACAGAATTTTCCAAATATGATGACTGGCTACCATCCTCAGCCTGTTCACAAAAGGCAGTCATGGGGCTGTTAACCTTCTTGCTCATGGATTCAAAATTACCTCCTTCAGGGCTAACGATGATCTCCAAGTTCTGTTTTCCATGTCCTTCTATTTCAACACGACTTTTGTGTTTTTTAGTTGCACAATGGCGTTCCATATCTCCTTTGGTTACAGTGTAATAATTGCAAACCTTACACAAATAGCTGTACTGATGACTGTGCTTTCGTCTGATGTGAACAGTCAAATTTGTAACACTGGAGGCCAAAAGACCACAATGAGTACATGTCCTAGAAATAGTGCCTTTGGGTTTCCCTCTTTTGGGTGCATTAGCTAAAACCAATTCATTTTCATCAATCCTTTGATCAAGTGGAATGAATTCCTTATTTCTCGATATGTTTTCCACAGAAGAGGATGAAACATGTATAATTTCTTTATCTAACTCTGTATTCCCACTCCCAGAAATGGAAGGATCCACCACTGTTTTAATACCACCAACACCAACACAAACTTTTTCAATACATTCTTCAAAACGTAGTCCAATGTTGTTTTTCCTGGCATTTTCAAGGTGCTTGCTTCTTTTGATATGCTTCTCCATTCCTTCCTTACTCAGTGAGTAGAGATTACATGCTTTACAAAGGAAGTGATACTCCTGTGCATGTCGGAGTTTTATGTGCCTTGTAAGAACTGTGGAAGATCTTGTCTTATAAAAACACTTCTTGCATTGAAATTGGGCTTTATTCAGAACAGAATGCTTTAATTCATTTCTATGATTTACGAAGGAAGGCTCTGGAGTTCTTGCTTTCATTGATACTTCCATTTCGTTTGCAAGATTTTGGCTACTGTTTGATACTGAGTCAGCATAAGTTACCACTTGCAAGGTCTGATCACTGTTACTCAATGGAATAGCTTGCTGAAATAATGAACCATCATGCTTCTCATTTTTTTGATGATATATCAGCTCTTCTTCCATTTGAAAAAAAAGAATGCAAGTTGGACAACTATGGGACATATTATGCGCTTCACTCATATGGCTTCGAAGGCTGATCACATTCAAGCTGGTAAATGAACAGAGTTGACAATTAAAGCTACAACCACCCATCTGGTGTTTACTGTCCTGGCAGTGTTGTTTCATGTCTTCCCTGACTCCAGAGGAATAACTACACATCTGACAATGAAACTCGATCCTTTTTGTATGAAGCTTTGCAACATGAATTTCCAAACTTTTTCTGTTCTGAAAAACATGACCACAATCAATGCAAGTATGAAGAACACCATGATCAGCAGGAAGTTTGTCAGAATCTTTAGTATCTGAAGTGCTGGAAGAAAGGGTATTTGGCTTATCTTCAGTAAGATCTTGAATTTCTGAACAAGTATTACAATCACCTTTAGCATCTGTTTCCAATTCTGTATGTGACACGGGGCTTGAATCACCAAGTTTAAGCTGTGTGCTGGACATGCACTTCATGTGTACTCTCTGAGTTTCAGACTTCGCTCTCTTACTATTACCCAACAAATTGCACCTTCTTTTAACCTGCCTTTTTAATCTAAAAGACCTACTCTGTCCAAATGAAGACCTTAACAAGACAATGTTTCTTCTATATTCTGGTCTATCAAATCTCCTTGTTATACTTAAACTAATTAGCTTTTTGGTAGTTCGAGGCAGTTCTTTTTTCTGCAAGATATTTTCTGAGGGTCCTGGTATTTCTAGTTTTCCAGTATGGACTTCATCATTTCCTTCTATACCAGAAGAAAGCACTGTTTCTTCTGTCACAGTATCTATTTTTTCAGTGGAAACATCTGAAGATGGTATCATTTCAACAAGTTCAGGGTCATCATTTTGTTTAGACAAGCTTACTTTTGAGCCTTTCAGTGCACTGCAAACATTTAATTCTTTTGCATCAGCGGCTCTTGCTTTTAATTTGCTGGTCCCAGGTTTTGCTCTAACATTCCTCTCTTTGGTTGCAGTAGATTGTTGGTTTTTAAAGGATTTTTTTGTCAATATCCGTACAAATCCTCCCCGTGCAGCAAGATTTTGGCATCGAAGGTGTGTCTGGCCAAGGAAATGAGAATTCAGGAGGTTTTCCTCAGCACTCTGAAAACCACAAAGATCACAACAAAATATCTTGGATTCCTCATGATCTTGCTTAACATGCATATGTAATGCTGAACTACATTCAGCTGTGCAACTACAGTGAGGGCATGTTTGTTCTTTGGATTGTTTAGAGGGGCCTTCTTGTTTATGCTTTTCCGTATCAGAGCAGTAAGGTGAACACTGATCACTCATTTTGCCTTTAAGATCTTTGTATATGTTTCCAGTTGTATAGCCAACACTCATTTCTTCTGAAGATAACTTATCAGGAACAGCAGCTGGCACCTCTTGTGAATGTTGATTTTCCTTGTGAATTTTCAATATGGCACCATCAGCACATTTGAAATCACAATGTAGGCACAGGAAATTTGAATTAAATATGTCATCACCGAGACAACTGGTGACACCTTCCTTCTTTACAGCTCCAGCTACCATACTACCTGCTTCTCCAGCTACAACTTTGTGCAATTTCCTTTCACTGTCTTTCATGTCTTCTGAACAACTCTGCTTTCTTTTTCTGGAGACATTTTCAGGATTGTCTGCTTCAACAACATCCAGGTTTGGTGATCCTAACAGTGCCCTTTTGTTTGTGCGATTCTCTTTTCTTTTCTTTTCAAGGTCCCTGAGCACTTCATCTGATATAAGCCTCGTTTTCTGCTGAGACAAAGAGTGACATCCAGCATTTTTTCCTGATGTATTTCTCTGGGATTCTTCTGTCAGCTCAGTTTGTAAACTCTCATCAACATCATCTCTCTTCTTATTTTCCTCCGCATCCATTCTTAACATGGATATTATCAACTGTAGATCATTTGGCTTAGTACCTATAAAACAAAAGAATTATTATTAGTCTTTTATGCACAACCAAAAGTTAAAAGACTCAAGTCAAAGAAAAGCAATATCGCAAATTAAAATCATGGCAGGAAAACACAATGAAAGATATGAAGCTACATTTTCAGTATGGTGTCTAAACTTATGACATCTAAAAAGCAAACCAACTTTTAGCCACTTGGTTACAGAGCTCTCACTGTGATGAGCACCACGTGAGTGAGCACTAGCTTCAGTAGTTTTTGTGTAATCGAGTAATTTACTACATGCTTATAACTTGGGCAGACAAGCCTAACCTGTTTCTGGAAGCATATTTAGGACACAAAACACTAACAGCTTTGAGGGAACCAGATATGGGATGTTCAGCTTTTCCTGAACTAGAAATCCAGGTTCCCAAATTTAAAAGCTCCAAGGAGGAAACAACCATGACTGCAACAAAAAGCAAAACAAAGCCGACATAAATGTTAAACATTGTAAGTATGAAGCTGTCTTTCCTTCTTCTGCTTAGATCACCTCTTAAAGAGAGGAAAACAAAAATGGAGCCATGTTCAAAAAGAATATGCTACAAACATAGTTCCCCATGTTTCCTAAAGTATCTTCTAAAACTTCATTTCCCAAGGAGGGGGGAGGGAGGCAGAGGAAAAAAAAAAGTCATGAAATAGCAGTGCAGAGAATGGCAGCATCTCTGAACCCCAGCACAAACTCTAACTGTTCACAGCCAGTTACCAAAAGCTTTCCTCAACTGCCTGGTGTGACCTTCCTGTTCCCAAAAAGATGTTACCACTAGAAAACTGATGCTCCCAAAACAGTTTATAAGAGGGATGGGGGTGGGAAATCAAATCTTGACATTTATTACCTTTTCATTTTGATACGAAGCGATTGAGAATTGAAAATGCATTTCATTTTAACAGATGATTAAATACTAAATGTTTATCTATGTGCTTTACACTATGATTTAAACATCAATTTTCTGCAGATCCAAGTATCCAGTTTTTTGTTCAGTTACCCATTGAATGAGGCCATGACCACAATTGTAAGTACTTCCTGACAAGATTAAGTAATTGCAATGTTGATACAGACAAGGCAGGGTACAAAAAACTATTCAAGTACATGCTAAAAAAAAAAATTATGCTTATTTTTGAGGACAAAGTAAGAAAGTATTAAACTGGGGAAATACACTCAAATCAGTTGGACTTATTACCTATGGAAGTACAAAAATCCTTTTCTGCTTAATAATAATTCATGGAACGCCTATAAGGAATTGAGTGCACAGTAGCTGCATACATTGAGCAGTTTTTCAACTGTAGGTCTCCAATTGAGCTAAAGTACTGACCAAACTTATACCAAGCTAGCTAAACCTAAATAACAAGAATAATCACATCTAGATCACAATAGCCCTTTGGAGGATCCAGATATTGCTTCTCTAACTGTGGTTTTCTGATTGTTGTACACTATTATTTTTCAGTGTTCACTAAACCATGATACAAACTATGACAATTAGTCAGAAGTAAAACAATCAGGTCTATATTCTCAGCTGGTGTAAGTCAGCATATTGTCAGTATGTTCAAAAACGCTACAACAATTAATAGCAGAGGAGGATGAAGCCTCTGAAGTGCAAGCTTACCCTGAAAAAGGTTTATGAGCACTGTTTGGGATACAGAAAAAAAGATCAGATTAAAATTATGTTGTTTAACTGCAGTACAGCTTTACTTTTATAACTTGGTAAATATCAAGAAATTATTTCAGTGATGAGTGCCACAAGTCCATCCTTAACTGTTTGCATGAAGCAGCCATGGGTCCTTTGCCTCGCTGCACCTCCATGACAGGTTCCCAGACCACCACTGAGACCTGACCACTCTTCCCTTGCATGGCCTGGGAAAGAACAGCAGTTTTTTCTTTGCCGTACAAGACAATTTGCAATCTCAAACCAATTCTCCATCTTCTTTATAGGATACTTTCCCCTCAGATCATCTGATTTATCAAAGAACCTGTCCAGCAGTGAACTAATACCTGCACTGGAAATTTCCACTATCAAAGGTTGTATCGTGATAATTAGGGGTTTCTCCATCGACAAAAATTCATACATACGAGACATATTAAGAAGTAGGGAGCCAGCAGCTCCACACCATACTCTCTTCTGACACACTTTATGCCCATTTAAAGCCATCCTATAATTTGATTTAAACCTTAAAGCACTGTCACACCTAGATCAACCTCTGACAGAAATCGCAAGCCACTTTTAGCCAGAGATACAGTAATCACCAGAGGTGGATGCTTCCCAGCTGTCAGAGGCAGGTATCAGCAGTCTCAGAACATGCCTTTTCTGCCACACCAGCGCACATTCAGCTCATCTCCGCTAGCTAACCACACACCTCAAAAAAGATGGCTGGTTATTTGCATACAGTATCTGCAGGCTTAGCCTTACTTTTCTGCATTTGTTCACTAACTTTCCAATATAAGCTCATCCTGCTCTGTGCTCTATCAAAAATCTTGGATTGCAGTCCCAGTTCTGGCTTCTAACCTTGTCGGCAACTCAACTCTATTGCATCAATTAAGGGTTTTTTCAAGTGCTTAGGGGGAAAAAAAAAAAATATTTCCCTTATTTTATCTTTGAAAAATGTTTGTAGTCACAACTACAAACTAGTTGCTAGGCAAGTGAAAAAAATCAAAACACAAATCTCATAGGTGCTGCCAATAATTTCAGTATCAAATTAAAATAGTCACATACGTAATATAAATATGCAAAGGAGCCTTATGCCCCAGCCTTCCTGCCTAATTCCTCCAGTTCTCCAAGTCAACAGTAAATGGAGACACTTATCTCTGCCTTCATTTCATGATAAACTTCGAACGCACTGACTGGGGATGCACTCTGCTTCATTTACAGGCAGTACTCCTAATGAAGTCAACAGCCTCACGTCTATCCCCACAACTAACAACAAGTATTATCAAGGCAATAACTCCTCAGCTGCACAGTACAAGTTAGGTGTAGCAACAATTAATGATACACTGTTACCAGTTTCATCTCTACCTCACATCTGAGTTTTCATGAAAATAATCTCTCCCTGCACACACCTCCCAAAGTGCCACCTCCATATAAACTGTGTCAAAGTATCACTACATGGGAGTATGTGACTGCATGAAACCATAATCCAGAAAGAATTCTCTATGAAAGAAAACAACTATGAGGCAGCTGCTGTTGTTTCTCTAAAATTACCCCTATATTAATTAATCTAAGGCATTATATTGCCTTCAATTTCTTGTAGTTCTCTCTTAAAGTTGCTTTTAGGATAAGAGCACATCTTCTGAGGTAGACACAATGGCTACTGTTACTACTTTTTGCTGGGACCATAGTCAGCAGTTTGCTGAGCTGTGGTCAGTTTTCCACATCTCAGATGAGATCTAGACCACAACACTGAACCATGTCTCTGTTTCTCCCCACTATGATCTTTGCCCAGATAACACCACTGTGTCTCTAACACAATTTCAATACCATATGCCTCAGCTACCCTGATGAGAGAGTGGTGCCTCACATCCAAAGGGAGCTGTGGGCAGATCTCTTCTCAGCTTTCCGCATGGATTTATTGCACAAATGATTATTGCTACTTGAAGGATGCATTCAGCATACCATAAACCTCCTCTAGACAACTTTTGTCTAGAGCCTATAGTGCTTCCTCTGCTGTAAACTTCTCTCCTGAAAGCCCCTTCTCAGATCTGCCACAGGACAGGAGGTCAATGACAAAGCAACAAACTGGTCACGAATCTGCGCGGTCCTAATCCTCAGCCTGCATAAACCAATTCACCTCTGCTCTCATCAAGTCACTACGCTAATTAAGGGCTAGCCTACAGTTGGTATTACTACCGGAACCAATGCATCAGAGAAGACATCAAGAGCACTCCGAGTTCGTACAGTCCCAGTGACCACATGATACATAAGGTTAAATGGGTTTCTTCTTGCAAAATTAATCTTGGATCAAACTTTAGTTTGGCACAGGGATCATCATCAGGAGCAAAGAATCAGCATCTGGAATTTGATTAAATCAGCTGGTAACGTAAGACACATTCTAGATGTATCAAGTAACCCTCTGCAGCTGCAGCAGATTAAGAACATGCTTAAAGAAAACTCCACTTAGTGTGACTGAGTAAGCCTTTTGATATCAATGTAATGCTGGCAAACTCATATAGCAGTAGAAGTGGGGAAGAACAGTTCTCGAACTACCTTATTCATGGACCAACAAAACTAAAAACAATGTAAGAGGCAACCTCTCATGCTTTTCCTTCTACCTTCACCTTTTAAAGATTCCGGTTATGTTTTTACAAGTATATCTAAGGTGCAACAATACGTAACCACTTAGCGTACTGAATAAATAAACCAGAAAGGCTTTATATAGGCTCCAAGACTGCACCGATGGTGTCACCAGGTACAGCACAGCAGAACACCAGAGCACAGAATCAAGCCCAAGCTAAGCAGACAGGAGTCAAATCTTCAGTATTTCCATAGTTTAAAACCCGGTTCTGTCAAACAGTGCACTCTTAACATCATATTTGATGTTCAGAATGAAGCTGTTCTAACTCAAAAGTGGGTTGACTTTTTGTAACATAAATCTTTTGTTAATGTTCATATAAATCAAGTATAGCTGAACAGATTCTTAAAGGATATGACCAAAAATTAATTTGCCACATTAGCTTCAGGTTAACAAATTCTTCTGGTTGAAGACAGTCATACATTACTGAACACATTTTAAGGTTCTTTGCAGCACACTGCTGTTCCTTAGTTTTGGAAAGAAACCTGTTGTGTCCTCCTCAACATTTTTCGTGCAGAAAAAGCTAAGCTCAGTAATTCTACTGGAAGTAGAAGCTAAGCCTTTAACGTAGCGCCTTTCTTCAATAATTTTCCAAGTATCTGAAATAAGTGAAACATGTTTTTAAGATCTTCAAAAGCAAAATGTTTATGTTACATATGTTACATCTGCACAGGCCAAATATCCAAATCTTTACAGAATATATGAGGAGACACACATTTTTAAATTACAAGTGCATAACACAGAATAGTTCGGCTGTGTCACAAAAAACAATATAGCTAAAGATTCTCCTCCTTCATGCACTAGGATTCCCAAATGGTCAGAATCGTGGAGGTTTTGTTTCCATATTTAATCTAATTTTAAAAGACATCCTACAGTCACAATTCAGCACCATCTCACTACCTATGAAGAAGAAAATTAACACAAAAAATGAGAAAAATATCGCTTCTTGAGCTGCCACCACCATGCTTTACCAGATAACAACACAGATTTTTGTATTCTTCCTACAAAGCTTTTTTGTATATTGATATAGTATCTGCTACAGTTCTATACAAAAGCATCAGTCATTTGCTGACAGAAGATGTTTTCTCTGATGGAAATAGAGAACATTTTACTTGAGTGGTTTTTTTCCTCTGGTCCAAAAAATAGTCCATAATTCCTCTATGCCAAAAGGTGGAGAGAGTGTAGTTAAGATTTTCGATGTAAAACTTGCATTGCTCTAATCCTCAGATGAAATTTAGAAAGTAGTAATCTTAAATTAAGATCAAAAGGACAAGCAATTTAGTGATGATCCTTAAACCTGTAATGAACTGCAAAGTTCCTTAACTTGATGTTCAATACAATTTTATTTACTCATTTTTTTTGGTCATATGCCAGCTCTTTGATGGAAGGGGTAGGGATGTGTACAGAAGAACCCAAAGAAAGTATATTTACAAGTACTAAATTCCACTTTGGTTTTTTCTTTTTATGATAATCCTGGCATTAGAATTCCCAAAGCACTTCTCAGTCAGAGTACTATTGTCTCCAAGTATTTAGTACCCAGTCTGCAGTGTTTGTAAAGGATGTGACATATGGAAAACAGAGTTTCTTTTTTTTCTCCAGTAAAAATTCTCCTTTTTCAGACAATTAATTCTTTCAATGAAATCATGGATACAATGAAGCAAAATCATTTTAATGAGCTCCTTAAATAGCCTGCACAAAACTGAATATGAACAACTCATCTCAACATACGACCTTTGTGTCAAATAAACATCTCATTTTCAAGGGCATAACATCCTTCCTAAATCAAATCATAGGTCTGTCTTATGGCCTTACAAACTTACCTCACTTCCTTCAGAGAGACTAATCCAAGAGAATAGTCTCCTCAATAATGGAATACAAAAGACAATATGGTTGTTGGTTCAAATGGAACAAAGATCACCTTTATTTGGGGGAGTATTTGATGCCATCCATTACAAACATGTATTTGCCCTTGTAGCTCAAGAATGCTGGAACTCTGAGCTTTGCACTGTGAGCCTGTTCTTCATGTAAAGCCACTCATTTTCCTAGGGCATTAGGACTTCCACGGAGATTTCCAAACAAGATACAGGCTTTCAAAGACTAAAGACTTTGAAACTGCCACACTGATGTATCTACAATAGTTTAACAAAATAAAAAGCCCACTGATAGTCATCACTTGTGTATCACTGAAAACAGCAAGTTATCTGCACCCATTAACTTCATTTTCATGCAGGCATCAGAAAGAACTGTTATGGCATAAGGGGGAAAGGCACCCTGCAATACTACTCACATCCTTCTTGCTTCTGCTTCCAAACCACTGAAAGTCCTGACATAAAGAAAATATTCTTTAATTCACCCCCAAAAAGATGAAGATAAAAAGAGTAGGCTCCCTAGTTCATCATCCGCTCACTTCAGAAAGAGGAGAATGCTGCTAAATGCAGCAGAGACCACCGATTAGATCAGCTTTGAAGAGGAAGTCAAAAAAGAAAGACATGGATACACACTCATTTCAAGTGCTGTCAGAATCAATAGGCATGTATGTCCAAGACAGAGAATAAGAGGAAATGCACTAGTTTCTCCTAAAAATTGTTTAATAACCCCGAGATTTTCAATTTTTGAAAATTTAAAAAGGTCCATATATTTTGAATTGTAAATTCAAAGAATTTTGACTATTTCCAGAGCAAGGCATACATATAACAATAGCAATAAAAATATTCAACAGAACCTCCCGAGGATCCAAGAAAGATCATATTCATATAGCACTGTGATATTTATGGAAGAAAAGCACTGTTTAAGTATTCTCAAAACACTTTAGAGAGTTTATCAGGTCCATTAAAGAAATGTTCATTTTTCACATACAGTAATGAGTCCCACGGTTTGTGGGAATTCTCAGAATGACATGGTTTCATGTGAGATGCAATTCTCACCAACTTCACCAATTAAAACTGTAGAGAAGCAAAAAGTAAATGCAATCTGAATCTCTTTCCTACCATAGGTTGTAGTACCTTCTTATGTACAGTGGACCGCTCTGGAATTCATCAAAGGAAGCACACAGGCACTATCACTGACACCTGAAAAAAAAATGTTGGAAGTCTTAATTTTTTTTCCTGCACTTTGGCAGCAAAAGATAAAAGTAATTTGAAATTGCTGCTACCTGTAAACGGGCTCTTGGAAATTTTACCCTAGAAACCTGGTCCTAGAAGCCCTGACTCTGTTCTCCTTTAAAATATAGGAAGTATGAACTTCCTAGATGGCTATTCTGGTGTTTGATACTTGCCAAGATGTACTAAATTTCCATCAACTTTTGCTCAAAATTAAACCAAAAAGATGGCTTTGTTGGCCCCTTGTTTTAAACTACCATATCATACGAAAAGCAACAAGAGGCCTTCATCATCACAGCCTAGGATGTATTTGTATACTAACACAGTTTAAGCAGGCTCAAGAAGGTAGCAGCACCAGCACAGGTGAAAAGGCCAACACAAATGGCCAGCTTGCTGCTGGCTGAGAACTTAGAACCTGTTATTTTGAGTAACTTGAACCAAGATGCAGAGAGGAAGTACAAACAGGAAAAAATGCAAGTTCTTTCTTGCAGGGAAGAAGAAAAAAAAAAGAATTTATTTGCATTGAAACATTCTCTTCATTTTTTATATAACAAAAACATTAAAAAGGAGATATTGAGAATTTTTTAGATATTTATTACCCAGCTATTCACTGAGCCATAGCTCACTGAATATAAAAAAAAGAACTTAACCAATACCATTTTAAATTAAAGGTAATTAATGCAAGTATGCCAAAAATTCACGGCTAAATTAAATAAATAAATATTTAATAAAAAGGTGGGGGGGGGAAAAAAAAAAAAAACAAACCAAAACAGCAAATACTTGTGAAATCAGGACACCAAAACTATAGAAAAGGCATTAAGGCGCGAAAATGGCAGAAAGTAATAAGGGAAATTTAACATGTTTTAAATACTAGTACTTTCTGACTAATCATTTTAACTGCCTTGCTGTGAGAGACTGAAATGTCCTATGACTGTCTCAAAGCCTGCTTGTGTCTGTGCAAACCTCCAAGAGAAGCTGCTGCGGCCTGTGAATTGGTCTGGGGGATGTCGCCCAGAGAAGCGGGAGTGTATTGAAGGATACACCCCCCCACTTCTTTGCGGTTGCACTGTCGGACTCCTTAGACAAGCCTCAAAGGGGCAGAGGGTGCTGAGCTGGCCCCATCCTGTAGCCATTTGTGGCTCTGTTGTGTAGGCCAGACCCCATGCATGCATTGCTAATGAACTGACAAGAGGCAAACGTTCCTGCCCTGAAGCCAGATGCAACAAAACCTGTGGGACCAGAGAAAAAAAAACTAAAGGTGAGCAGATATGCTAATCAGTGGATACAATGAACTTAAAAAGGCAGCAGAAAATTTTGCTCAGTGTGCATCCACCATCGAAGCCAGATCCGTGTGCACCCACCACTGAAGAACTGAAGACTGAGGACCAATGGGACGCCGCTGGATCCATGGTGCTGACTATTCTTGCAGCCCTATCCCGCATCCTTGCTTTATTTCTGTCTTTTCCTTCCATTCTGTCCTATCGCTACCCCTTCTTCACCTTTTTAATAATAAAAACCTCTTTTGGGTATACGGCATTTGACCTCGTTGGTGTCTTAATCTCGCTCTTGGGATCGTATCAAAACCTCCCCCGACATTGGATCAGGACACTTGCCTGTAGCTCTTTAATGACTTTCTACTAAGGTAAATCAGGTTCACATGGTTTAGCTTACTGTATCTATCACCATCTCTTAACTTACGGAGGCAAAGAACGAATGTAGTAATCTGTGTCTATATGCACACGCTTCTCTGTTGTGCATCCAATTTTCCTCTTGTCAGCTACCTATTCAAGTAGCTCAGCTGGAAAGAGTTGCATGAGTTTTTGTCTGAACAGGTAACATAAGGATAAATAAGGATTATTTGCGTGGTAGGTTAACAAAGTTTCAAGAGAAGAATACAAAGCTTACATATGCTTCCAAAGAAAAGGAGAAATTAATAAAAATAAAAGCATTCTGATGACACCTGGTGGCCACTTTACACAAGGAAGTAATTGCATTTCATCTGAGAAAAGCAGATCAAATAGAAATGTGTTAATGTGTTCTTTTGGTAAGCATATCTACAGAAATGACAGCTAATACTATTATCAGTTAGAATATATACTCATTGGAATATATATGCTTACGTGTCTGTATATATGAAATTACTGTATTACTGGTGTAGACACACAGACATACTCAAAAATGTAACTATTAAAGACAAAACCTGTTTTTCTGTACAATGAAATAGAAATGAGCATACTGGAAGTATTTCAGCTCAATCCTACAAGACATATGAAACCAACTTTCTTTTCAGTTTTCATTTCCCAGCTCGGTTGCTTAAATAAGGCAGAGTGTGATAGGGGAGAAGCACAGGGGAAGGAAGCGGGGGGCTGCCTTGCACCAGGGTGTACTCAGAAGGACTCCGTGCCACAAATCCCTGCCACAACACATTAGTCCCCCAGCACACTTCAGCAAAGCATAAGAACCAGCCTTTACTTCTCTGTGTCACTGGATCTCTAACAAAAAGAAATTAATATCTATCATTAGAAATTAGTATAAAAAGGTGATAGCTGTACACAGATCTCAGCTGCAGAGGGGATAAACCCTTAACGTGCAGGGGAAAAGCTGCATGTCAAATCACACCTTTTCTCCTTAATGGTTTCATATAATACGTGCAAGCAATCACAATAGTGCTGCCATCTCCTCCGCAACACATAGGGGGATTTTTTTTTTCCCCAATAACCTCGGATGATCATCAGTAAGACTTAAACCATGCACAGCTGTGCAAAGCTTGGCTTCCTCCCTAACAACTGTTATTTGCTTTCAGGTGAACAAACTCATGCTTCAGCCGAAGTCGCTGAACACCTTTTAAAGCTATGTACTTCTGCACTCTGAATAGTTCAGGGGGTTTATTCTGATTTCCATCACAGTCCATGTCAACAGATGGAAACAATGCAAGACAGCAATGGGAGGCATACAGATGTAACGGTAGCATCGTGAGTACAAGCACTGGCAACATGATATGATACAAAAATTATTTGTGACTCCTGTGGTGCCTGTGATAGCAGTCAAGAGCTACTGTTATGGCACAACATGGAGCCTCTTCCCCATCCTCAAGCCCTTCACCACAGCTAAGCCATGTAGCTACAAAACTGCTCTACAGAACAACCTTCACTCCAGCAGAGGACAGATGAGACACTGAAGGCCCAGCAGGCTCCCGCTTCTCCCCAACAAAACGCACTCCTGGTCAGTGGACAAAGAGCAGAGGTGAAAGAGGGAGGAGGCAGTGTTACAGCAAAAGGCTCTGCACACCCGGGAGAGAAGGACCAGGGGATGCCACCTCAGCACATACCTTGTACCACAGCCCGTACAGTGAAACCACATCTCCCCAGGACAGGTCCTACCCAGCTAGAACTGAAGGAGGGAAGGAACTAAGGAGAAGGGACAGCCCCTTGCTGACACCACCATCACCTATAAAACCCCCATCTGCCTCTTGTCCAAAGCATTCACAGTACACTGATACTTTGAGAACAAATACCATGAAGGTTTCAAATGCTGCTGCTTATCAATAGCATCCATTTCCCCCCGTGTCTATTTGTTTCAATGCAACAAATTTGGTGTCTACCTAAATCAGTCCCTGAAATTCAGCTATCTCCCAAAACTAGCAATATGCCCAAGCATGTGCACAGTGACAGCAGGATTTCTCCTAGGCTTGATGTGAGGCACAGGTGTTCAAGTGCATTCCCAAACAAGGACTCACCTGGCAATTAACATTTTCATTTCTCCTGCAGGAACCGTGCATGCAGTGTAACATCAGGAACAGTTGTGTTGGGGACCTGACCACTTCTCTAATACCTACAAAAATTATGCAGCTTCATTCTGTTATATCTAAGAGCTGCAACTTGCTTACTAGTTTTCTGTTACTTGGGTATCTAGTGTGCAAAATCCTCTCATTATTTTGAAGCGCACCATGTTAACAGCTACACAAGACTACATCGTGCATTTCCTTCAGTTGCTGGTTTATCACAAACTCGAATCTCTGGTCAGCACCCACGCTATCAAACACCTCCCCAGGAAATATCAGTGATGGAACCCAAGGTGAGTGGAGTCTCCTTCTCCCCCCAGAGCCTGGCAGCCACACAGAGCCACTGCTAACCTGGCTGGCAGCTGGTGTGATCAGGATGGCACCGCAGTCCCCCTCTTCTGCAGGCTGGGAAGACGTGTGCCGGTCAACTTGGTGGCCCCAGGTGTTGCCTCCTGCTCCCCAAATCCCTCCTGGGCAGGGAGTGGAGCGTGCTGTTGGAGCCTTCCCGGATGCAGCTCCCAGCATCGCAGGAGGTTGCAGCGGGACCACACGGTGCTTGCCTGGGCGAGAGGACCTCAGGAGTTGGGTCAGGGCTGCAACTTGTGCACGTGGCCTCTGTATTTCCTCGATACATCACTTTCTCTTGGGAACGCGTTAGGAGAGTGTTATTGCTAAAAATACTACTAATTCCCTGAAAAGCACCGACTTAAAATCAATCCCACAAACTTTACTAAGATCAATAGGTTTTAATGAACACAGAAAACATACTCTGTGGCAACCACAGGCAAGTACCCGGAGACCAAGCTAGAGTAAGAAATTACACCTGCTCCAATGCTTTCCTGGGAGAAAAAAATTGACATATTACTAAGTAGGCTTATTGCTCAGCTCAAACGTCCCCAGGATCTGAGGGACCACAAGCTCACCCTTGTGGGTGACCTGTGTGGCGATTTATCACAGCAGAGCGCAGCCAGGACACAAAGTCAGATTTCCCCGCCTCAGACAGGGCAGGGTTTTGGCGCGGCGCTCTCAGCTGATCGAGCAGCCCAAATCGCAGCCCCAGGCCATTCCTCTGATGGAGCAATGCGGGCACGGAAAGCGGACTGAGCGCCGAAAGGGCTGCTTCCTACAGGCAAAGGGTGCCAGCATAGCCCATTTTTCTCTCAGGTGGTAAAAAGGGTATTAGTCCTGTATTTCAGTCATCAGTGGTCGTTTTCCTGATATTCATCCTGGGAAAACACTTCTAACAACTGCTACACTTTTCCTAGCTGTAATTACCAATGGAAAAGAGACAACAGTCTAAAATTAAAGCTTACAGATAACAGGAGCAAAAATACTGGTTTATGTCATTTACAGTGAAACCTAATGTTAAGTGTGCTGTTCCACCTTGTATGTTCCAGAAGACTTGAGAATTACATCCTATTTTTCCCAAGCACTATGATTCAGATTTTCACTTTCCAGTAAATTCCATAAATATTTGATAATCAAATACAACTTCTGTTTTGTTGGCTCCACAACTTTCCTCATTCTAAAGCACAAAATTATTTTGCTTTTTATATGAAGCAGGAAAGGAATTCACTTCTAACAGTGGCCCTGTAATTCCATTTTAAAATTTAAAATATCATGTAGCATGTGCAGCATTTTTCCAGAGTCTAATATCTGATATTATTTCTATAAACTAAACAATACAAAAAAATGTACTGGTTAAACCCCTGTAACAGCACAAATCACAGCAATATAAATATGCATAGGTCCTTATTACAACCATTATACTTTTCTCATCAAACTCATTCTGCGGTACTGTGCTAAGGAGATCTAAATATTCTTAGATGCATGTGCAATGGAAAAAATAAATACCCCTTCAATGGCTATGAATTCCTCACAAAATCCGCCCCCCCCAATGCATACACTTGGACTCTCAATTGCTTAGTAGGCATCTAAATGCCACTACCTGTGTTTTAAATTACTCTAATACCTACAAATGTCTAAATCCAACTGAAGTCAATGAGTACAGTGCATTTGAAAATCAAGGTATTTCTTTAGGTGCTTAAAAAGAATTTGGAAAGTAATGTCAGATATCCAAATTTCACTATTTTATCTCCAAAACTTATTATTCAGAATTGAACAAAATGACATAAAACCACATTTTTGTAATTAAAATTAGGTTTTATTTTGAAAACTCAACAATTAAGAATGCTTAGCTGCATTAATAATGCCTTCTCCAGAATGCTTCAAAAGAAAAATTAAGTTATATTACACTATTTTTAATAACTCGTAGATTTTAAAAGTGCCCAATTATAAATGAAAAAAGGATTACAGAATAAAGGTAGCAAATGCACAAATTCAATGCTATTAAAAGGCAGACACATGAGAACTCATGTATCTTGTGCCATTTGTAAAAAGGTTGTTTTATTATCAGTGTAACTAATCACAATGAAGCCATCTCTTACAATCAAAGACATTATAATGAATTTTCTTTACAGCTACAGAGAAATGGATTTGCTGTTCCATATCAAACTAGAACAGGCTGTATAAATTCTTCTTCATATTTATTGTTAAATGTAATTTTTATCTATAAAATCAGCCATGAACTATTAAAAACTGAAACAACAGAATTTATATCCTTTACTTAATTTAGTTTAAACGGTCTATTCACTAAAGAGAGGGAAAAAAGGTTACATATGTATTATAGCACACCCTCCCCTCTCCCCCCTAAGCATTTCCATTATAAACCCCCTAGTTTTTGGAATTTATAACTCAGCTGTAAAATTTCACTTCATACTTAGAGTTGGTATACTTTTCCTTTTACAAATTTAAAAAAAAAAAAATCTGTTCCAGGAGGAAGGCAAGAAAGGATGTGAGAGGAGAAAAGCAATCAGACTAAAAACTTTAATGCTTAGCCACTTAAATCAGTAAATAAGGGCCATCTGCTGTAATTCAGAGCCATCTTCCACCCCAAGAAAGCGGTGGGAGATGGTCAGCTGGCTGCACTGCAGCCCCTGGGCGGATGCGTGCCAGTTACTGACCTCCAGCTGCTGCTGACCCGGGCCAGGTTCAGGCTGGCAGACTGAGGAGGAAAACCTTCCTAGCTTACTGCTATCTCCTAGAGTCATCTGTACAACTGGGAACTGGACAAACTGAAAATGAGTGAGAACAGCAAGAAGCTGTCAGCGTTGGAGAAAAGACAAGACAAAACAAACCAGCACATCTTAAAAATGAACAATAAACAAAATAACATGTAAAAATGGGCTTCTCCCAATTATAAGACCCAAGTCTTGAGAGTTCAGGAACTGGAGACTGGACAACATGCAGTGAAATGAAAACTGCAACAGAAAGATAAAAGGCAGCCAAAAAGCATCAGAAGTTCATGGAAGCCAAAGGATCAAAGGGTATAAAAAGGGCTTTATTTAATAGAGCATGGACAAAAATTCATACATAAGAAGGTAGATGACAAAATGAAGCATGAAATAAGGCAACAAGAGACAAGCAACCTATGACCTTAAAGTGTAAGCTACAACCTAGGCTATCTCCTACTACCAGTATCTTTTTGTCAGCTTTCCCCTAGAGCACAACAAAAAGTACAAAAGCAAAATGTGCCTTCATTTTCAGAGCCCCTATTTTACAGGGGAAGGAATAGAAAGAAGTAGAAAGGGAGTAAAACCCTGCTCACAATGCAGCTGGTGAGTTGGTCAAGCTGGCAGGAGCAACAACCAAGCTACGCTGGGTGGGTGCCTGCAGTCACTGCCTCAGGGGTGCAAGGGAAGCTGGCAAAGACCTGGTGTCCAGAGATGCTCACAGCTGCCCCAGGTGATGCTAGACTCCTTTGTTTAGAGGAAACCACCAAGGCCATGGGTTCAAATGTAGACTTTATTCACTCTGTAACTACCTTTATTCATCAGAAAAGGCTCTCAGCAATTCTTTAACTACAGTTCATGTAGCCAATGTACATAGTTTGCAACCTATTCCCAGGACAATACAAATGAGTAATGTTTACAAATTCATTGGTTCTCTACAGTGACTCAGGCTTGCAGGTGGTCCTAGTTAAACAGTAGCCTTCACATGGAGATCCTTTGCTGAATCTGGCACACACAGCAGAGGATTATTTCCAAAATGAGGATATTTCCAAAATATGTATAAACAAACAAACAAAAAAATACAGTAGAAAGATATTACCTACACACCCTCCTGCCACACACTCAAAAAAGGTACATGAGGAAAAAGAACTACAAAGTATGAATTTTAAGGATCTAGTAGACATTGACATCATAATTGTTTTGATATTATAATTTGATTTGCAATAGAGATTAATAGCGAGGAACAAGAGAAAGAATGAGAACATTGGTGCTCTATGACAAACATATCCTTAAAACAACCAGACTCAACAGCAAAGGCTGAAATTCAGTAAAAATAAAATCAGTTACCAGTTGTTCTGGGTTCAGCTAGGATGGGGTTAATTTTCACAAGAAGCTGGGAGGGAGCACAGCCAGGTCAGGTGACCTGAATGAACTAGGGAAGGGGATATTGGGACACCATGCTGACCTCATGCTCTGTATATAAGTGGAGGAGCTGGCCGGACGTGGGGGCCAGATCTCAGCTTGGAAGGGAGCTGACTGAGGCTGGGGTACCGGGTGGTGAACAACTGCATTGTGCATCACTCACTTTCTATATTCTTTTATTAGTATCATTGTTGTTATCATTTTCTTCCCTTCTTGTGTTGTTCTATTAAGCTGTCCTTATCTCGACCCACAGGGTTGTACCTTTTTTCTTCCAGTTCTTCCCCCCATCCCACCATGGGCAGGGGATCAGCAGTGAGTGAGTGGCCCTGTGGTGCTTTGCAGCTGGCTGGGCCTAAACCATGACAGTCCTTTTTGGCACCCAGCATGGGGCTCAAAGGGTTGAGATAATGGCCAAAAATCTTACCAGAGCCTGTTAAACCAAATTTGTTAATACACATTTGTTGTATTATTCAAATAGTTGCTGGTCACAACATTGGTTCATTTGTTCATGTGGTGGGGTTGTGTAAATCCTTATACACACCATGTATTCCCTGTAGTGATGTTTATTACCTCTGGGAGAGGGAACAGGACTATCATTTTGTTGTACTGGGTAATGTTGACTTATGAGATAATTACATCACTGGTCATGAGGTGAAGCTGGTATTTGTATGAGGCATTGTTGTCATTCCTGTCCCTTGTGCGCTTCCTTTCAGAATTTATTAGTAATCGCACCCAATCTATGGGGAAGAGGGATACTTTCTCCTTCAGGCTAATTACAATAGTTTTTGAGAATTTTGAACGTCCTTGGGATGTTCAAGCCAGCATGATCTTAGTGCTATGTATCCTGAATGAGTCTCAGGTCTTGTTTAGGGTTACACAAAAATTTTTTCAGAATGCCACCCAGAGGTATGCCCCAGGGCTGGATAGTCCTGGGTGGCATGGCACATGAGACAATATGGGTAGGTATCTGAGAAATTCTCTCCCTCAGTGGTTTGGAACAAGTACAGGACCCTGATAAAGTGATGGAATATTTGAAAGAAAAATGCCGTGACTATTCCAAAGAGGTACAAATTATCACACTGTGCTGGGCCCCGGCCAGTATCTACTGAACACTGCTTGATAATATGCAGTGCCCTCAGGGGAAAGGGAGGGAGAACAGACCAACAAGCACTGCAGCTACCCCAACCCCAATGACAAGCACTGTGGCTACTCAAGCCCCAGTGACAGGCAAAGCAGCTGAACCAGAGAACCAATCTGTGCCAGTATCAGTCACACCTATACAGAAGAAGAAATACCAAAAAAAATCAGTTCACTTAGAGAGGGATGAAGGTGAACCAGGATCATCATAAGAACAGGAGGAAGAGACAGAACAAGAGAGACTCACCCGATCCCTATCCCTGAGTGAGCTGCGAGATATGTGAAAGGATTTCAGCCGCCATCCAGGTGAGCACATTATTACCTGGCTGCACTGATGCTGGGAAAACAGGGAACATGAATTGAAAGAAAAAACAATCACAGAAAAGGATCCTTCCTGGAAAGATGCCACTCCAGTTTCCAGGAGGCAGTTCCCCAAACAGAGTACAAGGGCTGATGTCACTTCTGATCCTTTTGAAGGGACTTCTAGTTCTTGTTTACAAAAAGTGAGTAATGAATACTGTGACCAGGACTAGAAGGGCCCTGCCTCTAGCCAGGTGGAGGAAGGGGACAACCAGGTTTACTGGACTGTGTGGATTTGATGGCCTGGCACATCAGACCCACAGGAGTATAAGACTCTGGTGGACACTGGTGCACAGTGTACCCTAAATGCCATCAAGCTATAAAGGGGACAAACCCATCTGTATTTCTGGAGTGACAGGGGGATCCCAAGAGCTAACCATACTGGAGGCAGAAGTGAGCCTGACTGGGAATGAGTGGCAAAAGCACCCCATTGTGACTGGCCCAGAGGCTCCGTGCATCCTTGGCACAGACCACCTCAGGAGAGGTTATTTCAAGGACCCAAAAGGGTGGGCTTTTGGTATAGCTGCCTTGGAGACAGAGGAAATTAATCAGTTGTCCACCTTGCCCAGTCTCTCAGAGGATCCTTCTGTTGTGGGGTTGCTGAGGTTTGAAGAACAACAGGTACCAATCACTACCACAATGGTGCACCAGCGGCAATATCGCACCAACCGAGACTCCCCAGTTGCCATCCATAAGCTGATTAGTTGACTGGAGAGCCAAGGGGCGATCCACAAAACTCACTCACTCTTTGACAGTCCCATACGGCCAATGTGAAAGTGTAATGGAGAATGGAGACGAACAGCAGGCTATCGTGGCCTGAATGAAGTCACACCACCGCTGAGTGCTGTTGTACTAGATATGCTAGAACTTCAACCTGAACTGCAGTCAAAGGCAGCCAAGCGGTACGTCACAACTGATACCACTAACGCGTTTTTCTCAATCCCTTTGGCAGCAGAGTGCGGGCCACAGTTTGCTTTCACTTGGAGGGGCATCCAGTACACCTGGAACAGACTGCCCCAGGGGTGGAAACACAGTCCCCCCATTTGCCATGGGCTGATCCAGACTGCACTGGAACAGGGTGAAGCTCTGGAACATCTGCAATACACTGATGACATCATCATATGGGGTAATACAGCAGAAGTTTTTGAGACGGGGAAGAAAATAGTTCAAATCCTTCTGAAGGCTGATTTTGACATAAAATGAAGTAAAGTCAAGGGACCTGCACAGGAGATCCAGTTTTTAGGAATAAAATGGCAAGATGGGTATCATCAGATTCCACTGGATGTGATCAAGACAGCAGCTATGTCTCCACCAACTAGCAAAAAGGAAATACAAGCTTTCCTAGGTGTTGTGGGTTTTTGGAGAAAGCATATCCCAAATTACAGTCTGATTGTAAGTCCTCTCTATGAAGTGACTCAGAAGAAAAATGATTTCACATGGGGCCCTGAGGAACAACAAGCCTTTGAACAAATTAAACAGGAGACTGTCCATACAGTAGCCCTTGGGCCAGCCCGGGCAGGACAAGATGTAAAAAATATGCTCTACACTGCAGTCAGGGAGAATGGTCATACCTGGAGTCTCTGGCAGAAAGCACGAGGGGAGACCCAAGGCTGACCCTCAGGGTTTTGGAGTCGGGGATAGAGAGGAGTCAAGGCCTGCTATACTCTAACTGAAAAGGAGAACTTGGCAGCATATGAAGGGGTTCAAGCTGCTTTGGAAGTGGTTGGTACCACAGCACAGCTCCTCCTGGCACCCTGACTGCAGGTGCTGGGCTGGATGATCAAAGGGAGAGTCTCCTCTACACACCATGCAACTGATGCTGCATGGAGTAAGTGGATCGCACTGATCACACAGTGGGCTTGAATAGGAAACCCCAGTTGTGCAGGAATTCTGGAAGTAATCACAGACTGTCCAGAAGGCAAAGATTTTGGAATATCACCAGAGGAGGAGGTGACATGTGCTGAAGAGGCTCCATTGTATAATAAACTGCCAGATAATGAAAACAATATGCCTTGTTCACTGACGGGTCCTGTTGCACTGTAGGAAAGCATCAGAGGTGGAAGGCTGCTGTATGGAGTCCTATATGACAAATTGCTGTGGCAGGTGCATCCGTCCAATGAAAATAGGGCTTCTTGGCTGCTGAAGGGTAGCAGCTCCTGACTGCCTTTGTTCTCAGGGCCTCGTGGTAATTGGGGCCTTTGGCCAATGGGAGCCGCTACTGACTACAGGTCAGATTCGGCCTGTGTATAAATGGAGTCCCCTGGGGGAGCCATTTTGAGCTCGTCCCCTGGAGCAGCACGCTGCGGTCAAGGACTCTCCCCTTGGGTCGGGACACCACCCAAGCAAACTCCTTGAGGTGCCTTGGGTCGGGACGCTGCCCTGAGCAGGTCCTCGAGGTTGAGTCCTCACTTGTCAGGTGAGTGATAGAGCATTTTGGGTTGACGTTAAACCCGATAGAGTTCTTCGTTATGCATTTTGGGTTGTCCTTAAACCCTAGAAAGTTGTTCTGTTCTGCTCTCACAGACATTCGAACCTGTAATTTACGGAGAGCTAATTAATTCTGTTAATAATAAATTTTTAATTTTTGGTGGTTGGTGGTTTATTTGAGAGCCTTCATAACAGTCGCAGAATCCGCTGAAGGAGAAGGTGAATCGGGCCAATTTGCAGAAGTGAAAGCCATCCAGCTGGCTTTAGACATCGCTGACCGATGAAAATGGCCAGTGCTCTGTCTCTATACTGACTCGTGGACAGTGGCAAATGCCCTGTGGGGGTGGCTGCAGCAATGGAAGCAGAGCAACTGGCAGCACAGAGGCAAATCCATCTGGGCTGCCCCACTGTGCCAAGATACTGCTGCTCAGCTAGGGAACGTGGTTGTAAGAGTACATCGTGTATACAACCATGTACCCGAGAGTTGGGCCACTGAAGAATATCAAAACAATCAGCAGGTAGATCAGGCTGCTAAGATTGAAGTAGCGCAGGCGGATTTGGACTGGCAACATAAGGGTGAATTATTTATAGCTCAGTGGGCCCATGATACCTTAGACCTTCAAGGAAGACATGCAACATATCTCGGGATCAAGGGGTGGACTTGACCATGGACACTATTGCACAGGTTGTCCATGAATGCAAAACCTGTGCTGGAATCAAGCAAGCCAAGTGGCTAAAGCCTCTTTGGTGTGGAGGATGATGGCTGAAATATAAATATGGGGAGGCCTGGCAGGCTGACTATATCACACTCCCACAAACCCGCCAAGGCAAGCACCATGTGCTTACAATGGTGGAAGCAACCACCAGATGATTGGAGACATACCCTGTGCCCCATGCCACTGTCCAGGCCTTGAAAAACAAGTCTTATGGTGACATGGCACCCTAGAAAGAACTGAGTCGGATAACAGGACTCATTTCTGAAACAACCTCATAACACCGGGGCCAAAGGGCACGGCACTGAGCGGGTATATCACATCCCCTGTCATGTACCAGCCTCTGGGAAAACTGAATGGTACAATGGACTGCTAAAAACTACACTGAGAGCAACGGGGGGTGGGACCTTCAAACACTGGGATACACATTTAGCAAAAGCCACCTGGTTAGTTAAGACTAGAGGATCTACCAATTGAGCTGGCCCTGCCCAATCAAAACTTCCCACGTACTGTAGAAGGGGATAAGGTCCCCACAGCGCACATGAAGAATATGCTGGGGAAGACAGTCTGGGTTATTCCCACCTCAGGCAAAGGCAAACCCATCCACAGGACTGCTTTTGCTCAAGGATCTGGGTGCACTTTGTGGGTGATGCGGAAGGATGGGGAAGTTCAATATGTACCTCAAGGGGATTTGATTTTGGGTGAAAAAAGCCAGTGAATTAAACTGTATGATGTTAATTGCAAAATAGCCCTGCCACTGGATGTCATCGCCACTACAGCTGCTGTGTGCCATATCAATGGTATTACAGTAAGAATCACGCAAATCAATGAAGGATAGACTTTGATGAAATCAAGCAAAGTGCAGCGGTGATGGAACTTGAACTGGCTTCAGCAGCTGGTGCCCAGCAACTTCCTCAAGATCAACATTGCCAATGTACAGGCCACACCAAATACCCCACCCACGATCTCCAGATGCAGCGTGCACCAATCCAACATCACACACCATCTCTCCTGCCCTGAAAGACTGTTATGACAGATGGAGCCCCAAAGTCAGGGATTAGATGAACACAACAGACACGTTAGCAGGAGGGCCCATAGACTAAGGCAATGACATCTGTGTGGGTATATATACGTGTGTGTATATATACATATATACACATATAAGGACGGGAAAAAAAGTGGTGGTAAATAATTGGAAAGTGTAGGATCTGGGCGTGACATAGATGGTGTGGAATAAGGGGTGGATAATCACAGAATCACAGAATCATCTAGGTTGGAAAGGACGTTGAAGATCATCTAGTCTAACCGTTGATGTTCTGGGTTCAGCTGGGATAGAGTTAATTTTCACAAGAAGCTGGGAGGGGGCACAGCCAGGACAGATCTCTGCTTGGAAAGGGGCTGAGTGTGGGGTACCCGGTAGTGAGCAACTGCATTGCGCATCACTCACTTTGTATATTCTTTTATTAGTATTGTTACCATTTTTTTTTCCTCTTCCTGTGTTGTTCTATTAAACTGTCCTTATCAAAACCCACCAGATTTTATCTTTTTTCTTCCGATTCTTCTCCCCATCCCACAGGGGCAGGGGGGGAGCAGTGAGCGAGCAGCCATGTGGTGCTTTGCAGCCGACTGGGCCTAAACCACGACACCAGTTTATGGAATTTATGTCAGATCATCAACAGGAAAAAAGTTGAAGGGAAAGGGAAGGCTGAACCAGGCAACAAGAATGCTCCAAGGGTTTGGGTGGCCCTATGGAACAAAAATCTGCACTCAATTCCCAAAATTCAACAGTCCAAAATCACTTAAGCCTGTATCCACCAGGGATGTCAGGCACTACTGAACTGCTCAATGACAAACTTTAAAATGCCTGATCAGAAAGTGAGATCTGGAGTCCTGAGTTAGGTACTGGTATCTCACATACAATACACAGAGAGTAGGAAAAAAACAGCTCCCACTCAATCCACATGGGAGAGCCTCCTCAACTAGAGGAGAAAGCCAGTGAGCATAAGTCCTAAATCCAGAAAAGGAGAGCTGCTATATTTAGCAGCCTGGACAAAAGAAAGAATATACTGACTCTGCAGAGCCACTACCATACTATTAACCTCTCACGAATCTGAGAAGCCTTGCCCTTGCACCTATGGCATGCCAGCTGTCCCAGCGTCCTGAAGAAGGCACCTAAGCAAAGCCTCCTCCTCCAAACCTACCAGAGCTGCTCGGTAACATGATATCCCCTAGTTTTGAAAACAGAGCAGAGCTTCAAGCCTGCACACCTCATGCAGGGATTAGTAAATTTTCATGATGATTCAGTAAAATCCACATTCACTCTAGGAGTATTTTTATTTTTTATGTTAGAAAGTGTATAGACAATAAGATTATTTCTATTTGAATTCATTATATTTATTAGAATTTATGGTTAAAATTTATTCATTACAAAACCACGTATTGAACAAACATGAACAAACATTTACTAGTTGTTCTACCTGCCAGCTGTTACTTAGTGGAAGGACATTGAAAGAGCATTAGGAACACTTTGTAGAACTATTCAAACAAATATCTAAAAGCAAAACCTCAACAACAGGACATTTAATAATTAAGCATATTTTTAAAAGTACTGGAATTTGGGGGAGTACTAGTTCTGAAAATGTGCCTTTAAATTACCCCTATTTGGAATGACTGGCATGACTGTATTATCTATACATTGCTTTATCCAGCCAACTCACTAAATCATTAAAAATATACACGACTGAGCTTCCGTTTGACCTGCAGTGACTCCTATATGTATTCTCAAAATTAACACAAGCACTGAACGCTACTAATCTTCAACTTGTAATAACTGATCAAAGAATACTGCCCTGTAATTCACTACAAGCTAAAATCATAGTGCTGAACTGTGCACTTTCAAACAAGTGGTTTATAGCTCTAGATTTAAAATGCAAAGTTTCCATTATATTTAATAATTAAAGTGCATGCTGTGTTATGGTTACATTTGGTGACTGGATTAGTAGTACCCCAACTGAGTTAAACAATGCCTTTTTCCTATTAGACTTCGTATTACCATATTATCTATTTGTTTAAGAAAAGGAAGAAAAAAAGCACAGCAAGGAAGAAGGAATAAAAAAGAAATATGAATATCAAACATACTGGAAGACAGTGAGGACCAAGACAGCAAGAAGACCTAGTATCAGCAAAATCTATACTACCTGAAAGGAGAAAAGCTGAAATATCTGTGCATTTAAAGTATGAAAACTTTTTAAAGAATATTCTCCCTTTGTCAATAAGGGTTCTCGCTCAAATCAAAGGGTTTAAAGCTCAGTTTGTTTTCCTAGATGCTGTCTCTACAAACTTAGGGAATACAGACATCACTGTCAAAGAATGGACTCCCTCAGGCTGTCAACTTCTTAATCAGGGTCTGACTTTGTTGCAAAGTGTGAAATTATGTAATTATTTATGCTTGGCAATTCTGATGGTTTAGACAATTCCAGCACTATGAACATCTTATTTTATAAAGTAAAATTCCTACTGCAATTTTATTTTAGGGAATATACCATTCTTTTTTTCTGTGCTTTCTAGGTGGTTTATTCTAACAAAATTTAAAGATTATGGGAAGTATTTATCCTCTCCCAAAACAGACACCATTGATCTTAGAAACATAACTTACAAGGATGAAAAATAATTTAAAAACCAAACTGAAACCATGGCCACAGTGACATCAGTTGAAGTTTTCTCAGCATTGTCAGTTAGATGTCACCCAAAATTCTATAATTACAAGTCTAATGCCATTTGAGTACTTATAACAAATATATAAATATTATTTGACCCCATAAAAAGAAACACTCCTTACATTCCTGCACTTCCATACAACATTTAAGTATAAACTTCAGAGATTTACTTTGTTTTCATTTCAAGTATATTATAATTATCTTGGTATCAGTAGCAGGTTTGAAGATGGGCTTGTGTGCCTGAAAGCCTGCCTACTTCTCCATCTATAATGGCCTCTGCCTGTGTGCGGCCTCCTCAGAAGTCTATCCCCTCATAGGGTATATACCATTTACATACAAATAAAGGTATCCATTCTCTGACCAAAAAAAAAGTTTATTCAACACTGTACTTTAACATACACTTTACTGATACCAGCAACATCTTAAATATTTCTATAAGTATGTCAACAGCAAAAGAAAGACCAGGGAGAGCCTCCATCCCCTGCTAGACACAGGAGGAAACATGGTAACAAGTGATGAGGAAAAGGCTGAGGTGCTTAATGCCTTCTTTGCCTCAGTCTTTAATAACAAGACTAGTTGTACTGAGGGAATCCAGCAGAAGACAGAGACTGGGAGAACGACCCCCCCCGCAATCCAGGAGGAGACAGTCAGTGACCTACTGCATCACATAGACACACACAAGTCTATGGGACTGGACGGGATACACCCGAGGGTGCTGAAGGAGCTGGCTGGGGTGCTCGCCAAGCGGCTTTCCATCATTTACCAGCAGTCCTGGCTGACCGGGGAGGTCCCGACAGATTGGAAATTGGGCAATGTGACGCCCATCTATAAGAAGGGTTGGAAGGATGATCTGGGAAATTACAGGCCTGTCAGCTTGACTTCAGTGCCCAGGAAGCTGATGGAGCAGCTCATCCTGAGTTCCATCACACAACACATGCGGGACAACCAGATGATTAGGCCCAGTCAGCATGGGTTTATGAAAGGCAGGTCCTGCTTGACAAACCTGATCTCCTTCTACTACAGGCCGACCTGCTTATTGGATGAGGGAAAGGCTGTGGATGTCGTCTACCTTGACTTCAGTGAGGCCCTTGACACCGTTTCCCACAGCATTCTCCTGGTGAAACTGGCTGCTCAAGGCTTAGATGGGCACACACTTCGCTGGGTAAAAAACTGGCTGGATGGCCAGGCCCAAAGAGTTGTGGTGAATGGAGTTAAATCCAGTTGGTGGCTGGTCACGAGTGGTGTCCCCCAGGGCTCGGATTTGGGGCCACTCCTGTTTAACATCTTTATTGATGATCTAGATGAGGGGATCGAGTGCACCCTCAGAAAGTTTGCAGATGACACCAAGTTGGGTGGGAGTGTTGATCTGCTCAAGGGTAGGGAGGCTCTGCAGAGAGACCTGGACAGGCTGGAGCGATGGGCTAAGGCCAACTAGAGGAGTTTCAATAAGGACAAATATCGGGTGCTCCACTTGGGCCACAACAACCCCCAACAGCGCTACAGGCTTGGGGAGGAGTGGCTGGAGAGCTGCCAGTCAGAGAGGGACCTGGGGGTGTTGACTGACAGCCGGCTGAACATGAGCCAGCAGTGTGCCCAGGTGGCCAAGAAGGCCAATGGTATCCGGGCTTGTATCAGAAATAGCGTGGCCAGCAGGGACAGGGAAGTGATATTACCCCTGTACTCGGCACTGGTGAGGCCGCACCTCGATTACTGTGTTCAGTTTTGGGCCCCTCACTACAAAAAGGACATTGAATTACTCGAGCGTGTCCAGAGAAGGACAACGAAGCTGGTGAAGGGTCTGGAGCACATGTCGTCCGAGGAGCGGCTGAGGGAACTGGGGTTGTTTAGTCTGGAGAAGAGGAGGCTGAGGGGAGACCTCATTGCCCTCTACAGCTACCTGAAAGGAGGTTGCAGAGAGCTGGGGATGAGTCTCTTTAACCAAGTAACAAGCAACAGGACAAGAGGTAATGGCCTCAAGTTGCACCAGGGAAGGTTTAGACTGGATATTAGGAAGCATTTCTTTACAGAACGGGTTGTTAGGCGTTGGAATGGGCTGCCCAGGGAGGTGGTGGAGTTCCCATCCCTGGAGGTGTTTAAGAGTCGGGTTGACATAGCACTTAGGGATATGGTGTAGTTGAGAACAGACATGGTTCGACTAGGTGATCTTCAAGGTCTTTTCCAACCTAGATGATTCTGTGATTCTGTGAAATCATGATGATATGAATGAAGAAAAAGAGAAGGTATTCCTGTAAGTCAACCTCCACCTGGAAATGGAAACTGAATAGCTAGCCTAAACAGAGCTAGCAAAACATATTGTCAGGTTTTTACTTGTCCTCTCCAAACAACTGTCTCTTGCAGCTAATAACCTTGTGCCCAAGAAGGATTCTTGGGTTTTGAGAGGGAGCTCCTTATGTCTCATCTGCTTCTGAGCAGCAGAAGGGACACCTCCAATATCAAACCTACTTCAACTTTGTCTTCAGTCTCTTCTCTCCTTCCTTCCTCAGATTGCCATCCCTATTGCAAACTCCTTGAGCGACACAAAGAAAATTAGACAGGGAACAAAGCCTACTACAACCCTCTGCAGATATCATCAGAGGCACAAACAAAGAAGTTAAAGAAATACTTGTTGAGAATTTTCAAACTATCTAGATGTAGAATGGCTCTCAAATTCACAAGCCTGTATCTTTGGCAATTAAAATCTAATCAGAAACAACTAAAAAAAAGTTTTTTCATACAACATGTCTGCAAAGTTCCTGTTACCAACAACACTGTATTACAAAACCTCTGCTCAAAAACCAACCTCTGCTCTTGGTGGGGTAAAATTTGGACAAAAAAACCCATCCAATTTTATTTCTTTGGTTTTCTATGCACGAATTATGAGATGGAGAGCATGTGTCAGGTTCTGATTTTGATCATTTTGACTCAAATTGAAAAAATTCTGTTAAACTAAATGGAGATATTCCGATTTATAGTCAGGTAAATGACATCAAATTCTAGTCCCAGGTTTTCTTTCCTTCCTGATTAAATTACATTAATGTACACTCAAAACAAAGCAACTACTGCTAGTCCTACTATTTTTCCAGCAGAATAACTTAACTATTAACAAAACACCACATACACATATATATGAAGTCATCAGGGTTCTTTCACTTGTCTGCCATCTATCCGAAGCCTTGAACAACGAGGCTTACAGCATCATTATAGTATGTGCACACCATCATCCTAAATGCAGGACAGAAGTGAACCTGATTCCTGTAAGGACCAACAGGCCACTGTTTTTCCCTAAAATACTTTCTATTAGCCTGATATGTATATTAGATATCAAAAACCACAACATTCTGTTTTCTTACATGGAATGCACAGGAAAAGACCCAAAAACTAAATATTGCATCTTCACATCGTTAAAAGCTTTGTCATAGTATTTATTGTCGTATTACCCCTAATTAGCAGTTTAAGCTTGTTAACAAGATCAGTTTGTTTAAGGTAAACAGGAATTATCCTTCCATTATATAGGTAAAAATTGTAAATAGGACAGCTCATAAATTCTACGATGAGAGTAACTAGGAAACTATTCATTAAGGTTTGAGTTATAAATTCAAAACATGAAGCATAACATGCCTAAAGAAGAAGGTTTTATTTTTAAAAGCATTCATTAGGCTCTCATCTTCAAGCCTCAGACTTGTAAATAATTTAAAATGAAAATGGGAACAACAGGAGGAAAAAAACCAAATGCAATTCAAATCAGTCCATTGTTGTACCAATAAAACTCAAAACAATAGAAAAGAAGTTGGCAGATTTTGAAGACTACATCCAGAAAACATTTTTATGTACTGTATCTTTGAACTTGGATATTATGCTAGCACTGGATCCAATCCAAAAAAAATTAGCTTTGACTTACAACAATCAGGCTGTGCCCAGTAAAAGATACCCATGCTAAACTAGCAATCTTTAGTATTCATCGTACTTTATTCTGGAGCTGCCAAAACAAAGAAACAAGCTGCAGCTTATAGATGCTTTTAGATTTTTTATTTTTCCATTTTTGCTTTTCAGAAATGTATATCCTATCAACAATTTATATGACATAAGGCGAGAACCCCTTTGCCTTTAAAGAGTAAGATAAATCTAGGTTTGCCTCACATGGGGAGCATGGAAAGAAACAGCCTTTACTTCACTGGCACTAAAAACAGAAAGTGAAGAAGACAAAAGTAACAAATCAAACAGAAAACAAAATACCAGGATAACTGCTGTCCTTGCTGCATACCCAGTGTCCCAAATCCAATGTCAATACATCCATGTTACACAACAAGGATCTAGGAGAGAGCAACATGTTGCCTTTACTGAATTTCTGGAGTTTGCTATCCTTCTCCCAAGTACTTGGAACAATCCAACTGAAATGTAACATAAGATTTCACTTAAACATTCAATGGAAGACAAGCACGTAACAGGCATTTCTTTCTCCTTGTTAACAGACCACATGGGACTGCAAAATGCAGAAGTGCCATATTTCTACACCATGGTTCTTGGGGATAAAGATGGGCGTGTACACTGGCCATCACATGAACATCCAGGCATGCTCCTCAGAGCCTTGAGCTTAGTGCCCACACCCCATGCACCAGGAAATCCGAGGCTTTTTGGCCATGCAGAACTTCCTACGTGGGTGCAGAACACGAGCAGGAAACCCAGCACTTCCAGCGAGCTCTGGGCATGCTGCAGGCATGTGACTCGACTTCAGCACTTACACCTTACAGCCAGCACAGTGCTTCCCAGAGGCACCAAAGCCCCCAGGCAGCACATGAGCAGCGAGTCTCATGCTTCCTCATGTGAGCCGAGCCCGCTAGGTCACCCCTGTTCACGCTTTTCCCTCGAGCAGGGAAGTGGGTGGTGCCAACATGCAACATACCACTGGTACAGGTAAAGTAAGCAAGCCTCCTCCTGCTAAGGCATGTCTTAAAACCAACTCTGGGTGGACTATCTCAAACATTTATAGCAAATGTTTATAGCAAACATGTTCTACTAACTTACCAAAAGCAAACAAACCCAAACACTAAGCCACTGAATGGAAATGGGTGCAGGCCACAGGCTCTTCCAGAGCAAGCCCAAGCTTGAAAACCTGCCTTAAGAGAGAACTCACATGCACAGAAGTATAAAGCCACACCAGAGCTCTCAAGGCCACAGGCCATCCAAATAGCACCAGAACAGTGTGTTTGTCTTTGCTTAAATTAGAATTTTTGTCAGGACCTCCACACTTTTCAAAGTTCTTGCTGGAATGTTTCCTACAGAAATATTTGTATACTATGTAACTGTATGGATTCCATAATAAAAATATCACATAAAACAACGATTTCTATATAAATTGATGGCTCAGTATTACTATTCGATGAGTTTTGTTTGCCACACCTCGTAATTGCAGCAAATTAGTTATATGTATTTTTTAAATCTTTGTATCTGTATTTTGAGAGACTTTCGAAATACCAAAGATGGGCCTAAGGACAGCATGAAACTTTCTTTTTAACTACAAGGAGACAAAGAAATACCAAACAGGAAAGCATACATGTTTGTAGCAGAACAGTAATCTATAGAGATGTATACATTCAGATCTATACACTGAAATAATGCCTACCCTAACTACTCTGCATGCCTCCTCCTTGACCATTATGTATGCCACACATACATGTAACAGCTTGTATTTTTAGACTCAGAAGGGCAGAGGCAATTAAAATTTATGCCTGTACCACTAAGGATCAAAGGAAACTAAGAACATACACAGTCTCCCAGCCCAGTTAAATATAACCCATACTGCTACAGACAGTAGTTCAGTAGTAGGCCAGACGACTCAGAAAAAAGGTCAGCCTGCTGTTGAACAAACCAACCAAAACAAAACAAAGCAAAAAATCAGCAATCAACAACTCTACTAATGCAGGACGGGAAAGCAGTCATGAGTCATGTAAACAAGCATTTTACTTTTGGAACATCATTACTGCCTGTTTCTAAATGACACCTGGGTTATTTCTTTGTAAAAAAGCATGTGAATTCCCCGGCACTTACTGTAATTTTCCTTTTCATATTGAGGAAAGAAGGTAACTGGACTTCCTTCTGCTCTAAAGCTACAGATTGCTGCCGTTTTATATGTTTGGAACACAACCTTCTCTCACCTTCACATGCTGAAGAACTGAAATTAGGTAAAATAAGAAAACTTCCATGTGTATTTAACATGAACACCTAGAATGGGCTATAGACTCTTCTGTTAACTACAGACCCTTCACCAGCAGAAGGCAGAAACATGATCACCAGAAATCATAGTTGCAGAGCAGCAAGGCTGGTATAGGTTCCCCCATTTTAAACATACAACTTCCTTCTGTGAATCAAAAGACACCTTTGGAATTTCTGCAGGTGAGAAATTAGAGATTACAAGAACCGCCTCCTTACAGTTTTTGCTTCTTCACTGGCTTTATACACACAGGCTAATACACACTTTGAGCTTATGTATTAGCACAGACCAAAATGACAAAAATTAAAAAAGCACCCAGTTTAGAAGAAAAGTAGGCATAGGTGTATTTCATTTAAACTTTCATACACTTTTGTGTAATGCTGTAAGAATGTCCACTGAAAAGGCAGACAGACCAAAGATTAAACCACTCCAACGTTATCAGAGAGATCTCACGTGAACTTTGACACCCTGAGCCAGGCAACACTGAAGTGGTTTGCAGTGCCACCTCCCATGCAGCCCTACTCTTAACTCATTCTCTCCAAGAGATCCACGGTTAATTCCATGCCTCTTATTAGCACTAACCATCACCAGGGAGGCAGAGGCGTACTGCTCATTTCCCACACGCATTTGTGTCCGCCAAGAACCACTGTCGTTTGTTTTGCTCCTTCTACTCAAGCTGTTTCCTGGGGAAGCGGCGCTTCCACGCCTGTGCAGCTGCAGGCCAGGCACCGTATGCAGCCGCACCTCAGGCAGCAGCGGCAGCGCTGGGCGGCTGTACTACCCTGAGCTAGCAAGGCCGACACAAAACGATACCTTTCTGGGGTAGAAGAATAACCAGGAGTGCTCTGCTGGCCAGCTGCTGACTATTAATCTGTCAAAATGAAAGTACCATTTCTGTTGGACTCCTTCTGTAATACGAAGCAGAGAGCACTATGCCTCGTGGCTAACTCTGTGAACAACGGAGCAGCTCTTCTTCCCCACCACCACAACCCTCGTAAAAAAAGAAAAAGTCACTGAAAGAACAGCAGTCACTATATCTGTTGAATCACGTGAATTGTCTTCCCCTCCAAGCCCCATTTGGTGATGAGCTTTCAAAAGAATAACCTATACTCCAGGATGCGCAATCTAGAAAGTGAACACAGTAATTTTAACATGCACCATAATAGTGTGGCATTAATTATGAATCCATGAATGACTAGGCCAAACATATCTTAAACCAATGTTTTTATTTGAGTGATGGGGTCATCCATCCAGTGCAGCTTTTTTGTTTCCCCAAGAAAGAGCATATTTAAATTCTAAACCATCTTAGGAAATTCAAATGTAGGAGCTGCTCAACAATTCCAGTTCAACCACATTTCATATGCCAGTCTTTCTGTAAATTTTAGCTCATGCACAAAACCACAAGTCTGTATAATTTCAAAAGATTAAAAAAAAATAGGCAAAGCAGAGCTATGTTTTGCTCAATGTTGTGCACACTAACACAAAAATGCTGTTCTTCATTACAAAAGATTGGTTTTAATAGAGAATTGTGACTGACATCTGCTTCACACACATTCTTTTTCCAAGTAATGTTTTTCTATAAAAGGAGACAACACAGCTCAAGTTTTAAAAAAGTTTCTAACAAAGAAAACTTTCATGTAAATAAATTCAAAATCTTTGATGCTGTTACTATACAACAGTTTCTACAGAAGAATGATAGTAAAGGCTTTAACTCAGGTCGTTTGAATTACATTTCCCAAAATGCTAATAAAACTGACATGTTTGAACATACTGAAAAAGTCACAGTCCATCATCATGCTGTCACATCAGTGCATTTGACTTTTTTTAAAATGTATGGATTATACAATTACTGCCAGGCTCCATATTTTATATATAAAAGCTACAATCTGATTATATGTCCATGCTGAAATAATTTATGAAATAAGGGTGGAATGACTGTAATGTTACTTCTGTGATGAATGTAACTTGCTGTGAATAGTCTAGGAGATTGCAGGAGAGACCAAACTGAAGCCCGTAATTGTCTTCATCTTTCATGAAGAGGTGTGACCTGGGAAAAATATAGATCCCAACATCCAAAGCTCCAGCCTCACGCAAACATTTTGATTACTCATGTTCTGATATAGGAATGGAAAAAGAAAATTTACAGTCTTCATAGGCCACACCTTTAGATTATTAAGGTAAGAATCACAGCAAATTACATCTGATGTTTAAATTATATGTTAGTCTATTATTGCTTTGCACCATCAGCAAATCACTCTTGCCACTATTACCCTTGTACTTTTGGATTCCCGTTATTTACTACTCCCTAGATGTTACCATCATGCCGAGTATGATATAAGATGAACATGAATACATGACAAACTCAAGGTCTTGCAAGTCTGCATCATGACTACACAAAGAGGGTACATGAAAACAAGAATTAAAACTCTAACTACGCGAATTCTGAGATCACCACCAGCTACAGCATACGGATCACAAGATAAACGCTTCTTCCTTTTCTTTCTCCTTAACTAACACTACATTTAAGATGAACATTGTGGTTCACAGGCCACACTAATTATTTGAAGGAGCAACAGGAAACCTGTCCTGACAAGTCAAATTAAACAAGATGATAACCTATCCCTCAAAGGCCACCTAAAACAGCTAGTTTGAGTCTAATGATCTTTTCCACTGGAGATGCATACCTCTTTAGAAGTGTATTTGAAAGCTGCTACACTATTTACGGGAACTCGCTTTTCTTAGTACAATCTGACAGATCCCCTGAAAGTCCACTAACTCCCTACAGATGACAAAAAAAACATGCTGAAAACCACAAGACCGTGAGAGTGCAGAAGGTGATCGTGACTCGGAGACTGCTCTGTTGAGTGATTTATGCAGAGTAAAGGGAACTCGGCTATAAGTGCTTTTTTACCACTTCTAAGAACTGCTTACAAAGCTCCTGCAGTCACATGCGCTGTCAGTCACTGCCAACCACACAACTTCTCAAGCTCATCCACACTTACGCTACAATGACCTTCGGCAAAGCAGGGGAAAGGAAGAAAAAGTGGGGTTTGAGCAGCAAAAAGCACTCAAGGTAGAGCTGAACCAGGCCAGAAGCCACGTCTCCCTGCCTGCGCGGGGCCAGACCAAGCCACAGCCGCGGCGGGGGATGGCCCCGTACCCCAGCGGCACCGCCCGCCGCAGCGCCCGGCCGGTGGCGCAGGGGCCGCCCCCCGCCCCAGCCCGCCGCCACCACGCTGCGCCTGCGCGGGCACCGCGCCGACGGCGGTCACGCACACGCGCAACCGCCGCCGCGCAGCGGTTGAGGGGCGCTGCCCGGTACCGCCCCCGCGGGGCGCCAGCTGCGGACGCCAGGACACACCCCCGCGCCGGTGTCCCCTCACTGCCCCGCCCAGTGAGGGGGGTGCGGGCAGCCACAGCCCCGCCCGGCCTCACGGCCCGCGCATGCGCAGCGGCGCTCGTAGGCCCAGCTGGGAGGGGCGGCCGGGGACCCCCACCGCACGCGCCAGCCGGAGCCGTGAGGCGGCCGGGCGGGGCACGCGCCCCCGCCCGCCGCGGCCCAGCCCGCGCGCCCCCACCCGCCGCGCCCGGCTCCCCCCGCCCGTCCCGCCGCTCTCCTCTCCCCCCCGCCGGCCGCCCGCGGTACGGGGAAGGGACGAGCCGCGGCCCGGGCCGGCTGAGGCGGCCAATGGGCGCGCGGGACGTTCTTCCCGCCCTCGGCGCTCCGGCCACTCGGCGGGCAGCGGGGGAGGAACGAGGGACGGGATTGGCTCGGCGGAGCGCCGCTGGCCGCCCGCCCACCAGCACCGAAAAAAACGACGGTAGCGCAGAGGCCCAAAAAGCCCGAGGGGAGACGCCGGGCCGACCGCCGGCCAACCACGGCCCCGCGGCCCCATAAGCTTCCCCCGCGAGGGTCCCGGGCGGCGGCCCGCCCCGCGCCGCCGAGCGGGGGGGCGAAGCAGCCGCGTCCCGTCCGGCAGCGCTTACCGCGCGGGGGGAGCCGTCCGCCTCCGCTTGTGATGAGCTTGGTCACAAGTGGCGCGCCGTAGATTCGCCGTTTTGCGTCACGCCCAGCGCGAGGCGCGCGCCGCGGGGAGGGAGGGAGGGCGGGAAGGAAGGAAGGAGGGAAGCGGGCGGGCGGGGCCCGCTCACGTGATGCGGCGCCGGGGCGGGAGCCCTCGGGCCACCGCTCGAGCGCCCAGGCTCGCGTGCCGCCGTGGGCGCGAGGGGCTGCGCCCAACGGCCGCGGCGGGGCGGGCGCGCGCGGGCCGCCATCTTCCCCTGCCCGGGCCTGACGGCGGCGGGAGCACTGGCGCCCTGGGGCGCACCGGCCTCCTGCTGTTTCCCCGTCCACCCGGTTCCCTCGGCGGGAAGGGCTCGGGAGGCAGCCTGTGTGGTGCCGAGGGATGCAGGCAGCCCCGAGGGGTTCACGCTGACCCTCCTGGCTGAGGGTGTGGGTGCCAGGGAGGCCACAGCTTCGGGACCGGGGCAGACGGAGGCAGGCGGTGCTGGCAGGAGGCAGCAGAGGTGCTGTTCTAAGGGCTCAGAACTGCACCTTCGTATGTACGTGTGGCCTCTGCCACAGCAGCTCCTGGTGCTGGATTTGCATGGTTACAAGCTTATGCCATGCAGGGGTGTACATAAACTGGTGTTATACAGCCTCCTTTGGCACAGCCAGTGCAGTGAGAATCTGCTCCCATGGACGGAATGGGCGCTTTGAAGGTGTGGGAGAGAACGGGTTAGATGAGACTGTGCACAGCAGCCGTTCACTAACACTGATACAAACTGTCCAAGCCATTGGCTGCACTATTTTCACTGTCTGTCAGAGGATGCAGTTTGGAAGGGAAACAGCTCAGTAAGGCAGAGAATTTGTAAAACACCCTTTGTAAGCTGGTGAAGAAACCATAATATTGAAACATTTTATATTCTTTCCCCCTTTTTTAACCTAAGTCATATGATTAATAAAGAAGTGTGGTCTAAAGAGTCTTTTGACACCTGTGGTGGGCTGCAGTTGCTTTCTCCCATTTGCTTATGATTTTAAAAATGCAGGTTTACCATTTATATTATGATTGCACAGTATTTTTTAGTAGGTCAAAGTATCTCAGTTAAACAGCATTTAGCATTCTTCAAGGCTGTTGTGGGGAGGTGTCAAAGAGAGAACACCCCACTGTGCATATGTCTGGAGTTTCACTGACTTTTTCCAGTCAGTGCATGTAAGGCACAGGCAGGCTTACTAATTAGGCCTAACAATTTACCGTTTCATTTAGCCAATTAGTCATTGCTTAATCGGTTAGCCTTATGACACAGCACTGCCTGTTCTGGAGTAGGTTGTAAAAACTGTAAGAATGGTTTGAGGATGAGCAGTCACTACAGCCTGAGCCATTCATCGAATGAAAATGGAGAACCCAGATGAATGACCAGAGTCTTAGTAGAGATTGAAATGAATGAACAAAGTTTAAAACATAGGAGTATCAGTAGATAAAGAATCACACAGAACATAGGTGGCAGAAGGACATCTCTTTATCCGGTACCTCAGGGTTATAGTACCTATTTTAATTGTTCTCTGTTTAATTACAGATCTACACAGAGGAAGATTCCTTAATTTGTGGTGAAGATATCTTCGGTTATAGATATATTTATAAGGACACTGAAGAACTTTGATAAGTTGCCAAGAGAGTATGGCAGTTCTAAGAACAATCATCTGATTAAGAACAGGCTTAACAGTCTAACCAGTCTTGATGCTTTTCAGCATGGGAAAATAGGTAAAACAACCATTCAATGTCCCTCAAGATCAGTTTATCTGTGGTTTACAGATTCCTTTTATATGCCTGAGAAGTTTTTGTAGGTCTGGGCCTCAAGTGACACCTGTATTTAAATATTTGTAGTATCCAGGTCAGCATGCCTGGTCCATCATCTTTCATCACTGGCTTACTAAGCGGGAACAATCTGGGTTAGAAGGCATGATCATGAGAGCTGGAGTTTTGTAATATTTCTAACAGAAAATGAAGAGAGGCAACATTTTTTTTAGGAATAGCCTGAAGAGGGAGCCATTGGTATAGTAGAAGCAACAATTAGGGCAGAATAGCTGTTAATAAAAGAAAAAAATATATCTGTGACAAAAATAATTATGTTTTGTAACTTTAAGTTCTATTTATTAGACGTTTACAGACATACCTACATTTAATGTTCTGGTTTAGGTATGTATGTAATTTTAAAGTAATGCTGAAAATTTAAATGGTTTTTCTTTATTCTGAAATGTTTATACTGATTAAAATGTATTAAAAAGCAAACTGAATACGTACATCAATGATTAATTAGTAACTCATTAATTAGTTGATAGATTAGTTTATAAATGGATTGTAAACATAAAATTAATTTCTAACAGAATATGACATTAGGAATGATTCTGAAGTAGCTATTTCTTCCACACCAGAATACTGATTTCACTAGAAATGTTGCTCATTTAAAGAGTAGTACCAGCCCTTTTTTGAGGTGTGTAACTTAAAGGTCTGTCTACCTTTCCTACTTTATATTCCATGTTTGTTCATGTACAGGAAACACACAGCTTTGTGATTATTGTTACCAGAAATCACTTAGCGGGATAAAGGCAGTCACAATAATCATACTGACCAACTCTGAATTACAGGTTTTCTTGCACATCAAATTTCTTTAGAAAAATAACCCCATGACGTGACCATGGTTGTGTAGGTAATGTCTCTGACAGGCCCTCCAAAGGACACTGCACAGTGTCTGTAAGATAGTCAAGTAGTCAACAGTATTGGCCATAAGAGTTCCTTAACTGCCATTATTTTTTTCCAGAGTAGCAAGTCTTTGAAGAAAAGCTGCATATATCTTTATTCTGACAATGCAATTACACCCGTAAGAAAACATCAAACAGAATAATTAGGTGTAAACACCAGGAACTTTTTAAATGTCACTTACCTGTGCACATATACACACATACCTTCCCTTTTTTAATGCAAAATATTTTTTTCCCCCATAGAAAAGACAACCTTTGAAAAGCCTTATCAAGTGGTAGCTTGTCTTTCAGTTGAGAACTGTGACTAAATGTTTCTCAATTTTATTTGTTGGTTTTCTTTTTAATTCAGTGCATGAATTATTGGGTGAAATCTTATTTCATGTATATTGGTGACTGAACAAAAGGGCCTCACTGTTCCCTTCTGGTTCCCTTAAGCGAACAGTCTTATATAAGTTAATGAGATAAATGTATGCATTCTTAGATAATTAAACTGAGAGACATGCTAGTCTGAATCATGTACTGCTGTGTTGCACAAAAATTCACAGACAGGCCTTGAAAAATAGAACACTATGCTTAGGGTTTTTTAAGGTGCTTGGGCAATGACTTCTGGAAGTCTGATGGTTTGTGATTTAGGGAGCAAAATGCAATTGGTTTGACTGGGCTGCTGCTGCATGCAGTTCAAACTGACATGATTCGCCATGGTTGTGTGACCCTGCTCCCTCGCTGACTGCTGGCACAGCATGGGTGTGAGAGATGGCGGAGCCAGGTCTGGGCCCTGCCTCGGCAGAAAGGCAACCTGGGGAAAAACACAGGTGGCTTTCTGGCTGGCTCAGCAGATTCACAAATGGGCCAGGCAACCGCCAGTGGCCCGATTCAGCTGGGGCTGGCTGAGGCAATGTCGCAGCAGCCCTGAGGCGGGTTTGTGGGAAACCTCGGTGGGGCTCTCCCTACAGGCACTGGGGAGAGAACCCAGCTGCCGTTTTGGTCCCCACAGCCATTTGTGTACAAAGGGGTTGTAAGGAAAAGAATGTTGTTTTCGCATAATAAGCCTGATGGGAAGGGCAGGAGCGATTCACCAAAGCAATCAACAAGAGCAATTCACAACCACTGAAATCCCTGGCCTAGGGCTAGAAGGCAAGTGATCTTTTTGTCAACTGTGATGACCCAGTACTTGGAACTGGCTTTAGATGGATGCAGATACCGAAAGACTTGGGGCAAACTTTTCCATCTTAGTACGCTTGCGTGATGAGCTCATGCATATTAACTTCTCCGCCCTGGAGAAAGCCAAGGTTCATTTCCATGAACATGCGACGTATGAACACATACATGAAGGGGCGTATCGGTAGGCGGTTCGGGAAGTCTGTACACCCTGTAGTACTCAGCCAATGAGGAATCAGGGGAGGGAACTGGCGGTTGGGAGAAAGGGATATAAACCATTGCATGATGGCTGGTAGGCGCGTCCACTTGATGGGGGCGCCTGGTCTTGCAAGAACGTAATAAAGAGTGCTTCACACCGCATCCTGTCTGAGCTATGGATAATTGGCAACTGAGCGTTTCTCACAGGGTCGAGAGCCAGCCCGCACACCTCCTCTCAGCCTGGTCCACAACCTGGTGGCCATGCTAGCCCTGGAAACCGGAAGTGGTGTGTTATAAATTGAGACCACAATGGACTATAATTCACTCTTTATTAATTATAGCAAGTAGAATATGAGCAAAGACAGCGCTGGACGGCAGGGGAGTCTGCGCTCCGCCAACTGCCGTGCTGAGTAGTTCAAATAGTCCCCTTTTTATACATCTTTACTTCCCTGCTCATGAGGTAGTGGAGGTACTCCGCGCATGCTTCAGTTGTTGTTAGGGGGGGTCGTTTCCTGCCTCCTGGTATTTGTTGAGGCTGAAGTAAGAAGTCTTCCCTCTTTATCTCATAGTTGATCTTTCACTCATATATCCTTATATGGGCTGTCTTGTCCTGTTTCTTGTCGCTTTCCTGGAAATCTGGTGGTTATCTTGCATGAGCAGTATCTGGTTTAGTTTGTGTGAGCGATTACAGTTATCTTATCTCACACAGGCGGCGTCCAGTGGTTGTTTGCATGAGTGGTTTCTGTCGTCTAACTTTACATTGAGCTTAACATAAATCTTAATAAACAATACCTTAGTCCACAGTTTCTCACATGGTGCAACCACATCAGGGCATGGCTGCACCTTTGTGCTGTGAAGTGCTGGCAAGGTTACTCTGCCCGTGGCACCCACCCTCACCATTTCATTAAAGGTTGCACCTTCTTACTCGCTTCGTGTTATCCTGTGCCCCCCTTGTGCCAAGTAACTTGTCTTAAGTACAAATAGTTACCTGTTTTCACATAAACAAAATGCTCACCTGCTGCTGGGTACCTTTTGTTAAATTTTTCTGTTGTAATGTAGAGAACCATAGGCAAACAAGTAAAAATGTGATAAAAATTACACTGCTTCCCAACTTTTCCTGTTACTATAACTACAATATAAATGTTTTGAGAAAAATGAGGAAGAATGCACATAGGCTTTAGTGAACACTTAGAAGGGATCTGTTTGAATTTCTTATCATTTCATAAAATCTAGGAAAAGGAAATTTTTAAGCAGCTTCAAGAGAAGAAAATAATTCTTTTCAGTTAAAATTAATATTTACAGCAGTTTAACTTTACTTTGAAAAAAATGAGATAATGCTTGAAATTCCCCCCTTATCCTAAGGCTAATTCTTAGAGTCACAAATTCTAACAAAAGGGAGTAACAGCACCTGCAAGTCCTTTTGTTTGACCCATGAGACGCATCATCAGGGCCTCTTGTTGCCAATAACATTACAAGCTTTCTATTCACCCCTCTAAGAAATGAAACAACTGGACTTGTTCCACCTCAGTGGATCATGCCAGCCTCTTTTCCAAATGCAAGGAAAACGTGTTTGGAAATGCAAGAAGTGAAGCTGAATTTTTACAGGCTTAACATTTATCCTTTCTGCTTTTATATTTGGATAACTAAAGACATAATTGTAGTTTAAAAAAACCCCTTTCCTATTACAAAGCAAAGCAGTATTTATGTGGATTTTTCAAGGTCATTTTTTTCTAGCAAAATTATGATCTAATGTTATGAAGCTTGAACTCACAGCTTAAGAAGTTACCATTAAAGTGTATTTATCTTTGAAGTGCTGATCCTGCAAATGGCTGCACAACAGATCCCTGAAGCCTGCAACACAGAAGCATGGTAGCCATGGATGTCTACATGTGTAGAGAGAAGTGTCTTCAGAGAGGCATTTCAGGAGTCATAGATGATCTTTAATCAGATACTGAATAATCTTGAGTTATGTTCCTCTAAAGCCAAGTTGCAGTACAGCTGAGAAGTGGTAAGAGAAGTGTCTAACAAACATAAGTCTAGAACAAGTAGTCAACTGGCTATCTACTCAGTATCACAGTAGTCAATATCACAAAAATAATAAATGGTCATTGTTACAGATGCTCTCAAATAAACATCCAACCACCAAAAATAAAAAAATTAATTATTAACACAGTTAACTGGCTCTCCATAAATTACAGGTTCGAATGTCTGTGAGAGGAGAACAGAACAACTTTCTAGGGTTTAACTGCAACCCAAAACGCATAACAAAGAACTCTATGGGGTTTAAGGGCAACCCAAAACAGAACAAAGCCCCACTCCCTAGGGTTTAACGGCAATCCAAAACACTTTATCACTCACTTGACAAGTGAGGGCTCAACCTCGAGGACCTGCTCAGGGCAGCGTCCCTACCCAAGGCACCTGGAGGAGTTTGCTTGGGCAGCGTCCTGACCCAAGGGAAGAGTCCTTGACCGCAGCGTGCTACTCCAGGGGACGAGCTCAAAATGGCTCCCCCAGGGGACTCCATTTATACACAGGCCGAATCTGACCTGTAGTCAATAGCGGCTCCCATTGGCCAAAGGCCCCAATTACCACGAGGCCCTGAGAACAAAGGCAGTCAGGAGCTGCTGCACTTCAGCAGCCAAGAAGCTCTGCTTTCATTGGGGGATACACCTGCCACGGTCATCTAAAGCAATTGTATTTAAGTACAAACAATCAAAATGTTTTCCATACACAATACAAAATATGCAAATGAGTAACATCACTTATGTTTCTGTGGGTACAGCTTTCTAGATACAAACATCAGTATGAGTGTAGTAGTAAATCATATCTCTTCATTTTTTTTCCTTGCTGACAAATACTGAGGTTACTTGAATCAGACCACTGGATTTTTGACCCACAGACGGTCTTCAGGCTGTTCCACTCAGAAAATCCCATTTTAAGATAGACTACCACCTAAAGAGAACTGCAGGTGAAGATTAATTTATTTCTCCTGTGCCCATACGCTTCTGTGCGCACATTATAGTGGTGACTTGGCAAAGTCACCACAGACTGTCGTTGCTGGTTTGTTCACCAGCAATGAAGCTAGCACAACAGCTCTTCACCATAGTTTTGTTTGTTTGTTTGTTTAAAATGTATTTTCTTTCATTCCACTGCTTTTCAATAAAAAGTGGGCTATGTAACTAACTTTTGGTATCCAGAACCCAAGAAAAAAATGGATTGAGAAAGGATACACTTGCCTGATCTTATTGGTCCTTCCACTGTGATTAAAAGAAACTGTATCATTTGAAGCAGTCACTGGAATGTCAGGGTTGCTGCTAAATTTTTCTCTTTTTTTCTGAACTTAGAATTGATGTTAACCCTGCATACAGAATATGCTGTCTTGTCAGGAAGGCAATAATGCACAGGAAATGAGTAAAGCAGTACTAACTCTTGAATTTCGAAGTGTAAAAAAAAAAAAGTGATACAAACTTAACATGAAATTCATATAAGGGCTCTGCCACCACTCATTTCTTCACACCAGAAGACTGCATGTCAGGAGTGTGTCATGTTGAATGTTTTCCAGCTTCTATTACAGAGATTACAGTTTCAATTATAAATTCAGAAAAAAAAAAATCCCCTTCAGCTCCACAAATAAGAAGACATGGCTAGCATGTTCTTTGAATTATTCTTACAGCTATAAAGAAAAATAATAAAATAAAGAAAATTGTAACTGTCTCTAAAGGATGCGGAACATACAGTTGGCTGGCACTTCATGTTATTTCACAGTGAGAGATCACTGAAATGATATTGAGACAGGTAGCAACATCAGTATTATTCACACATACGTACACAACGTCTGGTTTTTTTAACTACGGCTATATACAAGTCTGTCTGGAGGCTGAAAATTCCAAACCTCCAAGGATTTGTTTTTGTTGTACTGTGGTTTTTTAATAAAAAGCTAATTCACTGCAATAAAATGAGATTCATTTATTGCCCTGTATTATCTGTTATGTGTGAAGATGTCCAGCTTGCCGGTATTTACAGCTCTGCCACTGTATAATTAATCTCTCGCAAACCCACAAAGCAAGTTTGCGAAAGACAAATATCTCAAATATAAATATCAAGTCTGGTACATTATGCATCAATACATTAAGATTTAATGTGGAATCAGATCAGATCAGAAAAGAGCTTGCAAAGAAAGTCACACTACATGAAATACAGATTTAATCTTTATTTTTCATCTTCACTGTCAGCATCTTATCCACCTGTCACATGCATCCAAGTCCTGTTAGAGGAACATGACCATTTTTCTTTGCTGTCAGGATGTAACTTGTGCAGTGTGTACTTTGAAGCTTAAGCAAGGGGTTTTTGGGGGGGGGTTTCCCTTTACAAAAGTAAAATTTCTTAGCAAATAGAATCCAAATTCAATGCCTAGTTATGTTTTTGCAAGCACTTTTACACATCTATTTAATTTAGGTCCACAAACAAGCACAGTTGTTGTTCCCACCTTGAGGAGTAAGTGAACGTGGCAAGTTTCACACAAAGAAACTGGGAGGTATTGTAGAACAAAATGCAAGCATGCTTTCGGATAGTATTTGCAATTTTTAAAACCCTGTGAGACTAGGTAAAGTAACTAGAAACCATCTCCATCTCAAACAACTCATACCATGTGGCTGAAAAGCTTCGCAGGAATTGCTGATCTTCAGGCAGGGCTGGAAAGCCGCATTACAACAGTCAGTGGTTCTTTTGCTTACCTCCTTTAAAAGTAGTGGAGATACCCAAATGACTTCTAAGTGACTTGAGAAAAGAGATTTGCACTTGGTTCAAGCTCATACCTCCGCTGAAAAAAATCTGCAGAGAGCTTGCAAAGTTGTATACCACCATGCTTGCACTGTTAACAGGTCAGTTTGAATTTCCTGGTCTATTTTTATTAATCTAATGTCACAGTATCACAGGAAAAGCATTTACTACATATTTGTAAAAATGACTTGTAATGTGAAGGTGTTCTTCAAACATGTTTCCAAAGAATACAAGTGAGAAGATCACTGAAATATTTGGCAGTAGAGCTAAGTACAAAAGACAAAAATACACTCTATTAACAACTGTTCATATTTTTCTATTCATATATTTGTTTAAAATATTTATATAATGATTTCTCTCTCAAAGGACATGATGTGTCTGCAGCTCAAAATACAGACATATATGGAATTGGACTCAATGATCCTTGTGGGTCCCTTCCAACTCTAGATATTCTATGATTCTGTGATACAAGGTATAAATTTAAAAATCAATTAAGCTTCACCTTGGGGCAATAAGTATTGGCAAGTACCACACTTTTTCCCTGTAAGAGAGTAACGTGCACCAAAACTATGGTAATGTCTGCAGTTGTTACCAGTTCCAGAATCCGCATATTTCTAGAGGAGAATCCTTCTAAAAACAGATGTATTTGAGAAAGCAAGTGAAAAGGAGAAGGGGTGAGAAACTGCAAACGTTTTTTAGGATCTTAGAAAATCCCATGGTGGAAAATAGCTGGCAGTGAGCGCTTTGGTTAGCAGAGGGGACAGACTCTGGATGTAGGTGAGAACAATGGCGTGCAGTTACGTACACTTACCCATATGCGAATTTTGCACACAAAAGCACCCCTTACACCCTAGTGATGAGCAACACGGGGATGAGCCAGGAAGACTAAACAGGATCTATGAAATGAGATTATGTTCAGGACTTTTTTCATGCATCAGTATTTTAACTTTACATGTTACTTGAAGGTGAAAGTTTGCAGCAGGAACAAGGGGACTGTGGCTCCTCGCTGGCAACTGCAGCATGGGCTCCTGTGTCATCACTAAAGGCACAGTTGCACAGTCTTCTCTGTCCAAACATGGACTATGGACATCCTTAACTAGCAAGGCATTTTATAACATTTTGTCAGATAAACTAAATGCTGTATTCTGAGAGGAATAACAACCAGGAGTCAAAGTCAAGCTTCTTGGGAGTAATGTTACTGAAAGGGAAAACCGTAACTGTGTGAGTAAGCCTAATCTTCCACTTTCACAGGCTAAGCAGATGGCGACCTGATTAGTTCTCAGTCTCAGGAGGCTGCTCATCTTTCTATGCCTTCAGCTCCTATTGTCAGCACCTTATTATTTTACTCATTCTCCATGATTTTATCTGACTGCCATATTTTTTAGTCTTCTGAGACATTACTTAAGGATTAAAAACTGTATCTAGTATAAAAAAAGCAACTTTCACACTTAAGTCCACTGATTTTAAATGGAAATTAGAATGTTCCCATTTCTTCTTTCACATTAATTATCAATTGGAAAATATGATCCCACCCTTGAGCATTTGATTACCTACCACATGGATGTACAGCCTACAGGAGGGAAGACTTGAGATGATGTACCCCGGTGGCAAGCAGACCTTGACCTGATGTGTATAGGCACCTTGTGCTATTAGAGGTGCTCTGGGGTGCTCCATTTGACTGGCTGCCACTCCACTGGCAGGGTTCACATAGGGCATGAGTTGTGTCTGCCACCCTTGAGGCATATTTCTCAGGTACCATAGGACATCTACCAGGAACTGAAGGAAGTAATGCTTCAAACATTGATCAACACAGAAAACCTCAAGGATAAGCTGTGGTCTTTGTGATTAATCTAAGGAATGTCACCCAAGGAAGAGGGAGTGTATGGAAGGATGCACCCCCCACTCCAGTGCAGTTGTATGGACAGACTCCTTAGATAAGCCTTCAGTGGGGGAAACTGGTGGACTGAATGAAACCAAGTGTTTCTCATCAAGCACAAGGACCGCTAATCACTGGCTCGATTATGTAAGCCCCTGTCTCTTTTGAGTACACCAGATGCCATGCATGCCTTGCTAACAACTTTGCGACTTCACCATTGAAAAGGTGATAAGAACTGATAAGAGGTGATCATTTCTGCCCCGGAAGCTGGATGATTGCTCAAGAAGCATGAAGTCAGCAAAAATCTGGGAACTGAGGAAAAAACAAAGGTGGGCAGGGTGAGCATGACCACTGACTTGAACAAGGGATAGTGCACCCCATTCTCCCTGAATCTATGTGCAGAACCCATGGTCCACCTTTTTCCTCATCTCTTGTGGAAATAAGTTTGTGGAATACCTGCCTCTCTTTGTTTAGTATGCTAATCAGCCAGCAAAATGAATTTAAAAGGTGACAGAAAACTTTGCTGTGTGTGCACCCACCACCCAAGACAACACTGGATCCAGGGGTGGTGGTCTGGATTCCCATTCCCTTTCCCTGTTATCCTTTCCCTATTATCCTTTTCCAAGTTTAAATTGTTTTCTACCGCAAGTAAAACATCATAACCGGTTGTTTGGTGTCGTTTCACCTTAGCCTGAGGGGATCACAGAACCGTTGTGACTCTCTGGGCTCCCAGTCCGGGTCGTGACAACATCCCAGCAGCATTAGGCATCCAAGCCCTGATATCTATATCAAGCTTCCAAAGGTATAGATGCTGTTGTTGAACATCCCCACAAAGTTGTTTTCTTACTACCTAGGAAGGTTTAATCAGCAAAGCATCCTCTTTCTTATATGATTATACAGAATATGATATGTGAAACAAACAGTACTTAGGTTTCACTGTGAAGAGGTATCCTCAAGTAAATACAAATTAACAGCAGACATTTATCACAGTGTAAAAATTAGTCTAGAAAAACGGTTAACCAGTCCAATTTACGCTGGAAAGTCACCTCTTTTTAGTGTCCCTGTTCTGCAACTTTGTGTAAACTGTGCTAATAAACACGTTGTAGCATTTGTAGTTTTGCACGTAAATTGGCCAAAACCAAAAGCCATTATTCAACCCTTAATAAGAAACACCTGAATCAGTATGAACAAGGTTTTTTTAGTAACAATGGCAGGATTAGATCTTGTAAGTGTACATACATATACATATATATATATACACACAGCTATGTACATGCGTATGTACACACACGAAGCATACATATGATTTCTGTAGTTAGTTGGTTGGGACTTGAGAATATCTAATATGCTTTGACATGGGATATGGTATATCTAGAATAAGGCTAACAAATAGAAGCAAACTTGAATCCTATTTCTGACACTATTATCTTAAAGTTATCTTTAACTTACTGTGGCAACAAATAGCTGTTAATGCAACCAAGAATTAACGTCAATAGAAATGGTGTATAACAGTACAGACCTTAGAAAAATGCACTCCAATTTGTTTTCAAAAGGCTGATGAGATGCTGCACAACATAAAAGGAAAAGACAGGATGACTCATTGATGCCCTGACTTGATCTAAGAGGGAAAGAGTAGCTCTGAATACCCCTGTAGGTGGAAGTGGCTTCCCCAGTGCTTTCTTTCATGGCCAGGAAAATCAGAAATTGAAGTTTTATGCTATTTCTCTCTTCTGGGGCTGAAGGAGGTGTGAAGATGGTCTGCATAATTTGTTGGTCCCACCGTTTCACACACATGGTTTTCACTTGACAGTAAGTGGCTATCTCAGAGCAGAACCTTATTTCAGTGCGCTGCTCTGGTCGTGCCTGTGCTTATAAAATGATGCTGTCTTTGCTGATTGTATTTTATTTGGCATTCCAAAGAGCAACAGAAAAAAAAATACATACAGCATAAAGCCACCTTCAGTTGCACTTCTTAATGTTGTCAAACCCATAGACAGCATGGTTTATAATGATTTTCAGAGCAGTTATATTCCCAGAAACACAGCACCCATACCTCTTTCATGAGGAAATTTGCCACCTCCACCACATACCAAGCTTTCTGCTCTTCTGCCAGAAGTGTCATATTTATGAGTAGCTGTTTCTTTCAGTGATGGTTGAAGTCACTTTGTGAAGTGACTTTGTAAAGTCACTGCAAAACAGGAGATTGTAAATAATGTTTTATGTCAATTGTATGTCTTCAAATACTGCAGCAAAATTCAGTTATTTCCCTTTATGGAGCCATAGCTTTTAAGCACAGACCAATCTGCCCTGATTCCTGTGCAGGCACTGGAGTGCTCACCCCTGCAGCATTCCCTACCATGCTGGTTCCTAAACGGAGAAGGGAGCTGAGAGACTGCAGAGGCCCTGTTCTGCAAGTTGCGCAGAATCTTCTGATCTTGGAGGCTTGGTCCTTGTCTTGTGGAATCCTCTATCTTGACATGGGCACCAAAAGTTCCACTGCAGTTATGCAGTCTGCAGAGCCAACACAAGAGAGACTGAGCCAGGTCCTCCTTTTCCCCTTGAACCCTGCCAGCAGCCAGCATCCGTACTCAGCTCTTACAGCTGAACTGTGAGCCTCACAGCCCTAAGTCTGAAAATGGGTGTTTATTGAGAACCTGATTTGAAACCGAAGTATCCTAGATTATTACTGCTCCCAGATCTCTTAAAAAGCCAGCTACTCTTATGTCCAGCTCCTAGGAATTTCAGGGGAGCTACTAAATATCAGAAGCTTGTTTGTTTCTGTTTTTTGATTCAGCCAAGGCTTTTATCCTGATAACTTTCCGCATTAGCTGTTCATACAAGTTATCTGTGGTACAATATTCCCTTCTATAGACTCCACATCCACACCTTATGCCCTTAATCACCTTTATTCTTGCAGGTTTTTGCAGGGAGGTAACAGGAAAGGAAGGAAAGATACCAACTACTTTCTGTAATTTAACTAATGTAATTTGTTTTAACAGTAGGGATAACACTACTACATTTTTGCTTAAATCTAGTTCAGTTATTTTGGTTGTGTGTGAATTAACTACATGTTATAGTAAAAATCACATTTTGAAATTAAAAAAATATAGATGTGAATTGTATGATTTGTGCTAGGTGTTTTGCCTAAACAGCAAATAGCTCTCAACTAGTGTTTTCATTTCAAAATATATCATTTGCCTTTGATTTAATTATCAAACTGATGCTTTAAAAGTAATTAACAACAACTGGTTGCTAATTGGGTGGAAAAACACCCTTCTGATGACAGACTTTGGCCAGAACAGATGTTTACAAAAACTATTTTCTATTGCACAAAACGAAAGTCACATGAAGGAAACATATTATGTAGTGATTCTTAAAACTTTGCTCACATCCCAATAAGAGGAGATTTGGATTAAATGGGGGGGGGGGGGGGGGGGGGGGGGCAGAGTTGGGAAGGCAGAATCCAGACCTGGAAATGTTTATTTACTATTGCAGTTCTATTCACCTCAGTGATTATTCCCATAAATAGATGTTCATAGGGAAGTTGTCACATCAAATTCAGCAAGCTAATTGTATTGCATTTTCTGATTACACCCTTCTGTGAAGAACAGGGAAGAGATTAACTTGATAGTGGATCTTTGTTCAATTACGTAATGAAATTTTTTATATAGTTAGGAGGAAACTACAGTGTTGTGTATTGCTTATATTCAGAAACTGGAGTATGAGCTAGGCAGCATGAACATGGTGATACTACAAAACAAAAATAAAGTATTTTTAATAAAATAAATGTAAAAATTCCCTTTGCCCTGATTTTTAAAACTAAAATGTAACATATTCCACTCAGCAAGAATTAATAATCCCTAACCCTATTTTATAGCATTAGAGATAAGATCACTTGATTGACTGGATCACAAATGCATGCCATTTAGCAGTATACCAATCAATAGCATGACATTTATTTTTTCCACCAATTCAGACCCACTGAATATGTGATTTATATGTTTTTACAGATCAGGAAGTCAGAAAGCTTAAGACTAAAAAAGTGCTTTGCTGATTTTCTTGTGATGATCTATCAGTTGTTAGTCTCCGTGTTGGAAGTTTTGTGTAAGTGCCGATGTAGCTTTGATATCTCCAGGAAGAAGGCTGCAAACACTTTGGTTCCTTCAATGTAGTTGTGTCTGTGAAAAGGGAAAGAAAGAGAATGAAGCCCTGTCAAGTTGTTCTGTTCTTCAAATCAGTGGCATAGTCTGGTGAAGTTTTTAGAGTCTTCAGAGGAATTTGCAAGATTGGTCACCCAAAAAAAGGACCCAGTGCACAGAAATTCTGGACATCCTTCAACTGGCATTCCTCTGAAGGATTCACTGAAAAAACTTTTTCCGGTGTTACATCTCCTAATTACTATTGTCTGTAGCCATAAGGGCTGAGGCTGTACTGAGGGGAAGCAAAAAGTAATTTGGGAATTATTGCAGGATTCTCCAGTTCCTCAAGATCAACATGACTTGACTCAGAAGCTGCACAGATGTTCAGGCAACACACCGAATGGTGTCTTAGCGTGGTGCCTCAACAAATGAACACAAGTGGCAAGTTTAAGCTAATTTTAATATAATTACACTAGTTTTGGTCCCTGTAATATAAATACACCTTTATATCCATTTATACTGACAACCATCAAAATCCTTACTTAACCATTAGCCTGCATACATCTGACTGGCATACTTCAGAATGGATGCTGTGACAAAAGAGTGGTAGTCTACATCATCCTCTTTCAGACCAGAAGCAAATTTCATTGGCAGCAAAATGAAAATTGCCACTGTGATGTATTTAAAGACTGAGGAGACACTCCATGAAAAGTGTATAGCGTTACGTGATAGATTGGGAATTTTGCTTTCTGCTTGGCACAGCAACAAGTTTGCTGGAGACAGTAGTTTGGGACTGTCCAATGCACAGCAAATCTTCCTCTCTGGCCATGCTGATTTGTGGGTACCAGGGGACATCAGTTCTCCCCACTTCTCTTATAGCACAAATGGACAAATAAAAGAAACCTGCTTATTTTCTCATTCTGGGAGTGCTCCCCATCATCGGCAGCTCCAATTGGAAACATCATCACACTTTTCTGTGTTATAGTCTGAAACATTCTGGCAACAGGAACTGTTGAACCATCCCGAATAAAATCTGGATCTTCTCCAAAAACTGAAATACATGGAAAGAATGAATCCATTATAAGCAAGGTGCTTTCTTCTGCTACCATATATTTGAGCAGATAGCTGGCATTAAGAGCGTCTGAGTAGAAATTGGTTTGAGTGATTTCATGAACCTGCTGCACTCTACAAACCTCTGGCTTCGTAGCAGTACACAAAAAACCCTAAATGAGGTCTTTTGGCTACTCCTATTAAATATACCCCAGTTCAGCAAGGTGTGGAGGTGTGGCTGAGTTGTTCTGTCAAAATCAGTGAGATTCATAGGGGTGACTAGCACTGAATTGGGAAACCCTTTTGCTCTATGGATGAGCAAAATTCCCCTGTGCACTTGCAGACACATTAAGAACTGAAAAAAAGAAGGAACATACCTGTTTTTATTGCCCTTCTTGCTGCTTTAAATAGTGGATCATTAACATCAGCAAGCCAGGGCTTTGCACCCAAAGGCATAGACACTTTCAGTTTGTTTGGACTGTTCCTCTTGGAAAAGACACCCTCCAAGTGCTCTGCCACCTGTGGGGAAAACATGTTGCAGTCAAAAGTGTTCATCTTCTTGCAACTCAAGCTTACACCCACATTCCCACTTCTGCTCTCAGAAACAAATAAATGCTAGAAACATTCAGTTTACTGCTTCGGGTGTAAATTTGTGAGGTGCTAAGAGGGACTTCGTTTACACACTGGAGGCCAAAGAAAAGGTTTGCCTCTTACCTGTCGTTTCACAACTGAAAGGTCCATGTGGGGGACCTGACGGATTGAGAATTTGCCAATGACTTTTGCCGGAATGACTGTTTTAATTCCTGGTTCATGAAAAGCTCCTTCTATCCCATGAATAGAGAGAGAAGGGTAACGCCACAGGTGTAGAAGTATTTCTTCCTTCAAAAAAATAACATTGAAAATATAAGGGATGACACTGGAGCCATTCACAATTGATATAAATTGATGGGAAGAAACATGCTTATTCAATCCTAAAATTTGTATTTGGAGACCTCTGTATTTTAAAGATGTTTGATTTGTAATTTAAACTCATGCACATATCTTTTAATAATACTACTTTCAGTCAACATTTGTTTACCTTTAGAAATGTTTGGATAACAGCTTTTCATGCACAGCAAGAAAAGTGGAGCATTGCTTTAAAATATCTTGAAAGTCAATTTTTCTAATGCAAAGAAGAATCAGAACAACTTCTGATCTGACCATCCGTTGATCTCAGAACTTCTTGCAGGAGAAACCTGTGGCCAGTTTAGCCAGACTCCTCCCAGATGATACCAGGGAAGAAATTCTACTAATGAGCATTAAATAATACAATAGGTAAGATGATAATGTTCAGTAAGCAAGTTGATCTGTTTTTCTGGAGAAGATAAGAAGGGTAAAAAAAAAAAAAGTAAATGTTTAAACGTTTATTCTAAGAAAGAAAGAAGTATATAAATTATAAATTGGTCTTCGTGCAGAACCCCAGGGCGCTGCTCCTTCCCTTCTACTCCAATTTGATGAGACGAGTTTTATGTACACATAAAATTTGCACCACTTTATCCTCATATAAGTAAAGCATTAAAACTTATATAGTGTAGTTACTTTATACTTCTGTATTACTGATTATTACAGTCTAGCTTAGGCTAATTTGGAAGCTTTTTTGTGAAAATAAAAGCATCCATGTTAGAGCTTATACCAGTATAATTACGTTAGTGATAAAAAAATCTAATCATTCCTCTCCTTTCTCCCAGCTGCCACTCTTGTGCAGAGAGATCTTTCTGAGCCAGCCCTTACCTGCTGTTTTTATTTAGGATATAATTTTTAAATGCTGGCAAAGAGATGCTTATAGCTTTGGGTGCTTTTTTGGCATGCTCAGCAGACATCAAAATCTGAATTAAACAAATAAAAACCACACGAAACACATCTGCCTAAAGCTGCCTCCCATTTTTCAGAGCTGAATACAACTCCCACTATGTAACCTGTATGCAGGGGTTTTAATGCTTATTTTGTTTGGCTGTTTAGACATGGGGGGAGAGAAAGGGTAGTGCAAGGATGAGGGAGCAATACTGTTAGTTTTGCATTGGTCCTTTTCATTGATTATTCATATTTCAGATCACTTTCCCCACATGCAGTAGCTTACATTTTCAGCAGATTATTTTTATTTACCTTTTAATGTTCTATGCTCCTTTATTTTATTTTGAGTTTGCCATTGACTGAAAATATCTTTCAGTTTGGCTTTATCCATAAACGCTATGAATGGGTGATTTAAATTCTTTCTGCTGACCATTTAGACAGATTTTGTTACCTTGGTGCCATAGAGGAATTTTTTCACACCACTATTATTTTTATGTTCTTCTAGATCAAATTCAATTGATTCATATAATTTCCTCTCCTCTTCTGTCAGGGCAGTGACACTGTCGTAGATTCCAGGGATCTGAATACGACCTGTGGGATCCACAAGGCTGTCTACAAAACAAGACAGAGATATCAGTACAAGTGGGACCTATTTCTTCCACTTGACCATCACATCTTTTCTCTTCCACCTAACTCTTTACCAGATGAGTAAGCCTAACAACCAACAATTATTTGCATCTGTGAAGTCATGGCACCTAACTTGATGTATTTTCATATTTATTAAGAAAACCATTGAGCTGCTGTTTGTGTGTAGCATGTGGTGTGTCAGACCAGCTGCTGACATGAAAACATCATTCTACTGAGGTACAAATCAGCATTAAAAAGTCAGGTTTCTGTACGTATGTACGCATTCAAGTTGCCAGCAATCCTTAAACATTCTTGATTGATGCATGACTGACATCAACTTAACAGGAACATGTCTGAGGTGTGGCCTTACTGGGGATGTTCCTGTCCTCAGCTGCTGTCACCATAGCTGTGCTGAGATTTGGAAACCTGGAAATCTTGCTTCAATTAGACTTGCCTTACTCAGGTCAATTAAACATGGCACTGATCTTCATTAGGCTGATTGCTAGCCGTTGCTCCCCAGTTACTCCTGAGCAATGATGCGTGTTATTACCCAGCAGAGCTATCAGGTCCGTCATCGGCTCATGAATGATGCCTCCAAAAGTTCCAGAGTGAAGGTCCTTGTCACCACATTCAACCTGTACCAAAAATACTGGTTACATATAAATACTCCCTACCTTATTCTGCAAGTCTTTGTTTTCCGCAGTGACTGGTAGCTTCAGTTTTTTAAATGAGGCCACAAATTAATAGAAAACGATTATGTGTTTCTATTTATAAAATGGAAAACATCATGTCAGGAGCAATCTGCTTTGGTAAAGAGAACCACTAGAGAGAGAAATTCAGCTGTCTATAGCACTTACAGGCATTTGAGAGCAACGGTCCCTCTCCATTGCCTCTTTTGCTTCAGTAAGATTCAATACATCATAAGTGAAACACTTGCATATTACTGTTTCTAACACTGCAGAATAAATTCTTCAAGTTCTCTATCCTTTTTATTTAATGCAATATCTGCATAACAAAGGCAAGAAAGAACCTTACTTATTTTGCATTAAGAAAATATATGTCCACCCTTAATTCCAGATTGCCACAAATAAGAATTTAGAGGTCTCTTGAATCGTACGGCTTTAGAATAGAGAGGCGCATTTTGTTTATTAAATGGGTTCTTTTTCCAGACACATTTTCATATTCAGGTTTATCATAAACTATTTTCCTGCAACGAACTTGTTTATTCTTCTCAAAACCTCATTACAGCCAACTGTCTGGTAGCAAGCAGAGATCATTTTTGATGTTTTAATAGCATCATTTTTCTTAACCAAGACTTAGAAGAATTGAATCAAGGCTGCCGAGGCTCTTTTGGTTAAAAACAAATTTCATTCTTTTTCTGACATAAAGGTTAATGCAGATTTTTCTTTAGTTCTTGAGTTCTTTAATCTTCTCTCTGAATTCCTTTTATGCTTCATCAGGAAGTTTCCAGATGAGAAATTTCTGCTCTTCATTTCACAATAGCTCATGTTGGCTGCTAAATATACAGCAGTGCACTGTTATTTGCTTCTGCCAATGGTTACAAAACTTTTGTTTGGCTTTTAAACCCAGGGATCCAAGTAAATTAAGTCCCCTTAGGCAGATATATTTCACTAAGCAGTATCTGCTGCAAAAGGGCAGAGCAGCAGAAGAAATGGTTTTGGAGTGAGAAAGTTGGGGGGTTCAGGGATGGGTACAGGGATGATGTTGCAAGACAATGAAGTTGATGTGTGGAGGGGGTGATGAGAAAAGACTGGGAGAGTGGCAGGAGAATAATGGGATGGGAAAGGGATCAACAGGAGAGAGGTAAGTGGAGAAATGATGATTGAAGAGAAGTTAATGAAAGTAAATAAGGCTAGTTGAACTGAAATGAGGAGGGAAATCTGTACAAGCCAAAAAGGATGTGGAAGAAAGCTCTGTATTTGTAAACATTAAGCTTGCTCTCAGTCCTTCTCTGTATGCAGGTGTAAATGTGATTACAGGTACACCACTGCTCTCTGGTCAGGGGCCCAGTTCAAATGAACCTGTGTTCTTTACCTCCACAAAGAAGCAGGCATTTCCCCGACTCCCATATGTAAGGGCAGGCTTCTTGTTGCTGAGCCAAAGGTTGTCCGAAATCACAATATAATCAACATCAGAGAAAAAGCACTGGTTTTCCACTTCTAGTAACTTTTCTAGCCCCAAGGACCCTGCTTCTTCCATGCCTTCGATTACAAACTTGAAGTTCACTGGCATAGCCTAAATGAACATTAGAGAAGTCCAGGTAAGAAACAAGCATTTTCAAAAATAAAAAAATCTTTAAAATCAGAAGTAGGCTGGCTTGCAGTACACATTGGTTTAGGAAAAGAAAGATGTAGGATATATAGCTTGTTTCAGTAGAAAGGGCAGTAATAAACAGACACATATAGTTTCCCAGAAAAAATGGTTTTCCTCATGTTTTTATGTACTTTTCATTTTTGAAGGAGAATAAGTGATATCTTTTTTCCTTCTTTGTGTTTTCAGAAGATTTGCTGGACTGTCTCATTAAATGGGCTTTCTCTCAGTGCTGTTAAATATTCTAATTGCTTTGGAAATTCTAACTCTGTAATAACAGTTGCATTTTCACAGAAAATTTCCTGCCTCTTATATTTCCACTGTTAGTGCCCATGCGGGAACCACTGGCAGAGGTCCGCTGCTGTGGTTTTCCCAACATGTTATCTATCACCAGAGTTACTCATATGGTGGTAAAAATGCTGTTGGTGATTCTACTATAATTGTCCTTTTAGCACTCATGAATTCCTTTGCCTGCTAGTTCATAAGGATGCATTTCCAAGGGTAATTAAGAGAACTTTTATTATGAAATAGTGTGAGTTGGAAATGCTGACATGTCCCATAGGAGAAATAAATTTGAGCTTAGTTTCCTATTCGAATTCATTTTCTCATTACAGGTTTTAAGATGTTTTCTCTTTTGATTCAACGCTCAGATTAAATGCAGGAAGAAATGAGTAGAATTAAAACATTTGTGTTGTGGATGGACTCACCAATGGCTCATCGAATGACCACAAAAAATTTAGAAACAAACTGTTCATGAATATTGGTTGATGGTCTCTGCTGTTTTCTAGGGAAAGGTTTCAAATGACAAAAAAGCTTCTTTTTGCTTGCTTGTTAAAATGCCAAAATAGCTATTAGTGATTTGAAAAACGGAAAATGCAGAAAGAGAGCCCCATAACCATATCCACTTAAAACAGCTAATCTGTAGGCAGATAACGTGTGTGTTTGCTATCACTTAAGAGACACTGATGTCAATTCAGTTCTACTGGTGCAAGAAAAACATTGGTTTTCCAGAAGGTTGCAAAAGGACTTTAAAAGTCAAGACTTAATGCTCAGTTTGTGCCATAATGTCATAAGAGGCACAAAACTGTTTCTCAGGAATCTAACAAACTGTGTTGTGCAAATTCACCTTAAAGGGTGCTTGCTAACCAAGTTGTAAGCTTAGACTACATGTTGGTTTAGCTTTGCACTGGGGATACAACTAGCCCAATAATCAAATATGCAGACTGATTTGAAGATTTGATCATTGTAGTAATTTAGGCAAAAGTTTGACTCTTACAGCTGTATCAGTCTGAGTATATTTGTATTTCACTAATGCATCCATTCAAAGCATTTGCTTTGATAACTCTGATACATTGTTGAAAGAACAGCCCATTCTGTACGAGCATTTTTAGATATTTATTCTCTTCATACATGCACATAAATTGAAGGCAACTTATAGGTAGACAAAACCAAAGATCAGCGTATGTAACAGCAGAGGTGAGTCTTCATGACCAATCTGTGATGTATGTTATTTTACCATTTTAAAAGCTCTCAGGAGAATAGAGTATCAAAGCTGTTTAATGTATGTAATATATATTGAATGCTTCCCCCAGTGTGTTTTCCTCTGCAGGGCAATGACAACAATACTGTATTTACATTTCATACAGACTGTTCAAAATAGAAATACTCAAGGAGAGATTTCTACTGGAGTGGGATCAGTGCCCTGGGTATAGCATTAGAAATAAACTAATTCACAGAATCACAGAATCGTCTAAGTTGGAAAAGACCTTGAACATCATCCAGTCCAACCATCAACCCAATATTGACAGTTTCCAACTACACCATATCCCTCAGCGCTATGTCGACCCGACTGTCCTGGTTTAACCAGGATAGGGTTAAGTTTCCCCAGCAGTGGGGGGGAGCTCTAGCCGGGTTATTCAGATACCATGCTGAAGTCACATCCTGGCAGGTCACATTTTTCCTGGCGCGGGAGCGCGGTGCACTCGTGGTTTTGTACATCGTGCTTCAAACTGCTGTATTTGGTAGCTATTTTGCTCTGTTCATTGCTATCACTATTACTGTTATTGTTATTGTTGTTGTTGGTTGTGTTGCTATTGCATTGTTGTATTAAACCTTTCCTTATTTCAGTGTTGGGGCTTTGTATTTCACTCCCTTTGTGGGGGAGGGGCAGCGGCCGCGTGGTCTCAGACCCCGGCAGGGGCTAAACCACCACACCGACTCTTAAAAGCCTCCAGGGATGGGGACTCCACCACTGCCCTGGGCAGCCCATTCCAACGCCTAACAACCCATTCTGTAGAGAAATGCTTTCTAATATCCAGTCTAAAGCTTCACTGGTGCAATTTGAGGCCATTACCTCTCATTCTATCGCTTATTACTTGGTTAAAGAGGCTCATCCCCAGCTCTCTGCAACCTCCTTTCAGGTAGTTGTAGAGGGCAATGAGGTCTCCCCTCAGCCTCCTCTTCTCCAGACTAAACAACCCCAGTTCCCTCAGCCGCTCCTCGTACGACATGTGCTCCAGACCCTTCACCAGCTTCGTTGCCCTTCTTTGGACACGCTCAAGTAATTCAATGTCCTTTTTGTAGTGAGGGGCCCAAAACTGAACACAGGAATCGAGGTGCGGCCTCACCAGTGCCGAGTACAGGGGCAAGATCACTTCCCTGTCCCTGCTGGCCACGCTATTTCTGATACAAGCCAGGGTGCCATTGGCCTTCTTGGCCACCTGGGCACACTGCTGGCTCATGTTCAGCCGGCTGTCAATCAACACCCCCAGGTCCCTCTCTGGCTGGCAGCTCTCCAGCCACTCCTCCCCAAGCCTGTAGCGCTGCTGGGGGTTGTTGTGGCCCAAGTGCAGCACCCGGCATTTGGCCTTATTGAAACTCCTCTAGTTGGCCTTAGCCCATCGCTCCAGCCTGTCCAGATCTCTCTGCAGAGCCTCCCTACCCTCGAGCAGATCAACACTCCCACCCAACTTGGTGTCATCTGCAAACTTACTGAGGCTGCACTCGATCCCCTCATCTAGATCATCAATGAAGATGTTAAACAGGAGTGGCCCCAAAACCGAGCCCTGGGGGACACCACTCGTGACCGGCCGCCAACTGGATTTAACTCCGTTCACCACAACTCTTTGGGCCTGGCCATCCAGCCAGTTTTTTACCCAGCAAAGCGTGTGCCCATCCAAGCCTTGAGCAGCCAGTTTCACCAGGAGAATGCTGTGGGAAATGGTGTCAAAGGCCTTACTGAAGTCAAGGTAGACAATGTCCACAGCCTTTCCCTCATCCAATAAGCAGGTTGGCTGTAGTAGAATGAGATCAGGTTTGTCAAGCAGGACCTGCCTTTCATAAACCCATGCTGATTTTTCATGCTGAATTTCAAAATAAGTGTAGTCTTTTGGGACAGAGACATATCATCTAACTCACAGGAATGAAAATGCCCCCCTCCAGATGTGATATAATAATAACAACAACAACAGCAAAGTCCTCATTGATACCTACTAATTTCAAGGCTCTAAATGTTTCCACTGCATTTATCCAAGCTAGGACAGGTCCTTTATTATCTGTTGCTCCACGCCCATAGAGATTTCCTTAAAAAGAAGAGAGAAAAGTTTTTAAGCAATCTTTGAAACTTCTCTCATCACTTCAATGTAATCAGCAAATGCTTGTTGCCACAGAAGCTGTAGTGCTGTGTCAAGTGTAGTGTCAAAAGTGTCAGGATTTCATTGACTTGTTTTAAATAAGGTGACGGGGGTTTCCCAATGGACTGGTACACTTTTTTTTTTTTTTTAAATTTCCTTTTATATACATCATATTGTGGTTTCTGTTACATGCCAATTTCTGAGCTTCACTTTTTCTTGTGAGCTGTTTGTTCAGACCAGAAATGGCTGAAGAATTTGCACTAATATGCAGCTTCTGTACACCTCAGCTGGCCCAGGTAACAAGCAGCAAAAACCCCACAGATAAATACCACAGTAGAAGTATTAAGCTACAAGTCTAGGTACATAACTTCTGTCTTTTTAAATGTTTGACTGTACAGTTATATACAGATTCATGTACAGTGATAAAGTTCTGTGACAGTCCCTACTGGAGGCAGAAGAGTTACCCCAGTAAGGCTGTTTGGATCTGGTCCCAGGCAATGGGAAAGGGTGAGTTAACGGTTATAGCACAGGCCTGGGAATCAGGATTTCTGGGTTCTTGGGGTCTTACTCATCTGTTGACCCTTTACCCATCATTTTTGTTCCTTCAGTGAATGGAGCTTTTCATGCTCAGCTGGCTGTAGTGGAAGGATGATTACATTAAAGGGGGCCTCACATTCTTCCACTGTGAATGCTCCTTAGCTCCAGCATGGCAGGTGGAGGTACTAAAGGATCATGATGCAAGAATGGGAAGTGCAACCCAGGAGAAATGGATTCTCTATTGAATACTCTATAAAGCAGCGTTAACCTCGTATGGCTCTTCCACACCAAATATCAGATAATCACTGATGGGTCTCACTAGTCACAGCATGGTCATCAAGATTCAAAGCTGCTGGATTTGTCCCAAAGATTTTCATAGAAGAAGTCCTCATGCTTTGGTTAAATATACAGGGAGCCTCCTTCCACTCAGAATCTCAGTCGTGTATTCAAATAATGATACAAAACTTATGACCAGGTACACACCATTGATTTCAGTCAGTGTGTAAGGGTCAGTTTTCCAACCATCTTCCTTTTTGGCAGGCTGTACATCCACGTGACCATAGAAACATACAGTGGGGTTTTGTGGATCCTTCCCCAGTTCCCCAAGAATCACGGGAGGCAGTGGGAGGTCCTGGCCATCAGGCAACTGTGGAGAAATGTTAAGAAAAGCAACTAAGGAAAAAAAAACTTTGAAAACTTACAAATGTTATAAAAAAATCCTGGAATTCTCAGTATTGAAAATACTTCATACTCAGTTGACCCTGATTTGTTCAGGTGTGCAAATCTGCCTTTGGATCCAGCTCTAACCTACCCAGAAAAATTAAGATTTTTCTCCCTACCTGCTTAAGTTCTGCAGGGACTTTATGGAGCTCTTCTAACATTTTACTGTCATAAATGCCCTCATTACTAAACTCTTACTTCCCAGCACTGGAGAAGACAAAGCTGACCATGTGCTGTAGTCACAAAAGCATATGTTGTGACACTGAAATAGTCAAAAGCCACACAAACTAATTTGGGATTTGATTTCACCATAGACAGAGGGCAGGAGGCCTGTAACCTCAAATACAGAAACAAAATCAAGTTTTGCTGGCAGGAGGAAGCAGCAGCTATTTCAGGCTGTTTTGAAAACAAGTTAAGGCTCTAAAGTAATGCTGTAATTTACCACCATGCAGAACAGATCTCCACATTGGCCAAGCGAGGCTAGGTGTCTCACAGGAGAGAGAAATAAGAAATGAAAGAATGGTGTACTGCCTTGTATTCACCAGTAATATCAGTTTGCATTGGCCTATTGCAATCCAAAAGCATTGCTGCTTCTTGCCAAGCAAAGGAAAACTCATTTTATGAAACAGTATTTTGGTCCCAGGCAGACGAAAGTATCTCTGGTCTCTGTTCCAACAACAGGTACAAATCCATTCCCCACTGTTATCGACACAGACTAGTGCTATACATTTTAGCAATCATAACTGCATGCCAAGTGCATGCTAAGGTTTTAATTTTAAATGGATCCATTACAACTATTAAATAACATAACCTGAAATATTAAAGTATTGCTGTACTGCAAAGTCCTTGTGCTAAGACTCACAATCCTCCCCAGAAGCCTCAGAGGAAGGAAAAGAGAATCACTATTATTGAACTTTTGAATTCCTGTTAGAATAGAAATCTAACAGCCCAGGGCAGGAAAGAGCCTCCAGCTAGAGTAAGGTAAGTAATTAGAGACAAAGATTTCTCAGAGATTAACTCTTGCTTGTTGCTTTCTAACAGTCATTAAGAAAATATCTTGGAGCGTTTGTCAGAAGCTCCCAAAACCAAAGATGATGCTCAAGATAGCTAGCCCTTTCTGTCTGGCAACATCTTCCTTGTAAAACTACTTCCTTCATATAGAGACTTTGGTGATGAATGATGCATTAACTATCATGATTCATTATTCAGAAGAATGTAAAAACAAGCCCTGGTAAAAAAACTCAGGCCTTTTACTTTTGCAGACTGCTTCACTCCAGTTAAAAGTGTCAAAATGTCCCTGCTATGCAGAGAACATCTGTTTTCATTGCATTGTCTGTGTGGTCTCCTAGATCTGTTCTCAGACAGTCTGAGGAGGGACTGATTTCAGCAGGTATCATGTAACTGCGGGACTATAGATAAATTGTTATCTAGCTACCAAAAACATCGGTATAACATACATATACATAGCACTGGATGGAATAGGTAGACCACATGTGCAAATATGATGTTTTAAATGCAAGAATCAGAGAAGCACCTGATGTGAACCCAGGTTTACAGAATTAACAGTGGCTCCCAGTGCTGCCAGTCTGTCTGCTGTCAATGTCATCATTTGTATTACTTCTTTCCTGAGATCTGGTTGAACAGAATCGCTTTCCACAGCCACCCATTCCTTAAGATCCTGCGCAGGAAGGAAAGGAGTGTAGTTAAATCACCCAGGATGCTGCAGTGTTTGCCTTTCAACATAAGAAGCGTCACATTGGAAAATGCTTTCATTTTTATCTCATCACAGCAATGTCATGGATGCTATAAGGCTTCATAATTGAGAGGAATTGCTTCGATGGGTCCCCAGGGTCGAAAGTCTTAATTTTCTACACAGGGAGGGTGCCCACACAGGCACTGGCAACCATGGACCTAAAACCTGGTCGGTGGAAGAGGAAAACCTGGTGGAAGAGGAGGTAGACTAGATGCTGACCAGTTTGCATTGCAGAAATTGCATTATGGACAAATCACTGCAGTGATCCTCACGAGGATTCAGAAGTGCTCATAGCTTTAAAACATAAGTGGTACTGACTGGACTAATTATGTTTTTGCGTTTTCACAGGGAACTGACAAAAATGAAAGCACAAACCAGCATGGGACCAAGACTCCTCTCCTTGTCAAGAGCAAACCTACAAAAATCAGTTCTGACGTAAAGCAAGGGAGAGAGCATCCTATCTGGCTTTCTTCTCCCAGGCAGGTGCATTTTGGCTCAGTGGAGCCTCCGTCTGCACATGCTCAAAGGATGCCCACAACCATCTGGTTTGTGTAAGTCCATGCAAATCCCTCTTCCACCCAAAGGGTCCCCAGCACAGACCGTCCCCTTGCAGCCTTGCTTTGTGAAGCACATGTGACACACCTGATGCCAGACCTGGAACCCTGCTTGTTACCTTAGTGGCAAACACTCATCTGGCCCGTAGAGCACAGGCCTCCAGCGACCAGTTCTGCACTCATCATTTCACTTCAATATAGTTCCTACCTCGATGAAATCGCTTTGATGTACATCAATGTACTGGAAGATCTCTGTCTCCAACACTGAAGAGGTTGATGAGGACATTACTGCCTTAGAAAGTAGCACAGGGCTGAAATGGATGCTATCTGAAAGTTAAGGACAAAATTCAACATGTTAGAGACATGCAATATGCACTTCTTTTCAGTGCTAGAAAGCATAGACAGTTACAAAATTCTGAGCCTATTTAAATCTCATTTAAGTTCTTCAAGCCAGGAGAAAATATATCTGAACTATTTTATCACATAAAACCTTCAATCAACTCATAGTCGAGTTTCTGAAAGAAAAGAAGTGAAAAAATGACCAAAGAGTGAGCAGTTTTACAATTTCTGCTTTGTAAGTAAATTAAGGGAAGTGTTTTCTAAAGAAATATTTGTTGCATCAATTTTCAATGCACAAACCTCAAATTGTATGTTCTGGGAAGACAACCCCAGGGGAAGATTCGCAAACACACACCAATGACCCAGGGGACTCATCTTTCTTTTTCTTCATTTCCAGAAGGAGGAAGAAAAATGGATTCACTGACACGTGTTGCATATGTTACGTGAATAAGGGAGAACAATCCTGACACCAGGGAGCATTAAACAAATAGCTTTTGTGGTTGAATAAGAACAGTGTCAATACTGAAGCACTTGGTAAGTGCAGAAGTCATTTAGTACTTGCAAACCTCTCCGCCATCTTGTTTTTGACAAGATAAGTGAAGATTAAAAGACCGTAATATTTTAAATTGTGTTTTGCTTCCTTTCTTCAGTTTTCCTTTCCTGTTTCCTTGAAGTTCTTGCTGTAGTTTCTTAAATTGGTGTTAGCAGAGTAACACTTGGATGGCTAAATACTTGGCTGGGCTAAATTCAGAATAGCTGCTGTATCAGGCTGTGCGACGGGATGGACTCCAAGGTCAAAACCCAACACTTTGATTCTAAAAATATTCTATGCTGGTAACAAAATGTGCAGTGAAAGTCCGTCCATAATTCCTTAACTTTGATGCATTGCTAAGATGGTAAGCTATGGTAATATTAATAATTTCAATTATGTTTCTCTGACAGAGAAGAAAGATTGAAAACCCAAGCATGATGAACAAGAGGAGGGAAACATTGTTCATTTTGGCTGGAGATCCTGGCTGTATGAAGGATGTACCTCATTTTCCAATCTTCCCTTAGAAACAAGGTTGCGTCCACATTGCCTGTGACACAGGTCACTCTCTGAAGTAAAGCTTTGAGAAGGCCTGTGATACTAGGTGTAATTCCCTGTGTCCAATTCCTGACATCTGTTGACGCTGGAAACACTGGTATTGGAAGAGGCCAAATGCCAATTTTGCAGGACAGTGAAGTTGAAAAGCACTTCTATGAAGATGACTTGTTAACTGAGACAAGAAAATCCAAATTTGGGTGGGATTTTTAGGATGGAGAGTTTAAATGTAGGCATATTACTTAAGTAGTGCTTGCTGGGAAAAAAACCCTTAAGTGATGATCAAAGTACCATTTTCTTCTCTCACTGTTTTTACCATAAAAAGGTAAAGCTTACCTCCAAAAAGGTGGATCTATTCAACCATACCCTTCAAATATTCACATCCTGAGTCAAAGCAGCAGCAATTTAGCCTAAATCAAAAGGGATTATTACAGGAATTTTTGAAGCAAACATGAAAAAAAAATTCAAGACATTTCAAAAGAGACAAAGCGGCTTCTGGGATTTAGCAACAAAGATGTGGTGGAGAAAGAGGTGTTGGAGTTTGGTAGCTTAGGTTATAGTCATCTTTGGATAGAGCTTCAGCAGGTAAGGCCTAACAACAGGAGGTTTGTAACAAACACCCCGAAGTTAAAATTCCCAGGCTGGTTATTTCTTCCAGCCTTGGACTGTGCAAGTGGTTGCAAACATTTGGCAACCAAAGTCCATTTTACAGAGGGCAATAGCACATAGGGAGGTGATCACAGACACGGTCAGGAGGACTTCCTAGGCTGCACAGGGCAGACAAGACCAGGAGTCCCAGGCTGGGGTGGTGGTAACTGTTCCCTGATGAACAGTTTCCTGACAGAGACGAGATGCTGGCACTTGCTGGGGCAGTGCCCAGGTAGGTACAGGGTGGCATTTGAGCTGAGACACTTCAGGTCATGTCTGAAAGGGGCTCAAGGTACAGGAAGATGATCAGTATTAGGTAAAAGCTCAACATGGAGGCCATTTATGTTGTTTGCTTCTCTTTTTGTTGCTGTGTGGTTTTGGGCAACCAGGCAACGGCTCAGCTTGTGTGATGTTGCTTGGTCTTGCTTTAGCCAGCAGTGGATCCCAGGAAAGCAAAGTTTACCTTCATGCTGGTCCTTATTACAGACATAGCATCTTCCATCTCTGAGCTGGGTCTCTCAGAGGGGAGATGGTTCCTGCACAGGCTGAGGAGAGGACAGGACCCCCAATGGATACATTTGTGAGGGGCTCCAAAAGAGTGTAAGGCATTGCACCTCCAGAAGAGAGTGATAGGAACAGGCATTGTACAGTGTGGTCATTCATTCAAAAATGGGGTAAATCCTAGTCTTACCATCGGCATTGCCAAGAGACAGGTCAAGAGATACCAGGATGTGAGGATTTTAATCAGATAGATGTTCATCTAGAGAGACTTGAGGTCTGTTACCTTCATTTACCACAAAGCCTGCTAGATGTCTCAGTTTCACATGTACTTTACTCATTCTTTCTACCTTGCCATTTCCAAACCTCAATTTGGAAAATATTTGCAACAGAGGCCACTGAATGTGCCCTCATTTAACCTTACCACAGATATCCAGACAGGCTTCTCCAGGTTCAGTTACTTACAAAAAATACCTTTTGGATATGCCACACTTGAACAAGGAGTATCATAACACAGGTCAGAACACGGCTGCTAGAGTAACCAAGCTCATGCAATGGATAGGTATCAGTGCCTCCATCATATATGATTTTCCCTCTTTCTGTTCAAATATTAAGTTTTGCTGAATTCTGTGCATTTTCACTCTAAAAAGAATAAGTGTATATATAGTTGGCACCTTATGGTGACTTGAAGAAACACATGTATTTCTTTTATTATTACATAAAGGTCAGAATCACAAAAGGGCTGCTTATACAGGGGTTGCGGGCTGTGGTGATGGTATCTTCCTCTTTTTATCTGCCTTACATGCAAATGACCTGGAAAGATGCAGACAAGAGACATGTCTTCAAGTCATGTTTCATTAGCTTTTAACTGTTTAAGAAAATGAAACGAATAAACTAAAATGCTGTGAAGGAAAAGAAAAACATTCAAACAAGAAAAAACATCCTAGGAATATTTGAAATAATTCGGTGATGTTTTCTAAACACAGACAGACTTCAGGAAAAACTTATAGAGTATCACAAAAATAGTTGTTTTCATAAACAAAAATAAGCATGAACAGTGGCAAAGTTGGCAAAACGAATGTAAGGAGATATGCAGTCCTGCAGATTAGCAGAGTGCACCAAATACTAATTCAAACAAGAAATTAGGTAGCAGCTATGTTGTGTTGTACTTGAGAGAGGGAGGGGAGTAGCAGATGGAAATTCATGTTAATGCATTACTAATACACAGACAATGCTGCTTAAAAGCATTTGGATCGCCGCTGGGAAAGCTTATGTAGAAAAGGGAGTTGGTTTAATAAAGCAGTAGAAAGATTTCAGGCAAGGCTAAAATAACTATGTTACAACGAGGGGAAAAAATTATTTGAAGGGATGATAAAGCCGGGGGGGGGGGGGGGGGGGAAGTATCAAAGACTTCAGTGTTCAATTTCAAGTGATTTTATTTGATGTAATTTTAAAGAGCAGTTGCTGCTTTATAGAAAAACATAGAATGACTATTTTTAGAAATAATGTATGACAGTCATGCAGTTTCTCTTCCTTCATTCCTTAGTAGTAAGAACATTTTGTGTCTCACTTCCTCCTATCTTATTAAGTACTGTTAAAAGAAAACCTAGCATTCTTAGGCATTGATTTAACAAGAAATACAAGTTGATTCTTTAACTCAGATGTCTCTTTGATAAAATATCAACTAAACTTACAAACATTTGAGAAGCAGCTCCTGAACGTGCTTTTCTGCCCTCCTCACTGTTCCCAAATCATATGCTTCAAGTGCTTTCCTCCCTGCGATGGAGCATTTGGGGGGGGGCAGGGGGGGGGGAGGGGAGTGCCAATGAAAATTGAACATTGTGCAACCAACTCAGAGAAAAACAAGGAAGTTGCCTAGCTTGAAAGTAATATAAAGAACATTTGATATGAAAGGACATAAAGACATGTATGGCAGCAGGAGCTAATTTCCCAAACCAATGGTGGGCTCTATTGAAAGGAACATTCCCTCTAAGCAATCACCATCAAGGAAGATAACAGGGTTATTATTTAACTACCTTTAGCATTCACTGATAAGTGGCCTACCTTTGGTGGAAGTAGGCAATCAAGCCTCAGTCGCCTTGGAGGAGGGGAAGGACGATGACTCTTCACGTGGCAGTTCTTGAGCACAGGCCTGATCACGTGCAGCCACTGTTGTCGGAATGACCAGGAGCTGCAGAGATCTAGACACCTGCAGGGGGTGAACACCTGCTCACAGAGCCTGACTGCATTTGAAGATGATTAAACAAATGGCATCAAATCCAATAAACTGTAACAGCAATGAAAATGTTTGGTGGAAAGCGTAGGTAATATCTGGCACTTGCTGGCAGGTGACACTGAAATGCCCAGTGCTGTTTCCAGCAGTCAGATCTTAAAAAGTGTTGCAATATAAGCTGCCTTAAGGGTGTTTTAGAGAATGGCAATGACTAGCCTTGCCCTTGCTCAAGCTGACCCCTTAGAGGAAAAAGTAAGACCCTGTTTATCAGTTCTGCTTTGCTGTAATACAGATGATACTAAAAAAGAAAGTCCTTACCTCTTTGTGTTCTTGTTTTGCAGCTGCCTTTATGACTGGTGATGAGAGTTTGAACTGGAAAGATCTCTTCTTCCACCTGCATAACAGGGACATTTTATATCAGTTCACTGATATGTTCTGCAGTTAAGAATTGTTACTTTTAAGTTAAAGATTAACTTTTGGTTTAGATGCTTAAGTCTGCTTCTCTATCATATCCAAGCAGGATATCCAAATCACTACCGCTTCAAGCCATGAGAAATTTTCCCATCTCCTTTTCTTCTTTTGTCCCTGGAAGTCCCAGATCCTAGCAGGAATCCCAGCATCAGAAAGCACTTCAGTGTTGCTGATAAGTGTTGCTGCTTTACAATAGTATTTTGGAGGACTTAGAGAGAAGAGGTGGCTTTTGTTTATTGCTTTGATTGAAAACTGGAAAAGAAAAGAATACATTTCTGTTAAGGAGAAGAGTTTCTCCCAGGAAGTACTATTTCACTCTGTGCCCACTGAGGAAAAGTAATTCACTATTTACCCAAGAAAATTGTCTGAGCTTGACTGTTCATTGGTTTGCAATCAGATAAACACTGGTATAAAATGATCCTTCTTGGAAAGACAGCTGCACTGTCTTTTGCTCTTTTCGTAGCAAAAAGGTTAATAGGAAAGAACTATGGGAGGTACAGCTAAGTACCAAACTATGTAAGGCTGAGCTACTAATCTAGTTCATAATGACCTTAAAACACAATGAATACCGAAAGGAAAATTAGAGTACAGATGAAGAATATTTACTATATTCTGACTTGCTGGGATGGCATTTGATATCCACATCTAAGTGCATTGTACTCGCTTAGATGTGGATAGCTTCACCATCTTCTCACTGCCAGTTCTTCCATACCAGAGGGCCTCTGAACTTGTAGCAAATTTTAAGGTGCTTGTGTTTGTATACAAGTTTCTATCCTTACAGTCCTCTGTCCATTTTGAAAGAACAGCTATTCACATGTTCAGATTCAGTAACAAGCATCAGTCTTCAAAGGGAGGTCAAGGTCCTGTCTCAGAGCCTTACAAAGATGTTTTCTTCTTTTAAGTATTTGTTCTTCATTTGATTAATATATAAAAACTCATTTGCAAATGAAATGCAAAAGTTGGGGGAAAATTAAATGTTTATTTGCATTTATTTAAAATAATTTATTTTTACATGAATTCTGCCTTCCTTTATCCTAACATTAAATGTTTCACACTGGAGTTACTCCTGAATTACAATAGTATGAGTGAGTTTAGAAATAGGTCTACTAAATTTAGTCATTCAACTATTTGCTTATTTATCACTTTATACTACTGAGGAACTATACTATTGTGGAAAAAATGATTACTTTGTAACTTATTATTTCATTGCTTCTTATTTCATAACCTATAACTTGGAACAAGGTTGAGAGTCCACAGTGTAAGAGATTTATTTTTTTATGGTCATTATTCCATTTATGGAGTAGCATAAACATTACCAACATTGTTTAGAAGCGTTTTTAAATGCAGGCAGCTTTATCTCCTTAATAAAAACACTCTTTGATGGTAGCTTATTAACTACAAGAAATTAAGGATCCAAGTTGAATAGTTTGGCCGAGTGATGGCATGGACAACTCCTCTTTGGAATACAGTAAGTGTTTAAGCAGGAGGAGATAGATTAATTACTGAAAAATAAGAGCAGAACTAAAACAATAGGATAAAGAAAAAAAGCACCAATGTCTTTATTTTCTCTTGTGTTTCTATTACTACATCAGCCTCAGTTCGTTACAAAGTGATGGTACAAACAAGAGTAACTTCTCTTCATTGGCACTTCAGCAGAATTAGCATGTCTAAATTGTTACCTTAATTAAAAAGTTATCTTAAGTAATTACAATACTGAATGAGAAAATATGTAAGAAATATGCTGTTAGGAGCAGTATTTCATTGACAGAGAAATGATATGATGGTTTTCAACGCTACCCATCACTCTATAAGCAACTACCTCTAGTTCAAGACAGCTATTTTTCATACCTTGAAGGTGTATCGCAGGGAAATGGGAACAATACTGTAATGTCATAATCAGTGGTACCTGGTTATTATTGCAGTTTACTGTCATTTCTCAATATACTGCCTTCGTATAACTTATCATGGTCTCCTAGAAGTGTAAGTGTGGAATGGAGGCCCCTTCACACAGTTCCCAAAATATCTCTCCCCTGCAAGGATTTCTACTTCTGTTCCCGGTGCAGTAGCAGCAAGCCCTTCTGCCTCCTCACTCCTTCCCACTTCATGCTGCAGTTTGAAGAGTATTTCCCAGCCATTATCTTTCAAGATAATCACAAGTGATGCCAAAACCTGGGACCACAAGTTAAGCAATAGCAAATGCTGCGAGAGCTTGTCAGACAGTGGAGCGAGATTGCACTGGTGGAGAGGTAAAGACCCTCAAGACCCTGAATTAGTAGTTGTTACCTGAATGTTGATAATCACTCCTGGGTACATCAGTGGAAGGAGATTAATTTAGAAAAGGACCTTTCAGCCAGGCAAGAGATGGCATAGCGCTTCTCAAGAGTTTGTGGCTACAGACTGGCCTCTGTATGGAGCAAGGATGCTCAGCACCTTCCAGGAGCAGGGCCACAGAGATTCGAGTACATGATCTGTAAAGGAAGAGCAGTAGCACAAAGCCTTCTCACCTCCTAGTGGCTAATTCATCAGGCTTTCTGTATGCAGATCTCAAAGCAGGCAGACTAAGTGACACACACTGGAGAGGAACAAACAAGTTCTTGTCCAGCGCCTTTTCCAGTACACTGCAATGAATGCTGAGATAGGAGACTGTCCTATTTTTCCAAGAGCAAGATTGTAAATTCATTTTGCTTAATGATTAAGCAAAAGTATTTTCAGATATTAATCACACTGAAGCAATGGCAAGAGGTTATTCCCATCTTGATATCCTTCAGACAGCTTTGTGCAGCCAAATAACAGCATTCCCTTAAGGGTCATTAATGCCCTCCCTGCAGGTGAGGTTTTTATCCAACTGGTAACTCACAGTCATTCCCAAACAGACATCGGAGACTGGCTTTATGAGTTCACCGTGTGAAATTGATACTAACCATGCAGTACTTTGTTTATGCAGCTCTTCACGCTACCTCCTCCCAACTTTCTGTGAGGTCCAGGAATCAGTAGCAGCAGGGCAGGAGTCACTGAAGTGGTGGTGTGCACAGTGTCCCTCAAGGCACGCGTCTGCAGTACCACAAAGTTAACTCAGTTTGACACTTCACTGACTTCTGCATCTTGGCTGAGTGTCCCAGGAGCAGCAGCCTCTGAAGAAAGGCTTATGAGTATTTTTCCATTGCAGCCCTCCTGTTGTTGAAGTGTATTTGGAAGAAGGCCAAAACAAGCAGAGAGGTTCTTCTCTTGACAAATATAAGTTGCTCTAAAATAGCTTAAAAATAAAGGAACCAACTGTTTATACACATATGAATATATATACATATGTATAAACTATATTTACACACACATACAATAATGTTGCATCTTGTAGCAACAGATGTTACTATTGCAAGGTCTTTGTGATTGTGACCTCCTTAAGGAGGAGTGTGAGGTATTTCATTGCACGTCTCTTCTATCAAAGTGCCATTGACTATATCAAGGATAAAGCACGTACTTTGAGAGCCCAGAGCGGATGCTTGTTAAACTGAGGCTCTGCACCGTTCACATGCTATGCAACTCATGCCATCAACAGGCTGTTTTGTGAAAGATGTGATAGCATCTCAACAAAAACAGAGGCAGATAATCACAAGACTGGCACCTTTGGTTAGAAAACTAATTCTTATCTGGACATCTTATTTAAATGCCTGCACATAGGTGCTGAGCCTACTAACAGCTGAAGTGGATCTGTGACTACTGGATCAGGCTCTTCAGCTGAGATGCTATAAACTTAATTACAACTTCTGTGGAAAATAGTTCCCTACTCATTCCACAAGGGTTTAGGCTTAAAATTCTTCCCTACAGACACGTATTCTTGCTCTCTTTGTTACAGTCTTTTCAAGTAGAGAAGTTTTCATATGTTCAAAGGCCTTTCAACAAAAGTGTAGCATGTGCCTTGACATGGCTTAAAAAGCAATGATGGCTTCGTATTTTTTGTACTATCAGAATTCAAACATTTAGAGCCAATATTTTTACATCTGTTAACTTCTAAGCAAATGACAGCTCTGAAAAATCACTCTTTTGGATATAAGCCACTAATCCCACACTCCAAGTGCCTAAATCCTTATACAAGTATGAAATTTTGTTTGAAATATTTGAGATAATTCATGAAAACGCATAAAGTTTGTATCCCCTCACTCACTGCACTTCAGAGGGAATTAAGTTTTAGGGTGAACTAAAAAAGAGAAACACAGGAAATCCCATGATAATAATAATATTAAAAAATGCAATTAAGCCATTAGCTATGAAAGATCAAATGCGCAAACAGCTGTTAGAGGAGTGCTTCCACCCTGTGCTCCTCTCTTCTTTCCCGGAAGCCAGTCTTTAAGTGGACACAGCTTGACCAGGAAGAAAAACATCTTCTCCCCATTTGCAATAAACTATATACCCTTTCCTGCAAGCTGGGAAGTGGATAGGCTGGGGAGGGAATCATATCTTGGATACTCATTGCTGGGATGTACGCTTGAGCCACAAGATTCTTGCACTCAGGATGAGCAACACTATCGCTGGCTTTGGTTTTCATCTGTTTTTAACGAGGGTTTTCTGCTCAGGCCCTTTCACTTACCTTTGAGAGAAGGTGCTGGACACTCCCTGACACTCCCTGCCACTGAGTTGAATGTTAGGGTGGCCCTCAGTTTGCTCCCTTAGCTTGCAGAGCCACAATGCATTGCTACAGGCACTGCTCCCCACCACAGGGCTTCTGGGCTCCCCTCCAAGGCTCACCCTGAACTGATCATCAAAACCCCTCCCTAGTAGCAGAGTGCTACTGGAAAGCCTAACCAAACAACTCCAGGTTTTCGAAATCTGACTCTTAACCACAAACCACACCAGTCTGATACACTGGTAGATTTTGTTTTGCATTATATGCATGACCACATTGTATTCTTTGGTTGTTTCCTACATGCTGGGACAGACATAGTTGATGGTACAGCTGGATATCCTTTATCTCCTTTCATGACATGCAATTACATAGAAAATTCCCATAATGAAACTTTTAGAATTTAGAGGTACTTTTTTTTTTTTTTTTTACTTCTCTATCTGGAGAAACCACAATATGTCTTGTGAGAAACAAATGTCTTGTTTTGCCTCTTTATCAGAATACAAACCAACTTTGTTTAGCAGGTTTTTTTGTATTTCTTATGTCACAGGTCAATATTTTAGATTACAAAAAAGCACATAGGAACCAAAAAACATATTCTGATGTCCCCTTACCTTCCCTCGGTGCCTTCCCTCATTAAGGCTACAAAGATTAAGATAGTTTGTTTTCATGTTGATACCTTCTGGGAAACTGGCTGGGCAAGTAGATTCCCACAACAAAAACCTACCTGAGTAGCACACACAACTTACACAGGTAATTTAGCACAAGAAAATGAGGACTGAAAATCATGGCATAATGAAATGAACCCAGTTTTCCTGTCACATCTAGAGAAGTACAAATGTATTTATGTCAGCCTTAGTTTCTTTACTTGCAGTAAGTCTGCTTTCATCTACCTGATCATTCACTATTGGGGTAAAATTATTATTAAAAGTATTGCTAGAGGCAGCACATACCTCTGTTTCCAAAGCAGTAATTACATAAAGAACTCATACAGAAGAATCTAACTCTGGAACATGATGGACTTAAGAAGTCCAAACCATCCATTTAGTATCTTGTGAGTTACTTCAGCTGAATACAAAGGTGTCAGAGATGTCATATTCTTCACTGGTGTGCAGCCTTCCCAGCAACATGTAAACACACCTTTTATCTACTTAGACTTGTGCTTTCTTAGCTGGGAAGAGAGAAAATGCTCTGTGGAGGTAATGCAATTCGCACAGCTGAGGCTTGAGGTGAATCCTGCAAGCAAAGAAAAAAAAAAAAGAGTGCTTTTTTTTCCTCATAAATAGTCAGTTTTCAAAGTGCCACATTTCAAGGAGAAAAAAAAAAGTGCCAGCCTGAAGTAGTATGACTGATTCCTTTTGAATTATCTCAGCATGGTGTCATCTTATCTGGAGATTTCATTCGTTCCTGTGACTAGTAATTGGACCTTAAACCGGCTAACAGATTTAGTAGGATCAAACTCTGAAATTCAGAGCACTGTGAAAACATATAGAGAGTTTTTGATCTTTAAACTGAAAGATAAATGCATGTTATCCAGGTGATATGTGCCACTAAGTACTGAAATAAGGGGCTTAGAGAGTGGGCTTTTTGCTATTTGGTGTGTTCCTCCACTAATAGTAAGATATGTCACTCTTTGCCCCTGTCAGTCCTGAAAACTCTCTGAATATTGGTAAATCTGAAAAAATGAGTGACAGACCAAGTTTATAAATTTATGCATCATTTGCCAATATACCTGTCTTACCTGAAGTAACCAATTCTCCCTGATCACAGACTACAAGAAAGAGGTTTTTATACCATTCTGCTGTTTGTTAGTTTTGAGTTGCAGAATAACTTAGTAGGTATAAAGGACTCAGGATGATGCATTAATTTCTGTCAACACAGATAAAATTATATTTGGAACAGATTAATTACAATCTGTATTTTTGCATTATAATCTTATGAAAAGTGTATGAAATTAAAATTTACTGTCTTGCTCTGTTATAAAGCAAGCAAGTTTCTGAACATTTCAGTTTGAAATCACCATATCCTCTACTTTTGATTTAGATCCAGACTTAAAGCAGACTCTCAGATTCATAGACCACTTTGTCATTTTATCTCCCCAAATTCTTACATTCAGTAACTGAAAAAGAATAATAAACAGTGTGCCAGCATGTTAATTATTTTTGATGGGTGCAGACTCTAGTCATTCAAATTCAAAAGCAAACAGGTGTATATATCTAAGTTTATGAACAGATTACCATGCACTTCTGGGTATATTAGCCTCACTTCTGTATTGCTGCTATAAATATAAGTAGATGAAAAGACTGTTGTATTGCAGACTGTGTGCTACTGAAAAAAAAACCAACGCATTTTCCTATTTCAGCCTCCTTTTTAATTTTAGTGCTAAGCCTAATTATTTTCAGAATCTTTCTGCTATATCTGTAAGGTCTGCTGGTCTGTTAGTGGCAGGAATTGTGTCATTAAAACTTTCTTTCATATAAATCAAATTATTGGAAGGAGATAGAGGAGCATTTATTACTGAGACCCTCTCAGCTCCCTCTAATGAGGTCAAAGAAACTGAACTTGTTTTACATTTGGAACAGATAATGCTAATCAGCTGTTACTGAGCACAGCTTCAAGGTGACTGCTGTGTCCCAGTGAATGTGTCATATTTGCACATAGATAGATGTGGAACCACAACGCATTAAAAAATTGAATGTATCATCTTAAATATTAATATTTTATGTGGATGACTTTATTACCTATCGTATCTTATAGGAACACTTTCACAGAGTGGGAAATAGAATACAACATAGTTTTCTATTAATTTAATACTCAGTAAATCTGGTGCTCCCCTTTTCCATAGAAAAAAAAATCTCAAATGTGTTTGCTACTTTTTAGTGTATCTGTTTTAAACCAATTAATATATGAACTCATCTACAGTTAAAGACAACGTTGTATTCTCTGATTTCTCAAATCCCTTCCTCAAAACTCCTATTAAGTTTTAAAAATAAGGTCTTCTAAACTGGTCTCAAGGTATTTAAATTCCATCTATGGGTGTCAGACAACTCCAGGTAAAGCTTCCAAAAATTATATGCAGCTCTACAAACTTACAAAAGTTCATAACCAGCCAAATTCCATTAAACATAATTTCCAGATCAGTGCAAAGGAACATTAGCAGAGTAAAGCCTGGAAGCTAATCAACTCTGGCTGACAATACTCTAGGATCGTGTATTTATACATTCACTCACACCTTTCTCATGAAGACTTTTACTTCATTTCTGAAACCTGTCTTTCTCTCCAGTCACTCTACATTCAAGTTACTTTTATTCATATCTCTTTATATTGAAATTTTGTTGCCAGACAATAGAATTGGTAACCAATGTGTGCCTGAGCTCCTGATGCAGTCTTCCCCCTTCTTGAATCCACCTGGTCAGAATTAAAGCTACCTTAAAATAATGACAAGCAGCACTCGCCTCCTTGGACAAAAGTTTAGGATATGGTTGACAGTACATTACAGGATATTTCTGAAGTACAAACAAGATTCCAAGCTGTGCAGAAATAAATCTTTGCTTTCTTTTTATTAATTCTCTCTGGCAATTGATTCGTGAAAATGATGACATGCAGCCTGTACTGTATTTTGAATTTATATTGTATTCTTACAGCTTTGAACTTGAGACCCCCAGCTAAGTGTTCAGCATATACAATAGGAAAAGAGATTCACCTGGAACTATTTCTGAATGTCTTTTTTTCTGAAGCATTTAACTTCTGGCTTTTACACAAATTAAAAAGAAATATGTTCCAGGGGACTTGCAGAAATAGCTGCTCTTCTGCCGGAATTTTTACAGGTTGCTATTCACTCAAATAGTAAAGAGGTTAATGGAGAGGAATTTGGAAACAAAAAGTTACCTTCTCCCACTGCATTTAGTGGTGTTATACTGTTGTGCCAACTTCCAAAAACCGAGAGCTATTACAGTAGCAACTGCAGAGTAAAGTTGAAATGAAAGGTCCACTGCCTGCTAGCATTTTCCATGTTAGCATTAGAACTACAGTCTTAATACAAAAATCAGAAGAGATTCAGTCCAGACAACATATAACTATCACAAAGTGAAAGCCTGGCATATTCCTGGGAAACTCCATGGGTCCCCCTTACAGGATTAGCTCCTCTTGTGTGAATGATTGGAAAAAATAGCAGGAGACAGGGAGCAGAGCGAGCAGCAGTAGTAGAGAATATGGGAGGCAACAAAGACCAGATATTCTGTACTCTGCATGTACTATTAAGTCCATCAAAAAACCCAGAATTTTTTAATTTAAAAGATTTCTAATGAGACAGCAGAACACAGTTGACAATGGAAGAGGAAAAGATGTCAAACCATTACTAATACAGGAAGATAGTCTAAAACACCTTATCAAAGGCATATTTATAAATAAACAAAGGCTGTGCAGCATTCCAGCTTGCAAAAGTCTTTTGCAGCTCTTCTACTTTAACACTGTAGTTAGTTTAGTTATACTGTTGTTTTCCAAGTTGCTGCAAGTCTAAGGAAGAGTTTAGTAGGTTTTCTTGAAATTAAGCAGCAGCACTACAGAATTATCCCTACTAGTATTTAAAAGAGTCCAAGAGAAGACAGCATTTATTCTGAAGTCTCTAACCTTGACTCCACTATTCACTACGTGGACATTAAATCCATTAAGTAGATCAGAAACGTGAAATTTAATTTCATCATATATCTCAGCAGCTATCTTGAAATTCAGGAATTGGCTACAATTTTGCCTATATTAACAGCTCAGATTTGCAATTCCATTTACTTGCTGTGTCCAAGAGAGTAAGAAAACAGTCCTCCAAAGAGTCACCTTTACATCAAGACATTTAGCATTTTTATATATGTTTATTAATATATATATAGACAGAAACAACAGCCTTCAAATGATCCTTCCTTAAATACTATTCATACACTTTGCTTATGAATACTTAAACTTTAAGGCTAGTCTTTTGGTACAACCAGTGGGTTGTGATCAACAGCTGTAGGGCACGCCTATTCACAAGCAACAGCTAACGCAGTAATGTCTCTATACAAAGACTTTCTTGAGTATCTAATAACTGAATGTATTTCACTTTCAAATAATATTTGGCACTTTGTGCTGTGGGTCAAGTTTGCAGTTAAAGACTTTAACTACATAGTTACTCTTACAGATATCTTGGTGGAGTTAGCTTTTACTTTTTGTGAAGAGACCACACATCCTCTGAGGATGCAATAGGTCTCACAATGCAAATGCAATGCATACAGGATGGCTGCTTTTCCAAAGGAGAATGTAGCACAATAACGATGACAAAAGAAGCTGCTCAGCTGTATTTGTTATCTCATTTTTCAGTCTAAAGGGCAGAAATATGAGGTCCATGGGCTGTCTCCATGACCAAGAAGAACATAAGCCTTCCCAGACAGAAGGAGGACACCGCATACCAATGTGTCAGCATCAGCTGGCATATTTCACTGGCATGCATTTTAAGCAGTCCTCAAGAAATCTCAGAATCGCTAAGGATATGCAAAATTAATATAAAGATGAATATTTAAAAGTACTAGAAAAACATGTCTTAGCATTCAGGGTTTGTCACAACTTAACATCATGATGTAGAATGGTATGATCAAGCTAGCAAGGGACTAGAATCAAAATTATCCACTAAGCTTTCCTGTATAGCCTAAGCAGATTGTCTGAAAGTGATTTAAATCCCCTGCATAACTTTATTGGTGATCAGGAAGGTGATTTATTCAGATTGACTCCTCATAATGTAAGAGCATATTTAACACATGAATCTACTCTGGTTTAATTGAATGAGTTCAGATGACAGTGAAAAAATTTGTAATGTTTTTAAGCTAGTACTTTGACAGAATGAACAAACTTGCACACTGTATCTAGATTAGCTCTGTGTTATCTCCACTCTTCACATTGCTTCAAGGTCAAGATCACAAAGCTGAAGTTCTCGAAGTTAAGACAGTCTATCATGTAACCTTATGGAAAAATAAGTTCTGATTTAGTTAGTACATCCAAACTCATTATGTTAAACCAAAGTCAGTTTGGCAAATTAAAAACAGTTTCAAATTAGGAAACGTTGTGCTCAATAAGCCTAAAATGTATTGCCACACAGTTGAAAACCAGGGCTGTGCTTTAATGTGCATGCTATTGTTTCCCAGTACAGCAAAAAATAAAGAAAAGTGACATTTTAAAAGGCAGTTAGGGCTTATTCATTTACGGATAATAGCTTGTAATAACTCCAGCTGCTCTTTTAAGTGCATATTCCATATCAAGATGCACTGTCATGGATTTTGCTAAAACACAAGAAATCTAGTGAGCAATGAGGTATTACAAGCCAGAAGTCTGCATTGTCAGTTTTGCAGTAGTTTCACCCTGTGGACGAGTGATTGTAAAATGCACACTGTAGATCTCCCCCCCATTCTTGGAGTGGGAGAACTTGAAGTACAAGCCAACTGGACTTGCAAACAGCAGCATGCCATGGACCAAGAAATTTCCCAATTTCCTATCAGGAATCAAGCTATTATTCCACATTAGGAAACAAGACACAAGAATGTATTTTGGTTTTGTGGCATATAGCTACCCCTTCCCCCCCCGCCCCCATCTGCCTATTTATGAGGTCACTTTTACTTCTGCAAGTAATCCTCCCAGCTCCCCAGAACTAGTTTCCAGGAAACCACTGCTGCTGACTGAAGTTACCTAAAGCAAGGGAAAAAATAGCTAAGTGAGGACATACAAATCTTCTCTCAGCTTTAACAAAACTCCAGCTTTCAAATAAAGCCGAGTTACGCAGTTCCATCGAGTTTGACTGGAAGGGAATCTGGACAAGAAAACCAAAATTATCTTGGGGTTGGGGGGCACAGAGGAGGTACAAAGGTGATCTAACTACTTCAGTATTTGAAGTAGTTTAGCATACTTTGATATAACTTAGCTAAACAGAAGCTTACAAACAAACCAAAAAAAAAAATCATACCAATTTACAGCCACATGTCATTTGGGTTAGCTGACAGTAAGCTGGGCTCCTACCTGGTTTACCTCTAAGAGGCAAGTGGTAGACAAGTAAAACCTGGGCATGAAAAAGAAAAGAACACCTTGAAGCAATAGTCTAAGCAGTAAATAAGTCTAAGCTAAGCAGGCATGTGTTAGTACCCCTGATAAGCCCAGCCAAGGTTCAGACACTTATCAGATTAGAGAAATTTGTAACCACATTCCTTTTGACAGCCTTAATTATGCTTGCTTATAAAGCTGGCACATATCTACTCAGGAAAATTGGAGACTGTAGCTGTTCATATTTGTAAAGCTGTTCCAGGCATAACTCCACCCCAGAGAAGCTAAAATGACTGTAGACAAAAACCATAACAAAAAAACCTGCAAAACCAGTAAGAACAGTTTGCCAGTGCTTACCATTGCATAGGAGTTACCTAGCACAGTGAACATACATAGCACCTACCTAGGCTAACCAAAGCCTTCTGAAACATCTGCCGTCTTGCCCTCCTCCTGGCAGTACTTCCCCCTCACCAGAGATTGGTCTGGCAGTCAAGTCAGTTCACTTAGGAGTCTTCTAATGAGCATCTATTGAGGGATATTAGTTATATGTGGGAATACAATGGAGGATTGTAAAAATGCTCAAGTGGCTTGCAACTGAGGTGTCAAAAACCACATATATCATACTAATTGTTGTTTAGCTTTGTGTGCTTGAAGGTTAGAAGAACATCTGCATTTAGAAAACACCAGCCTGTGAGACTGAGGCACCTTATCAAACATCCTTGAGATTCCTGCCCTGCTATGGGAAAGATCAAAACACAGTGGAAAACTACATCTGCGAAAATCCCTGATACATACAGGTGAAAGCAGCAGGTTCAAGATCTTTTCTTTCTCCTCCTTCTGGCTAGCAAGGACCGAGCTCCATGGTGCCTATATCCCCACTTACATGCCTGTGCCTGCATGCTGCTGTGGTGATACCTCCAAGTTGTGAGGTAATGGGAATAAATTTACTCTTTGTATTTCATCTGTGATTTTGTGCTTGTTCCTGCATCCTGCCCATGTCAGCTCACACAATATACAAGTTTGTGTTATATGTTAACTGGAGCTGGCCAAGCAATGCTATAAAGTTGTGTGGAAAGTGTCAAGCAGCCTTTTTACACCCAGCAGATGGTGCTGTGAGGTTCTGTGCTTCATCAATGCATTTTATTTTTCACGTTCAGCTCCCACTTTATGTCATGTCAGACACTTCTGTATTGTACAATAGTGCTGCTGTTCAAGAAACATGAGCTAAGCAAACTCTTCATACGATGCACAAGCATTCAAAGATGCAGCAAACCACATCCTGCAACAGATACCATTTTTCTAGAAGTCTTCAAGAAATCAGGTCTGATGCAGGCAGGCTACAGAACAGCTGGCACCACTAGTCTTTTTTACCTGTATTGTTCACTCAGGTCAAGTATTACTGCTTTTGTGGTCACCTTAGGCAGGTACAGGAAAGGTTACAGCTAAAGCAAGCTCCACTGTAGCAAGGTAACAGATACTGATGATTTCCAACTTCAAAATTACACAGCTAAACAAATCTGAAATCCCATTAAGTCTCATAAAGAACCCATTACTTTAGCAACTTGCTCCTGTGTGCATTTTGCTCAGGCCAAAGTGCCATTTTGATCTCCTTTTCACAGGGTTCGGGCACTCACCCCACGGCCAAATATTTCTGTTGTCTATCCAACAGGATCTGCTTCCCAGCCTCTTCTACAAACCCCTTAACGCACATTCTTCTCTTTTGAGCACCCTTCACACCTCTGCCATGCTGTACTTATTCGGGAAGTGCAGGATCTGATGCAGTGTCTCAAGTGCAGAACTTGAGCCAGTTAATTGAGCCTTAAGAAATTACAAATGAAGTAGGACAACTACAGACATGCTCACTTTATGAACATAGCTCATGATGGTATCAGCTTTTCTCCTGGCCAAATAAGCTTTTTCTTTACATTGTGAGAAACTAGTGTTACCTCAGTCTAGGAACTAGATTTTTAAAGTTTTGGTGCTTTTCAAATCAATAGGTAGAATATAAACAATATAAGCTCAGCAAAAGCCAGGAAATTGTCTTTTTGTGAAAAGTTACCCCATTTAGAGAAGTCTGAGGTGTCAATTCAGTAACTGAGGAACCTGCTTTAAACACATTGACTCCTAAGAGTAGTTACCCTCTGTAACTAATTGATCTCAGCGTACACATGACCTTTAAATATTCAGACATACCAGCCTTGTCCTGCATACAGGCTGCATGTTGCAGCAGAGTAGTTCCACTGCCACCGAAAGGCGAGAACCTAGCAGCCAGTACCCAGTATTTGTGCAGATTCTGGGTGCTAGCAAGGACTGACACAGGCACATGACACTGGCCTCAGCCTGTACCCCAGCTGCAAGTGCAAAGTTTAATGGTACCAGATTATCTCCAGCCATCAACTTCCACAACAAGCCAGACAAGGCAGAGAAGCTTTAGAAACTTCCCAGAAGAATTCTCCCTGCTACCAACAGCCATCCACTATTAAGACTCCAGATCAAGTAACAGCAAAAATCAGGTGGACAAGATATTCCTGGCCCTCTGCCCCCCAAGGGAGGAGGCATCACATGCTGCTCCCCTATTTGTCAGGAATTAGGACTGCACCAGGCTCTTGGGCTGTTCTCAGAGCAAAGCATCATCATTTGAAATACTTACCTAGCTTAGCCTGCTAGCACTGGTCAGGGAATCCAGAGACAGTGAGCCAATCTAGGTCAGATTAGCACACATTTAAGAGGGTTTTTTTGAAGAATACCAGAAGTGTTGGGGTTGAACATTTCCGAAAGATAGCTGGAAGCTGGATGTCAGTCAGTAGGTGCAATGAATGATGCTCTCCTCTCCCCACTTAGGCCTACAAATTCCACCCACTCCCTTGTAGTATCATCAGTTGTGCTACAGCACGATGACCTGGCTTAGAGCCAAAATGAAACATTTTCTGAGCTCATTTTCTCTCAGGAGAGCAGGATTTAGCAACATCTGCTTCAAGTCAACTATCTGTTATGGAGCCAGACCCTAAGGAATACAAATTTGGACTCCTAGAAAGTACAGTCTGTGTAGCCCATGTTGCTCATCTGCCTCTACAGGCACAGAAATGTTCCTCCCAAGTTACATGAAGTTGCTTCCCCTCCCAAGTCATTATTTCATCCTTAGAGACCAAGAGCCAAACTCTAGAGCATGATTATTTATTGTCCTTTTTAGGCAGTACAAAGGCAGCTTTACAAAAAGACAGCCAGTAGTCATTATCACAGTGAAATTTTGTTATAACCTAGTTCACTGTAAATTGAAGCCTGCAGGCAGGTGTAAACTGTAAGAGACAGACTGCTTTTCCAAATCACTCGGTTAGCAAGACAGATGCCTCACTACAACCTGAACACATTCCAGTACAGCCCCATAATCTGTCACTTTGACTACTTCCAGGACATATCCAGGAATAAGAACCTTAACCTTGGTTGGCAATTCTGCAACTGATGTGGCTGCTTAAACAGCTGAAAACAAAGCATTCCTCCTGCTTTACAGGAAAAGTAGATGAATACAACAAACCACAACTCTGATGTGATACAGAAGGGACAAAGATGCAATTCAGGACTGCTGGCCAGATAAAGAATAGTCTGTGTCATTTAAAGAAACATTTTTGGTATACAATGTTTTTTGTCAAGTGGAACTGTACACTTCCATCTCACCACCAAAGCAGTGGAGTGTTGGTGGAAAAGGAGCAATGTAGGACTTGGTAATTGATGACATTTTGTAAGAAAATTCAGACTTCTGATCCATAAGCCAGAAGGTAAGGTGTCTTAGTCCTTCAACTGAGAGACTTCATAGAGGTATGCACCAAGCATCTTCACCCCCTGGATGTAGTTGTACCTGGAAAGATAGCTTCTGTTAGCTTTGTCTTTGTTTGAGCTGTATTTCTACTAGTTGGGCATTTTGCAGTATCAGTCCTATGCAGACAAGAGATGTTATAGGCACTACTGTTGCAGGCAACAGGTACTACTCCCAACCTCCCTGGAATCTCCCCTGGCACAATAAGTGCCACCCTTAGGGTAAGGGAGAATAGCCAAGCTTGGAGACAAAAGTATAAAAACTGCTTCTGGTTTCAAGTGTATGAAGCTAGAAGCAGTAATTGGATCAAGATCCAGCTACAGACCAGTTACCCAGCCAGGCATCTTCTGCTAGGAAGAAATGGTACTTTGCCTTCTAGAAACTTAAAGAGCAGCAAAAGCCCAATTCTTCTTGGTCCTCTTCATAACACATGCCAAGACCCACAGTACAACTCAGGCTGGCACAGGGATAAATATTCTTACCTATTTAGCTTCTCATTTTGGGAGTGAGCACCATCATCTGCAGCTCCAACGGGAAGCAGCATGACGTTCTTGCCTGTTGCTTCTTGAAAAGTAAGGGTAACAGGAATGCTTCCTCCCTCCCTCGTCAGGTCTGGTTCAACTCCAAAAACTAGAACAAAGTGACACTCTAGTCAGTTTGGAGTTGTGTTTGTGTTTCCATCACAGATCTTTACTGCTGCTTAAGCAATCAAGTACCAACCACTTCTGTACCATGTGCTGACCAAATCTTGCTCTGTTTTAATCAGCCAGACTGCAGAGATTGCAGAATTGCAGCATTTGTCCCCAGATGTAGTGCTGGAGCACTGTCACTTTCAGAGTTCAGTTACACAAATAACACTTCATCTGAAAGCCTGTTTGTACTCCAACACGTAAGTCAGATTTGCCCTAGCATAACTGATAAAGAATGATGCGAGGATGACTAAACCTTGAGGACTTGGGCTAAGCAAGTGATCTGAACTACTGACAGTCTCAGCCTTATGCAAAAGCAACACCATACCCATGGACTTGTTCCAGTATAGTAGGAATGAACTTGATACCAAGTTTTTCCTTCCTATACCTCTAAGAATTGCACATGACATGCTTCCTTACTCAAGGAGTCAAACTTAAATAAATGCAGAACACTGAATATTCTGCAAACATGAACTCCTCAGTATTTCCTGAGGTGCAGGAACAAGAGTCCTCCCAATGCCAAGTAGAAAACTCACTGACCTGTCTTCATGGCCCTCCTACCAGCCATGTAGTGGGGATGGTTGAAGTCTGACACCCAGGGTTTTCCACCATGGCCTAAGTATACTCTGAATTTGTTGGGGCTCTGCAGCTCCACAAACTTTTTGCTCACATAGTCTTCAACCTATAAGAAAGATTGAACAGTCTTATCTACTGTTAGCATTTGTATGAACACTGGTTAAGACTGTATACTGAAAGTATCTTAGGGACTTGCAGGTCACTACTACTGTGCAGCAATACTTTTCCTATTACTATTATCTCACATTATTCTTAAGTACCTCTTCTCTGAAGTCAGAATATCTCCTTGAGGCAAGTTAACAGTACACTGTAGAACAGTTAGACAATACATCAAACTCTTATGCTTTTGAGTATGCACTTCTGTCAGTTCAAGTGCCCTGCAATTAAATTAGCATTTACTCCCAAGCCCTTTCTTTGAGTTAGATAAAAAAATTGAATAGCCAGGCCACAACAGTCCAGTGTGGGGCCGTACAGCGATTCCCTCAATTATCTGAGTTGAGGTGTAGAACAGGGAAGATGGTAGCAAAGTAAATAATTGGACCTGTTTTAGAAACTAGAAACACTTTTCCCCCAGGCATGGAGAAGACAAGTTTAGAGACACTAGTTGTTTTGAGACCCTCAATCCATCTCAACATACATGCTTTGTGACTTCTTCAGGAGTCATGTTTGGCACAAGCCGGATTGAGAACTTGCCGATCACTTTCCTAGGAATCACAGTCTTGGCTCCAGAGGCTGAGAATGCTCCTTCAATGCCATGGAGAGACAAGGAAGGGTATCTCCACCTATGCATAAGGATATCTCTCTGCAGAAGCAAAGGGAAAGATACAAGGTTACATGAGGTTAGACATCATTCCCCAAAGTAATAATTTCTTCAATCTAATGAAGACTTTGAAAGAAACAGTGCTTTCTCCATTGGACAAATGCAGCTCATGCAAGACCACTCAGTTAAACAGAAGCTGTTATTCCCATTAAGCACATATTTTGTTATAACAGCTGGATTTTCAGTGCCTTAGATTCACTAGCTCTAGTTTGGCTTTCTCCTAGTTCTGTGGAACTTACAAGACATGACCAGTCTGCTGACAAGGACACAAATACCATTTATAAGGTGCTCAAGCAGAGTGTGCAGGAAGTGCCTTGGAAGCTCTGCTCCCCATTGCCTCAAGACAGGCAGGTGCCTTCATCACCAAGTCACATGCTTATGAAGATCACAAGTTTTCTAAAAGCCTCACCACTGTGCAGACTGAGGCATACAGTGTGCTCCTGCTATTTATATCAGTTATATTAAACTGACTGAACTCCAGGTTGATTAGTGAGCACTACTGCCTTTTTTCAGATACACTTCTGCATTTCCTCCTCTTTGCCTTGGACACAGCTGTTCAGTACACTGGATACTGTAAATTGAAGACATTCATGTCCTCTACACAGCTACAGTATCTCAAACCTGAACTTCACTGCAGAGAAACAGAAGACTTCAAAGTTTTGTGGTCTTTATGTTAGCAGTTTGCTTTGTTCCAGGTACAACCTGCCTCTAATCTTCTCTCAAAAAATTTGACTGTCACAGTTCAAGTCTCTCAAACACACTGTTTCTCACTTTGAAATTACAGCCTTCTCCCCTATTTTTCTCCTTAGCCCCAAGGCCCTTTTTGCATGCAGCTTAGTTAGAACTCCCTTACTAAATTAAGCTAGGATTTCAGTCCAGCTAAGACTTAACAGCTTTAGTTCAGTATCATACATAGAGAGGATCTTGCCAGCTCCTCCTTATAATCAGGCTGTATTTCATCCATTACTTTATAGGACAAGACTAAACAAGGAAGTCTGCGTGCTCCCAGTTGATATAAATCTGAGCATATAAAGACAAGGTTAAGGATCTAGAATTACTTATACCTGAGTTGTCTGAAGTTTCCTCCTGACAGTACTAGGACAGAAGACAGACCTGCATGTGTAAACTTGTCTTTTACAACACTTGTTTCTGCTTTCTATGCTAAGAGATGTATTTACATCTAGGGTTTAATGCTTCGAAATTAGTCTGTAATACCTATACCTTGCAAGATTAAATGCTTTTAAAAGCATTCATTTGGAGAGCTCCCAGGATGAAGATTTGAGAAGTTCAGATATTACTTTATTGAACTTGAGCCTGTTCAAAGATCTGGGTGGCTGCCTAGTTTGTGGCTACAAAACAGTCCTTGCTTGCAGGTCTAAGAAGACGTTCAGTATGTCAACCTTAAGTTGATCACAGCTAGATCTCAACCTGTTTTCACACCAAATGAGAAGTCATCTCTATGAGCAACTACTTTATTTCTGATAACCCACTGAAGTTCCTGCATACATAGGAAATCAGATGCTTTGTGTAGATGTGGTATTTGACCTCTGGAAAAATGCTAGCAGTTCTTATCTAGCATTAGGAGAACAGCACTAGATAAAGTTCTGTCCCAGTTTGAAATGCTACTTAGACATAGACTAAGGAACAAATTTAAAGTTGTCTAGACTGCTTGCATTAATCACCCCTAGGTGATTTCCAAGCACCTAACACTTTGCAGAGGAACTGTTAGTGTTAAGTATGCAGTCAACTGTACAGTAGGTGAAATTATCTTCAAGGCAATTTCACCATTTTGAAGACATCAGATGAATTCTCTGCCTATTAAATTACTTGCTAACTACGCAAGTATCCACAGAAGCTTGTTTCTGTCTTCTACTAATATAAATAGCTTGAACTGACACAGGTAACCAGTGCAGAGGAGGAGTAAAGTACCTTTGTATCATGCAATAGTTTTCTTGCTCCTACATCTGTTGCATATTCTTCCAGGTCAAAATCAATCTTCTCATACAGTGCCAGCTCCTCATCAGTAACAGCTGCCACTGCTTCATTAATGCCTGGGATGAGGATTTTTCCTTTCTTGTCTACAAGAGAACCTGTAAACAAGAAGCACCTAATATTAGGATTCAACCAGAAGAAGGTGTCATTGCTGGGAACACTTTCCATGGGAAACAATTCTTGGCCTTTTGAAAACTCTAAGTGTAGTGAAATGAAAATCTGACCTCTACTTCCCAAGAGCCATTACCACTAAGCATGGGAGGCATTTACAGAATTTGCATCTATCCAACATGTGCACTTCCTCATGACAATATTTAATTCTTGTCCTGGGTTTCAGTGAGTGGCAGGGATTTTGGTAGCAGGGGAGTGGGCTACAGCAGTGGCCCCTGTGAGAAGCTTCTTGAAGCTCCCCTGGCTCCAAGTCAGACCCACCGCTGCACCAAGGCGGAGCCAGTTAGCTGCACCTCTGTGATAATGTATTTAAGGGGAACCTGGGAGGAGGAGTGGGAGTTGTGAGGAGCAGTTGTAACATCTATGCAAACACCAAGGACAGTGGAAGAAAGGAGTAGGAAGTGGAGGGAGATGCACCAGTGCAGAGCCCCCTGTATCCTATGGTGAGACAGCAGGGGCTGTCCCCCTGCCACCACCCATGGAGGTCTACAGTGGAGCAGATGCCCACCTGCAGCCTGTGGAGGGCCCCAGCCCAGAGCAGGTGACTGTGCCAGAAAAAGGTCAGGACCCTGTGGGGAGAAGCCACTGCTGTTGTAGTTCCGTGCTGGGAGGATTGCAACACACAGGAGTGACAGACACCGGAGCAGCTTGGGAAATGCTGCAACCCATGGGAGTGACTCATGTCAGAGAGTGTGTGGAAGACTGTCTCCCATGAGAGCGGAACCATGAGTGAGCAGGGGAAGAATGCAAGGAGTTCCCCCCACCCAGAGGAGGAAGTGGCAGGACTGACTGCACCCCCCATTCCCTGCCCCCTGTGCCTCTTGGAGGAAGAGACAGATATCAGGAGCAAAGCTGAGCTTAGGAAGAAGGGAGGGGTGGGGTAAGGTGTTTTTAAGATGTGGTAATGCTTCTCACTGTCCTACTCTAAGTGGTATTGTTACTGTCTGAAATTTATGGTTTTTTCCTTCCCCTAAATAATTTGTCTTTTGCCCATGACCATAATGGGTGAGTCATCCCTCCCTGTCCTTATCTCAGAGCCTTTTGCTTTATTTTCTCCTTCCCAGCACTGGGGGCAGGGGGGGAAGGGGCAGTGAGCAGTCACATGGTGCTCAGTTGCCCTCAGAGCTCAAACCACAATTCTACTGCTACACGTTTGGCTGGCTGTTTGATGGCAGTATTCTTAAGGAGATCACTATGGCATCCATAGAAGAGTTTGCAGAAGAGAGCAAGTTTAATTAACATACAAGTGTGCAGCAAGATTTTAGGGGAAGTTAAAGGAGGTAGACAGCTTCTTGGAAAGACCATCATATTTTTGTATCTAAGGCATCAGCCTTGCATACCTGGCAAGCACCATTTCACTGGTCATTGCTTTGCTAGTGTAAGCAGCCCTTAGGTACTCCCCTCACTGCAAACCCACTCACACTTTAATGGCTCTTACTCCCATTTCATATGCATTCAGTGAAACCTGAATTTTCTTACCCATTAGAGTAATGAGATCTGTCATGGCCTCATGTACTGAACCACCATAAACTCCAGAGTGAAGGTCTTTGTCACTACATTCCACCTGGTTTGAAGTGAATTAAGATTCAGGTTAATTTTAGCATGAAGATACCGTCAAATGCACAGAACAAACTTTTACTCTAGATTTCTTCTGCATGTATTTTGAGAATGCATCTGTTTTTAGAAACCACACCACTCAGTTGTAGTACATTAAAGCACATATGCTTCTTATTGCTCTGTGGAGTACAAGCCCTCAGTACTGACTGTCCCAACCTTGGGGACTTCAGTGGTGACATCTCTTCCTGCACTCAAGGAACTATCTGGATGAAGATATCTATGCCATGCAATAATCCTCCAGTGAAGATGCTGGTTTATCTTGCTTCATACATCTGAAAGCTATCCCTCTCAGCCAAGTATCATAGACAATAGTATAAGGAAGATATTTAGACAATTAGTAGAACTTCTACTTTGTCAGTTTCACCTTTTCTGAAGAAAAGCTATTGGCATGAAAAAGTTAGAGCTACCACTCTTCTCCAGTGGAAAATTCAGTTTAATACTGTTTTTGCAGTGTACTTCAGCACTTACCTCTATGAAGTAGTAGCAGATACCCCTCAAGCCATAGGTGATACAAGGCTTCTTCTTGCCTAGCCAGTAGTTGTCGGAAATGCAAACGTAATCCACACCTTTGAAGAAAGTATCTCGCTGAGCAAAAATCAGTTCATCAAGGCCTTCAGATCCTGATTCTTCCATACCCTCTAGGCAGAACTTAATATTAACTGGAAGGTCCTTTGAAAATGAAAAACAAGAACAGATCAATTATGGGAAAACATTGGACTCCTTCAACAATCAGTAATTTTCCTGTGTCATGTACAAAGCAGAAAAATGGACATGGGTGAATTAGTTCCATGACAGTGGAATTTGTTAATTATACACAGAGTATTACAAAGTTTGGACTGCACCTATGTTGATGACACTCACAGCACCCTTCATTTGATGGAATTCAAACTCTTCAAAAAAGTTCTAAGCTCTAGAACAACTTGTTCCTAATCCTCTTAACTGTGGGAACACAGCAGAAATCTGTTGCCAAAGGTAGGTCAGAAGGCTAGGAATACCACTATAGCCACAGAAATTGCATGCCACAGTAGAGAGTCAGAGCTACCCTGTCTATCCAGTCTACCATATTCTGTGCCTAGAGAGCACTTGAGAACTGGTAATTCTTCTCACAAGTAATAGTAACTTGTCTTGCAAGATACAGCTGACACTGAACTATTTCCAGTTGCACTTTTTCTTGAACAGAAACAGCAAAGCTCCCAGTTAAGTGTTACTAAGTTAATCTTTTCCTAGAGCTCAATGGCAGTGAGTATTAAGCTTTGCTAAAGGCCAAGCTAATCTGACATCCTTATATGAAAGTGATCACATCTGATTATTCCCCCTGCTCCAGATTCTTGCATATGTGTTTTCCTACCTACCCATTTTGTTAAAGCAAAAATGTTTAAAGTGCAATCCAAGCATCTGCAAGACTAACTTGTCAGCAAGTCAACTCAACCCTACTGGGACATCAGGGAATTTACAAGACTATTGCATCATTCCTCCAGTCAGCTGAATAAGCAGGCTTGCCTCACAAGGGTTTGCGGCTTGGATAACATTTATTGCTAGACTCAGCTAGAGTATGAAAAGAAGCAGGATACATTTTGGGCACATACTTGGTTGGTTTGTTGATAAGCCTCCAAGGCATTCAGCCAGGCAAGCACTGGACCTTTGTCATCTGTTGATCCTCGCCCATACAGCTTTCCTATAGAAACAAGATACAAATTAACCAGTGTGGAGAAAAATTAGGATAACACTTCAGTCATCTCTTGCCTGCAGAAAACATCTTTTTGGATAAGCTTTTTAGCTCTGCTTGTATTAACTTTCTGATTCTTCTAAAGTAGCAGTTTTACATCCCGCTTCATACACCCACACAAGTGGGACAGGTACAGGACTGAAACATTTCTCCCACTTAGAGCCACCCACCCCACCTCTTCCCTCAGCTGCTCCCTGGTTGGGAGTGGGACATAAGCCTGGAAATGATGTAACTGCCTTAGACTATGACATTCCCATATCCTTCACAACAATATAATTTTCTACAAACACAGTAGTAAGGTTATAGAAATAAGTTACCTCCTTTTAACAGAAGCCTATCCAGTATTAGCTTCAATAATTCTTTGTTTGAAGAGTAAGAATTTAGTAGCTAGTAACCAATCACTTCTTTGGATTCTCCAGATAAAAGTGAACCTTCCCAGAAAGGGCTTTAGTCAAAGACAAGTTTTATAGGCTACAGGGAAGTCCCTGGAAGTGTAGCACATGGGATCACAGCAGAGGCAGATATTACTGCAACTCAGAGCTCTGGCTACAACCCTGAAGCACTAGGTATAACCACAGTGACAGAACAGGCCAGACAGCTTGCAAGGGAAGCATTGGTAAATATGCCTCTTACACTACCAGGCTGCAGAGATAAACCACAGTCTAGCTCTTGCTATCAGATGAGATAAGCCAACCTAGTAACTTGGACTGTCCTGCTTATGACCAGGTGCTCAAGCAGAAGTACTAGTTATCACAGATAATTCTTTTCTTGGCAATGATTAACACTTATGCAACAAGAATGGTTAATATCCTTCTATTCATATAACCTTTGACACTCAAAACTGAGCAAAGGAAACAAGGAAGAGGCTGACAGTAACAGCTTTAAATAGAAAAAAGTTTTAGTCTCTTCTTGGCTACTGGCAATGTGTTGTTTCAACAGGAGTTACTGCATGATTTCTTCCTCCCAGTTTATGAGAGGGACACTTGTCTGGGCACTAGCTCCAGCTTGATTGTAGCACTGTACACAAACACAAGGCAAGCCAGGGAGGCTGCTGTACAACTGCCATCTTCAGGCATAAAGAAGCTGTGTTAAGTGTTTGTCTCCTGTAGTGGTTCCAAATCTCTGCAGTCTGACATGACCTTACAGACTGCAAGTTGTGAACAGCACAAGAAGCTAGTTCTAGAAAGTTTTCTGGCAACAAATTGTTACCATGGAAGGCAGCAGTTAAGACTTTGCTGTAGCTACAAGGAAGATAACATGCAAGTTATCAGAAAACAAAACAAGCTCTGAGAGCACCTGAGATTTTGCAGCTCTACTTGTTTACCATTTCCTCTCCTGCATATTTTATCAACATTATTAAACACCTATGTCTGTTCTTAACTCTCCTTCCCCCTTTCAATCAAGGGTACAACACAGTTGAGAAATACCATACTTGTTAAAGAAGTGCTCATCAGTTTGTGAAGTCCACCACTCTTACCTTCTCTTTCTACCAGTGTGAAGGGCTCACTATCCCAGCCATCCTCTAGTGCTGCTGGCTGAACATCCAGGTGACCATATACACACACTGTCTTTTTGCATGGATCTGAGCCAAGTGTCCCCAGAACAATTGGCGGTAGAGGGATCTCTGATCCATCAGGTAGCTAGAAAGGGGAAGCAAGAAGTTTTATTCGGATGTGGAATGTCAGAGCAGCACATTTTTATCAGGTGAATGTATGAATTACTTTTAACATTACAGCAGTTATGAGATTAGGGGCATAGAGCGCTAAACAAAACTAAGCTACTTAAACTGATTGCCAAAAGCAATGTGCCAGTGAAGGCATGACAGGACCATGCCAGTAAGTTTCCTGACCAGTTCCAGTAACAGTCAAAGTGTTCCAAGCCACTCAGAACTGTTAGCTTTAAACTAACAATCCTACATCAGATTTTAGCAGAGCAAGCTGTCCGCATGCCAAACTGCCATATCTAATGCTGACCTAAGCATAAGTGATAAACTCCATTCAATATTGCATTCTGCATTGCTTGTCACTGCACTTTCATCCTGTCCACAGTATACCCCTAGACAAAAATTTCCTGACAGTCGTACCACTGAGTATAACATGTGCCTACACCCAAACAAGGTCAGCGTAACCACTGTATTTCTCTATACCAGCCTATGCTGTTAAGCAAAGGGCAGGGTAGTGCTGATGAACTTTAGTTCAAGAGTTGAACTTGGCTTAGTCCTTTGGAATAACACATAAGCAATTATCACATGCTATTCTCAGTCAGCATGTATTCCCCTTCCAATGAACACATACTCCTAGACACTGTTCAGCAGATCAAGATCAGCTTAGACTTCTTGCTCATATGGGCTCCAAGCTCCAATTTTTTATCAACAGGTTACACAGAGCTGCAGCTGGCCAAGGGCTAAGTGATTAAAGCATTACTGCAAGAATTTACACTTACAGTAATCAGTACACAGCATAAACTGCTGTGGAGCAGTAAACCAAATTAGATCAGACAAGTTCACCAGTTGCTTTACATTGTCCTCCATTGATATAGCAGCAAAGTACATAATACAGTGACTAGTTTTGTCTATACTTAACATAAAAATAAAGTTCACTTTAATCCAGCTGCAACAGTTTTCTAAATAGAAATGTTACTTGCATAAACTCTGTAAAACCAGCTCTTGCCCCCAGAAAGTTACACTGATGAAAGGAACAAGTTCACCTGAATTAACTGAAACCCTTTGATGGGATTTTAGGCTGTAGGTGGTAGCAGAGCTAGAATTATCCTACAAATTCCCTTCCAAGAGGGCACATGAAGTCAGCTGCTTCCCTGCTGGGACCTATAGTGCTACAAATGAGTGCATTCCAGTCACCAAAAGCAAGAACTGCAGAGGGTCCCAATACACATAGATTTCACCCAGCAGTCATTAGCACCAATTACAATGACAATCTTCTAAAGCTAGCAAACACTCCAGTACAACAAGATTTTGAATGCCACTATCCAAATGCTGGTCTGAATTTTGGAATGGCTCTTATTCTGAAAGATGTAGTGACTAGGGTCTTCAAAGGAGAAGCACATCAAGTGGATGGATCCCTAGGATGAGATTATCATCATCATAAGCACATACATTTCTCAGGTGAAGAAAAGCAGTCCAGATAGCTAAAAATAAGGAGGGAACTCATCCTATTAAAGATCCTTCTGTATCTGGTAAGGGAGCAGTGTAATTTTGTGACAAATTTAACACTTTTGGAAGAGCCGAAAAGTCTTTTGGAAGACTTATTGAAACTTCAGCCAGTATCTTTAAAGTCTAAGGTCCAACACCAGTCTTCTGTTAAAAAAGTCTAACATTTTTGTTTGCAGGTGCTCTGTTCATTTTCAGTTAGAAAAGTATTAAAAATGTATTTAATATGCAGTTCAAAATGTAATACAACATGCTTAACTGATCTGGATCCCCAGATTTACTATAAACAAAGATTTTTAACAGGAAGCTCAAACTGTGTGGCGGGAAAGACATTATCCTACACCCCAACAGGCTACTGCCTTTCTAGGCCACCACTTACAAGACCCTTGTGTGGTGATCCTGACCAGAAGGCCATCAGACATCAAGGAATTAGTGATCCACATAGTTAGCCTGAGTATGCCCAAGCCTGTGCTGGACACAGCCTTGGGCTCCAGGATAAACTTATCCACTTGACTGTAGCTTGCAGGCACTTCCCACTTGGTACTGGCGATTACACCACCTGCATGTCCTTGGCTTTATCTAAAAGTGCAGCAAGAAGTTCTCATGTGAATATCCCCTTTGTTTGGCAGTGGAATCCAACAGCTTGAATGAAATGGGATAACATTTCCATGAATGGGATCTGAAAGCATGCTGCACACCAATTCGATGCCTGCTAAATGCTGCACAGCTTGGGGTTGCCAGTATCTGAAGGGACATAAGATTATCTATATCATCTTCTTTCTTTATAGTGGTAGCTCTAATAAACAGCATTTTAAATGATACTTTATGGAGGCTAAGTGCCTTTCTTACTGGGATCATAAGCCAGCAGCTCCTAGAGCAAAACACCTTGTCTTCTAAAGAGACTTTCTAAGCTGACAGCTGACTAAGCTGGAGATGCCTACATACCTTTTGTTTCCCAATGTCCATAAGTTGGGTTGTGCCTCCCAGTCGCTCAATGTCCTTCGCAGCAACCTCCATCATGCGTCTGATTTCAGCCCTCTTCTCTGGCCATGCTGACACACTCTGGATTGCCACCCATTGAGCCAGCCGCTGCAGAAAGACAGAAAAGCTAAAGGTTTTACTACACTTGAATTACGGCATGAGAGGCACTATACAAAAACATCACCTTGCAATCCAACTAATACTGTTTCAGTCTAGCTTAAACTTGAGGCAAATCAGCTCTGTTCTCTGCTCAGAGGAATACTCTAACCATTAATATATTACACTCAAAAGCTCTCTAAAACCTCATTTTCCTACAGCTGCCCCTCCAGTATAGCACAAAGTCTACAGATACATAAGGTAAGCTTAAGAGTATGACAGCTTGTGCATATTGTGCCTTTCTGGTTGCCATTCTTTAAGTATCCAGAGACAGCTAATGTCTTTCAGGCTTCTCAGAAAGGCTGCCTTAGCTTCTTCCCCTGCATGAGATCACTGAGAACAACTGGCAGAAGTCAAGTTGAATACTTGGCATAGTTCTTGCCTGAGTTTACAGTGCTATACCACTGATTCCTTCACAGGTGAAGGGGATTGCAATACAAGGCAAAATTACATAGCAGGTTAATCAGCAAAATACAGAAGGTAACCTCTCCCTCTGTACCCCAACATGAATAGTTTCATATGAGAAAGCTTTATTCCAGCCTTGTTTATATTTTTCCTCTCCCATCTCAAAAAGGGAGAGAGAGTATACACCTAGTTTGGCATTCAGGAACCAGTGTCAAACTTCTTGCACCTCTAAATAAATCACTGCTTGCACTACACAGTAACAGAGCATTTACTAATAAATGTACCATGCAGATTTAGGTCTGAACAGAACTATGCCTAAACTTAAGAAACAAAGTTTTCTGGCTTGACTCAGTCACACCTGCTGCCTGCTCCCCCCCTCCCCAGCTACATGGCATTACTCTATTATCAGGCATATTACATAGGTGTAACAAGCTTGAAGCTGACCACCTAACTTTTAACATCCCATAGCTGTCTGTGCTGCAGGACAAAACTCAGAGAACTTACCTGAATGTAGAGGTCTTGGTGTTCATCAATGTATTTAAAGAGGGTTTCAAGGGCAGACATTTTCTGACCAGAACAGTATTGCCGAAGATTCTGTGAAAGAAAATAATTTAGCCGTCACATGTTTAAGCAGCAACAGTCAGTAATCAAGTAGCTGCAGAAGACTTGCACCTTTCAGCTGCTAATGCCACACATCAAGCTGTGCTAGTATAAAACTTGAGGCTGCTCCCTCATGAAATCACAGTTAAGTGGATAAACAAAAGCATATTTAATCACAACACCAGTTTCTGCCTCTCCACCCAAAATAACTTTAGAAGGTAAACTGAGCAAGCTTGTCTATAGATATACTTCAGTCATGTACTTCACTTCACTGCAGAATTACAGGCAAAATGTTACTCAAGTAAAATGCAACTTCAAAGAGTAGATTTAATTACAAGAGTTCAACTGTGTGCCATAGGCTTGAATGCTAGTAGCTAGGTCCAAGAAAGCACCACACTGTACTCTACAAAGGAGGTTAAAAGCAGGCAACTTAAGAACCGTGTTTTCTTCAGCTTTAAAGTCCCAAGCTGCCACTCAGCTTTCCCAAAGAAGGTCAGAGTAAAGCCACAGGAACAGAAACCAGCCCCAGTAGGCCATGAGCAAGCAGTCAGTGACCAGTTCAGTGGTACCACTTCCTTGTTTTCTTTTGGTTTCAACTGAAGTTCATGTGAGAAAATCTAAGACATCTCCCCCCCTCAGTTTTCTGTCCTTACCAGTCCAAAGTCCATATTAAAAAGACATACTGTCCACTCAACCAACTAGCTTAAACTTAGGTCTCAAGTTAGAACTAGAGATAAAGCACCTCCTCTAAGCCAGGAAAATAATGAGCTTTACAAATACACCTTTAAAATCCAAGTGCCTGAACCATGAGAAAAACTCCAGTGTCCATGTAATAGACTGAACAAACATGTTTAGCAGCAGCAACTGCTGTGATTCAGTATTTTGTTTAGTCAGCTTTATGCCAGATCCTTTAAACCCTTCTTCCACTTCTATGTGGAAGTCACAAGACAAGTATGATAGTTGTTAAAACATCTGTTTCTCTTAGGATTTCTTGAACAGCTGACTACATAGTCAAAATGAATACTTTCAAGCTGCAGGTTATCCCACACAGCATACCACAATAAGCACATCCTACCACAACAAATCTACAAAAATCTCACAGAACACCTTCTCTTTCAAGCAGGGTTGTACTTACACAGATCATTGATGCCCGACATACAAAACCCCTTTCACTCACTGGAGATGGCTTCTATTTAATTTACAGCATCCATCAAGTTTAAATTTGGTTAATGAGTTTTAAGCACCAATGAGAATAACCCCAAACTGCCAGACAGCTCAAGCATTCCCTTCAGTAGTCATCAATGGTGAAAACTGAACACCTTCAAAAGGACTATATAGATATAACCAAGTTAAAGCTATGCTTCTCACTGAAGCCTGGTTTCCTGAACAAAGCCACCATCCTCACATACCGTTAGAGCTCAGGCATGATTCATCTGGAGCTTTTCAGAGGAACCAGCACACAGGCATCAGTCCAGTGCAACTGACCCTCCCCTTCACTCAACCAGTTCCTATAGCAACATCAGGGCTCCAGCTTCAGAACACTGACAAAAAATACAACATATTACATAGAAGCTGATATTCTGCCCAACACAAACAACATCTGAACTATTTGCTAAGTCAGGGACTACTTCAACTATCACCTTAAATATAGTTAAACACTCTTAGAAATTAGAGGTGCATTGAATCACTCAAGTCTCACTGTAGAGCTGCAAAAAAAGTCTCCCCCAAAAAGCTTCAAACTTGGAAAAGCAAATGTTGCTTACTGTACAGCACAAGACTGGATACGACTTACCCTCCCCTCTTAAAAAGCAGTGCTAGAATTTCCTGTAGGCCCCTCAAACTGGAGAATGTAACCATCCTTGACTGTATGGAAAAGGCTCTGCCATGTCACAGCACTCTAACAGTTGCATTATGAAATAAGATAACCCAAAGGACTACCAGTGCAGTATGACAACTTCACCCTCCTTAACCCCAGTCAAGATCCATACCCCAGACGAGAGCATTTAATCAAGTCAGGAGAGGCCTGCAGCCATTACAGAGCACTCACAGCCCTCCACAAGCTGCTCCAAGTAGTGCCATACAACCCCATGCCCACATTACAGGCCCTGCTCTTCGGGGCTTGACTTAAAGGCCAAATTAGGGACAAGGTTTTGCAGCAAAAGAGGAAGTTCACCGCGGCCCCCAGCTCTGTGACCGCAGCGGCATGCCTCAGCGCGGGAAGGGACACGCCGCAGGTTTCCGAAGGGCAGGGGGAGGCTCACGGGGAGGGCGCACAGGTGTGGGGAAGGGTGAACAGGGGCAGCCTCCCTCTGAGGAGCAGCCGCAGCCCTGTCGCGCCGCGGGAGAGCCGGCCGGGCCGAGACAAGGGGCCGGGCAGGCGCTTCCTACCGCGGGACACCGGGCGAGGCCTGGCGGAGACGCCACGCACCCGGCACCCGCCGGCGCCTCCCCGCCAGGCCGCGGCGCGGAGGGAGCCGCCGGCAGGGCCGCGGAAAGGCCAGGCGCGGCCCGGCACGCCGCACCACCGCGCCACAACGCGAAGAGGGCGGGACAGGGCCCGACCAGGCCGCCGCCGCCGCCTCCCGCCCCGCCGCCACTCACTCTCCCCGCGCCGTCCCGGCTCCCTGTCACAAGGGACGGCGGCAGCCGCGGAGCTTTAAATACCCCCGCGCCGGCCCCGCCCCCTCGGCGCACGCGGCGGTGGCCAATCCGCGGCCAGGAGAGGGGCGGCCCGGCGGCCTGGCGCAGCCCCGGGGCGGGGCTTGCTGGGAGACGGGGCGGGGCCGCGGCGCGGCCCTTCCTGCCGGGGCGGGGCTCTCTAGCGCCCCCCCAGCGGCCGCGCCCAGCTACGGCCCCCCGGTGGGGGCGGGTGTCAGCGGCGCTCTGCCCTGCGGCGGGGGGACATCCCCCCCGATAACCGAGTGCTGGTGTCCCTCCCGCTCCCTAGTGCAACGGGATGAGCAAGGGCATAAACAATACAAGAGAAATATGTGAAATCATGTGGGACATCATAAGGGGGAATGTAACTGGGAGAAATTTGGGAGATCTTGGCCAGCGCCTGGCTGGACCACTGAATCATTCCAACCAAAGATAGGAGTGTCCTTCTGACTTTTTTAGGTTTGTGGTTTAGATAGATTTAGATTGATTTGCATGTGGTTTAGACAGATCAGAAAAGGAAAGTGTAATATGAACAGTAAGATGCAGAAGTGAAGTAAGATCACCTAGTGAAGAGTTTCCTTAACTTCCAACAACGGCAGAAAAGCATAAAGTCATTCCAAGTGCAGAAAAATAAAAGTTCGGGTAAGGCTTGCTATTACCCTGTGCCTGACCTAAATGAAGCAAGACCTTATAAGATGGGAACTGCTGAAGCTTTTTCTGTTCATGAGCAATTGAATAGCTCTGATACATATAGCTGTTAACCATGTATGGATGTAATAATTTGGTCACTCATATTGTTTTATAGACATTCTTAAAAAAACAGTAAAAATGGTGGTTGGCCTCAGGCTGCAGTAAAAGCATGTTACCTGAATTACTGAGGGAGGTTCACCACTCAAACATATTGGGCACTGTGGTCCTCAATGCCACAAAGATTAGGAAATGCGCTGATAAAATTTGCTGAGGGCATGAGGCCAGGCGATGGAGCTAGGACAGAGAAGGAAAATGGAACAACACGATGACCCTGAGAATCACAGAAATAAAACCAGGATGAAATTCAGTAACTGAGAGCTCATGGGCTGGACACGAGTGAGAAGGAGCATACTAGCTGGTCATGAGAGATCCATGAGCTACCAGGAAAGAACGACATAATTTGGGAACTTGACGGGTGGTGCCTGAGGGGCGAGGTAAGTGCTAGGACCTTGCACAAGGCTGTGGTGAGTGTTGTCCTACGTGGATCTGCTCCAGTCACCCATGTATGATGAGCTGAAACCACAGCAGCAGATCTCTGGAGGGCCAGTCGGATGGTCAAAGAAATGAAGAATCTCTGAGCATATGAATTTGGCTTAAGTAACCTACAGAAAAAACTGAGAAAAGACATGGTTGCAAGCACACATTTTGCTGGGGTTGATGGACAAGGGGGAGGAAAATAGTTACTGACAGTGGCTCTAAGGGCCTGAAGGCATCCCTTCCTCTGCAGGTTTGGCTGCCCTGGGCTGCCTGGTGCCAGCCAGGGATGGAGCAGTGAGGGCTGCCTTGTCCCACTGGTGATGGTGGGGAGAGGCTCGCAGGCCCGTGGGAGCTGCTTTTGTCTGAGATCCCACCCTCTCACAGCCCTGCCTGCCCTGGCCATGAGCCATGTTGAGCTGGGGATTCACAGGCTGATGCTTGGCCCAGCCTCAGCCTGTCCCCAGGGAGGTGCCCAGTGCCCAGGGCTGGAGCTGTCCCAGTGCCCCCCAGCTGCCTGGCTCCTGGCTGGGGACTGGGATGAGTTCTGGTTGCCAGGCCCTGCCCTGACAGACCCCATAGGGACACCCCACCTGGGGAGCCTGCAGCATCACGACACCTGTCACCCCTCTGTGTATGTGGAAGAGCCAAATCTAATGCACATGGACAAATGGAGCTTAGAAATTGGAATAAAGTTTCTATCCACGCTTGTATTAGGAAAAAACTTGCTCGGGAACAATAGGAAAGAAAAAGATTTTTTTTTAAAAAAAGCAAAAGAAACTTCTTCTAACAAGCAGGTTGTTGCATTTATAAAAGGTGTTATGTGACATGACACAGCATGATTCCTGATGGCCTTTTTCCATTCCTTAGTTCCTATATGGAAGTAATTTTTGGTACTTTTTTCCCACATCCAAAACAAACCCCACAAACCAAAAATACAAATCAAGGACACAAGCTGAAAAAAAAAAAAAAAAGCATTAGGGAATCATACAGTAAAAATATTGTGTACTGTATTATCAGAGCTTTCTGCAAGCCTATGTTGATCTAAAATCCACAAAGGTTTATGTGAAGAACAAACATGGAAACCACACAGTACCTTACCCAAGTGAAAACAACAGTGAGTTTTTTTGAAAGATAACAGACTCAATTATCAGCTTTGAGGGCCTTGTAAATTGTCTTTAAGGAAATGCAGTTTTGTTTTACAAGGCTGGTAATTTGGAGGTGAAAAGAATATATGCATACATCAAAATCCTTTGGGAACAGAGGAGAAAGGAAGGGTAGGAAAAAGACTCATTTATCAGAAATGTTTTAGGGACAGAGGGTGACAAAGCAAGGTATTTTATAAAGAAAATGTAAGAATGCTTGGCCTTCTCTGGTCCAGGGGAGGTATCTAAACATCTAAGATGCTCTACTTCTTTTTTTTAATATGTCTTCTTTGAAATGGTTTTGCTCTAAAGAAATTGTTTGTAGATACTTGTGCCACTGCTTTTGAATCGCAGGGGTGTAGCGTGTATGAGGCAGCTGACGCAATAGCAGCTGAGTAGATGAGGGGCCTGAAACCCAAGCACTGGTCTGAGGAGAGGACAACTCTGTGAATCAGCTTTACGGGATGGCTGCCACTGAGAGCTGTGGGCTGTGGGAGGCCAACAGAAATACCACTGCCTTCATAGCTGTGGCTGTTCTCACTGAAAAATTCCACGCAAAACCATGAAATGGGATAGAAAGCTTCTACAGATGCTACAGTAAATGTACAAAGTCTCACTATCAGTTCTTTTGAAATTAATTTCAAGCGGTGTTGTGTCCCTATATGCAGGTGTATGGTATCTAAAAATCTCACATTGCACAATTTCTTTGTCCTTTCTCCTGAGTGACATAAATACACAACAGTTAGTTTACTGCACTTCTGATGGGAAAAAATGAAAAAACATAAAAAGCTGTAAATTAGTTGTCTTCAGCCTCATTATTGTATCTTGCCATTTCCTGCTTCATCTTCCCCTTTTCCTCTTTATTTTGTGTAGTTCTGCTTAGGTGGGTCAGAAGCCCACTTTCTAAACATCGGGCACTCATACTACATTAGGTGGGCTGCTAGACTGGAAGGAAAGATTATGTATACAGATTTGCAGAACAATGCAGCTTTGTTTGATTTATTTGCTTTCCTGCTCACAAGAGTTTTTGGACTGTTGACAGTAAATTTCAAGCACTAGCATAGGCAGGTTGCAATTAATGTTTAAGGAATTCCTCACTGATTGTTTGAATCCCTTCTAAACTAAAGTGTGTCCTATTTATATCACACCCATGTACATGCACCTTATGGACGTTTTGACTTCATTAACATTGCTTGCCTTAAATACACAATCTGAGTAATGACTTCAAAGCTTCAATATAACATTTTTTTGCAGGGTCTTCCTTCCTTTCTTACTTTCAAATGCACAAGAAGGCAAAGTGTGTTAACTTCTGCAGATTGCACACAAGTGTGCAGTCAAGCTGGCATGTCCAGGGGATCCACTGAGGTTTGGATTCTCTGTTTTTCCCAGGTGCTTCACAAGGTAGGTGGGTGTTTCATACAAACAACCTGCATCACAGGCCTCATGAAATCAACTTAAGGTCCCAGAGCACCTTATGAAGTAAAAGAGCTTTGAAAGGTACATGTTAACCCTCTTCTTTTAGGACCGTGATCCTTGGGAATACCTCAGTACCACTGTGTTAAAAAACTATACTTCTCTTCCACTCTTCTGGAGCCTGAAAGCCATTAAGATGTCACCAGGCTTTGTTATTGAATACACATAACTAGCTTGATCTGTAAGATTTATGTTTATTAACACCTTATACTAACCCTTGATGGGTTTTGTGCACATTAATGTGCACATTAACATGTAGACTCTGTGGGATGAAGTCCATAGCCATCTGAGACACTTCAGGTTTTCTTCCAAATTATTTCCTTCTCTCCTTCTGATACAAGAGAGAGATTAGAGATATTGAAAAACTGGAACAAATTAGATGTGTACACACTGGATTGACTGGTGGCAGCAGGCCACCAGGGTGGTTAGGTGAGCTGGAGAACAAGATGAATGGAAATGGCTAAGAGAGATGGGTTTGTTCAGTCTGAAGATGAGAAGGCCAAGTGGTATCAAATGGCTGTCTACTATTAATTAAAGGAAGAGTATAGAGAAGAAGACAGATCACCCTCAGAGGTACACAGCAAAATGACAAGAGGCAATGATCACAAGTTTCAGCAAGAGAAATGCTGAGTAGATATAAGGAAAAAAATTGTCAGGGTGGAAGTGGCTGAGCACTGGAACAAGTTGTCCAAGAGGCTGTGGAGTTTCCACCCATGGAGATATTCACCAGGGAGCAGCGGGGCTTGGCTGGGCCTGGCTGAGGTGACCCAGCAAGGGCGACCCAGCACAGGGGCGCAGTCCCTCAGCATCTGAACGTGGCAGGCAGAGCTGGGGGTGGATGACAGGGTCCATCAACAGCCCTAGACGTGGCAAGCAATGAGCCAGGTCCAGGGTCCAGCCAGAGCCCTGTCAGGAGCAAAAGGAGATGGAGCCAAAGACTGGGCTGGAGGCAAAGGTGCAACATGGGTCCAAAGCCCATGCAGGGGACAGGGACCGTACTGAAAACAAACAACAGTGCTCTGAAGCACTGCCAACCCTGCCCATCCCTGCCCACCATCAGGGCTCCAACCACCACCCCGCCCTTGGCCAGGACCCCATCTCAGACCTCGAGAGCTGGCAGCCCCTGCCCCAGCAGGGCTGGTCTCCAGCTTCCCATGGCCCTGCCCTGCCCTGCCCAGCCATGGGTCCCCCAAGCCCAGCCCACCCCTGGGCCCACCTCCTGGCTTCGTCTCAGCCCATCCAGAGGGGTGGTGGGACAGGCCCTGCCTGGGGAGAACATGCCCTGCTAGACCACCTGGGGAGTCCCCACTGCTCCTGGTCCTGGCCCTATAGGAAGCCCCTGGCCCACCTGGTGCTCTGACAGTGGGGTCACCAAGAGACAACCTATCTACATACACAGGTCTAAGGTCCATGCAGGAGGCAGGGCCAGAGCTTTGGGCAGGGTGCTGGACTGGGTGATCTCCAAAAATCCCTCCCAACTAAAATTAATCTGTTATTCCAAGAATCTACAGTCTGACCAGGCTTGAGCAAAGTGCCTTAGAAGGCTTGGAAGAGTAATCAGTCAAAATTTATTTTGTTCTTCCAAAGTAACTGTTGCTCTGACACTGGCTGGACATCAGTCTGCTGGTGGGAAGCAGTGAGTGATTGCCTTTGCATCGCTTGTTTGGGGTTGTGGGTTTTTTCCTTCACATATTAAACTGTCTTCATTGACCTGCAAATTTTTTTCTCACTTTTACTCTTCTGATTCTCTCTCACATCCTGCCAGAGTGGAGGTATCAAGTGACTGGCTTAGATGTTAGCCGGGATCAACCCACCAAACATTGAAATAGATTACCTGGGGAAATTGTGGTCTTCCCAATGTTGGAAGTATTGTAAAAGTCTTTAGCACAAATTAGACAAGAAACCATCAGCATAAGATAGATCTAATTAAGCCTGTCTTGCGTGTGGGGATGAATTAAATGAGCTCTTGAGGTCCCGTTGCATCATATTTTTCTATCTTTCAGTCTCTGTCTAGAGGTCTTCTGAGATCAGTGACAGTGGATCAGTTCACCTTTTCCACCTGTTTTGCAGCCATTAGCAGTAGAAGCTGTCTGAGGCAAGGAAGAGGAGATCTGAAACACAGTTCTGGCATTTAGGAGCTTCAAGAAAAACTCCTCATTTTACCAGACTTTGGATAAAACTCTTCCCAGGAGTTTATAAGAGGGCAGTTTTCCTTTGTCAGATTTTTCTTCTCTCAATTTTAATGATTTTTTTTTCCAGAACATCATTCTTTTCATTAAGGCTTTACTTTTCTTCCCCATTATTTTAGACAGATGCTACGCTCATGATGGCCACAGTTCTGAAATAAGGCATGTGGAAGCAGTTTACTTTTCCGTGCAGAACCTTGTTGCAGGATAGAGGCCTGTCTAACTAAGCTTGGTTCTTGCTCTGCTAGCCATTTGTCAGTGAAAAGATGACTATGCTTTCTGTGTGACTACTTCTCTCTCTGCCTTCTGATAACATCTATTTTTGGCCAAGTATGAAAACTTTCCTGGGAACAGAGCAGGCTACTATTTGTGTTGGACACAGCAGAAGGAGATAAAGTTTATGGGCCAAATCAAATGATGGAATTACACCCACTTCTGCTTGACTAAAGGTGAACAGAACTGTTTATATCTGGAAACGGCCTTGCCATTGACATTCCAGCAATGTAAGTCTCACCTATTACCCCTGGCTTTTCAAAACCAAAACCAAAAAAAAGTGGTAGGAAGAATATGGCTTCAGAGCCCAAACTCATTTAGAGGAATAGCACTAAACTAAAACAAATCAAAATATCATTTACTGTCCCTCTTCTCCAGTCAGTACTATGGCTCCAGATGTAACCTTGCTCTGAACTCCAAAAAGCTGTGCTGCTTTATGTGACATATATAATTGTAGAGTGCTGAATACTTAGGTGTATTCATGGCCTTCCTAATCTACATATGCATGTGTGCCATATAGTAATTAGTGAGTTTGATCCTCACCAGCTTCCTGCAACAAAAGAAATACTGTTTTCTTTTTTAATAGGTAATTAATAAAAGTACAGGGCAGATTACACTTAACCTATGTAGAAAATGTTGACGTTTACATGGAAGAGCACAGTGCAGGGTGCCTGTGTGCCCAAGTCCCTGGTCAGGATCCTGCTGGAGTGTGCTGTGTCCTTACATTGGACTCTGCACCCAGCTTTTGCTGTTGTGGACAAAGATGTGGACCCAGAGGAATGCTGCAATTGAGACAAGAACTGAATCTAAGTCTAGAGTCCTGGTCCTGTGATCCTTCTTCCCATCCTTGCATAATGGGGCACCAATAAAAAATGGGGCCTGTGTGGCTCAGCAGCCCACGTAATAAATACTAAAGGACCCTTCTCCCTCTCTTTGCTCCTCCCCTTCCTCTGCCCCACCATTTATTGGCTGCTTCTTTTGTCATCTCCAGTGTCCTCTCAGTATACTGAGCCTGACAAGTGGAGGATTTATATTCCCAGGGCACATATCACCCTGTGGATCCATCCAATCCAACTCAGAGACAGCTGCATTGATCCCTCATGAGACCCCACAGGGTCGGGCTGCTGTGCAGCAGACAGATGAGCCTGCCTGAGCACAGCACTACAGCAGAGTGGCTCTGTGCTGCTGTGCTAGGTTGACTTTCTGGCTTGGCTGGCACAAGCTTGAGGAGCTCTGCTCTGTGGCCTGCAATGGTGGGTTCGATGCTCAGGATGCCCAGAATGCTCAGGGTTCTTTTTCTTTCTCAATGATTCCTACAACCTCTTCCTGTCCCCAGCCTCCTGGCTTAGTGATTGATGCCTCAAACCTTTCTGCAACTCTGGTAGCCCCTATATCAATAAGGTTGTAACTTGTTGCAACTTCAGATCCTCCAGTGTCTTCACAAAGTATCAAAACTTGATTATTCTAAGCCTTCAGTAGTCACTAGTTGCCTAACTAAGCCAATTCAGGACACAATAGATCTTGAAGTCACTCATCTTGGGCACTAGATTCATATGCAAACCATGAAAGCATAAAGTAGAATGCAAGGATCTTGCTGTGCACTGCTGGCTAACTCTTCATTCCTCTTTTCCTGGCTTTATACAAGGGGCTTTTCCCCTCCTGGCTTTATACAAGAGGCTTTGCCCATTCCTTTAATGCTATCTTGCTGAGTCTGTACACTGTGTTGCAACCTGTGTTCTCTGTGTCCTTTCGTCAGGATGCAGCAGTGGCATGTTGGAAATGTTGCTGTTAGGAACCCAAAATAAACCTGAAGACTGGCTAACCTGTCTAAAGGGCTGGAGAGACTGTCTCAAATAAGAGAGAGTGGCAGAGAGCCAGACAAAAAGAAACTCTTCTAAATTTAATGTGCATATTGCCCAAACATCAATATGCTTTTGGCAGGACGTTCCCCATTGCACTGCCTTAATGTTGCCCAGGAACAGGTGGTGTTTCTATTTTGGGGATCTTAGGCTCAGAGAGGGCAGGTACTGTTCCCTCTTCTGATTTTGAGGCACAGATGAAAGAACGGTGGGAGACACTGTTAGTAAATTTTTCTTCCCCAGCACTTTGGGGAACTGCCTCACAAACTGTGCAGCCAACATATCTTGGAAAGTCATTGAATGGGCATGCCAAATGATTCCTTGTTTGCTGAAATGTTAGTCCAGCTGTGCCAGCGCTCTAAAAGGAGTAAAAAAATGCACCTGCACCCCTTTGTTCAATGTCTGTTCCTCTGCCTAAGAGTCACTAAAGCACTGTCTGCTTCTGCCCGCTTGTCCTGGTACTCTGCTTTAATACAAGGCAATGGCTCAAATAGGAATGGTGGGATGTGTGTTATGTAACCAGCAAGTGTAACAGACAGGTGAACAAAGGGTTAATAGCCCGGCTAGATGTGATCTGACTGCAGATGAGAACCACAGCCCTTGGAGACTGCTTCAGTCCAGCACTTTTCTTTGGAATGACCATAGAGCCCAAATGCCAAAACCTTTACCCTTTTGCAACTTAATCTCAACTACCCTGTATTTCATCCCAGCGTTTCATCCCAACACCATGCCCAGTTTATCCACACTGAAAGCGCATGGAACACGCCATGTGCGTGAGTCGATGTCATTTTCATTTCTCCTTGAATATATTTTGGAGTGTTGGGAGACTTTATTTCGGTGTTTTATAAGTTGTTGATTTGCCAAAGTGAAAGAGAAATATTAAAGAGGCTTGGCCAGTGCTGCATGCTCTCCTCAATGAAATGGAGCTTAAGTGCTTCCCCAGATGGAATTTTCCTCCAGGGTTGCAGCTCTGCAGGACTGCTCTTCAGTGTTTGTTGTGGTTTCACCGTGATTCCTTTCCCCATCCTTTGGTGGATCTCCCCTCTTCCCAGACTGAGGATCACATCCAGAATAATGCAATCCCTGTTTCTCATTTTGGGAGACTTGCTAAGAGTTCTTTTGGTAAGAACATATGCGTGTGCATCTGTACGGCATGGGCTGAAAGCACAATATGCAGGAAACAGGGAGTCGCAAGAACAAGCAATATTAAATATTGTCTAATAAGAGCATCTCTGTGTATTCCTCCTTTTATGTACCTTACTGTAAATCAAAAGTAATTCCACAATTCCACTGATATTGGGTCAGAATTAAGGCCTCTTTTTTTTTTTTTTTTTTTTTTTCAGAAGAAGCCTTTTGCTAAGGATGTGAAAGAGGGACTCCTACAACACACAGTCTTCTGAGGAGAGAGATGACTGACAGATGCTATTGGTGGTAGATAATTAGGGGTTAAGGAGGATAGAAAGGGTAAATCACCAAAGAATAAGGAGAAAATGTACGTAGGAGGGAGAATGGGATTGTACTGAACAAAAATGACTGAAAACAGAAGACAGGAAAACACGTCAATTCCGAAAAAAATAAGAAAAGTAATGCCAATTTAATTATAAGAAGTTCTGGAGCAAAAGCTTCATTACACAAAGTAATTTTTCAAGCTTTTATGAAGTTCTGCTTTTAAGAAAAAGGACAAAATTTTGGTTATCCGTTGCACAAGTGTAGATAGGGAAAACTGTGTAGCTAACTTAAGTGGGGATTTTTGTAATTACACATCCTTAGAGCTGAAAGATACACTGCCAAAGCCAACTGAAAACCATGGGATGACTCCCACTAACTGCAGCGGCCATTGGCTCCAGCCCATAACAAATTCAGTTTGTTCAAAAGATGTGTTATTGCCTTATAAAGTATTTCTCAATCAATTCAGTTTCTCATAAAAAGACAGCTCACAAAAACCAATGTGGGCTGGTAGGAAGAGCTGACTCAATGCCAGATTTTAAAATAGCGCAGCAAGCAATGGAGAGGAATGTTACATCTCCTGAAAGACCCATCTACTGACTAAACCGTACACACCAGCTTGGCTTTGATGAGAAGCAAGTTCTCCTCTCTGTTCTTTTTCTGTGAGAAAATGCATTGCAATGAAGGTACAAAAATTGTGCCTGTGGAAGAAGCTGTAGAAATCCGCTTCTGAGCTTCTCAGGCAGACAACTCTGTTCGAAGCAGGAGGCAGCGCCGTGCCACTCCTTGTTTATTATCTTGGCTATTGATGCCTGTGTAGCAATGATCCCCTCAGAAACAGGCCTGGCCACCAGAACCACTCAGGTTCCTGCAGGATGCTTCTACGTAAAGGGAGGAACATCATACAGCAGCGGCGCTGCTGCATCACAGGATCCCACACTCAGATTTCTTGCTCAGGAGTAACACAGGGGAGTCACTTGCACTAACGGGTGTTAACCTTGGTATAATTATGAGCAAATTGTTGTAAGCAATACAGCAACTAAATTGTCTACTCTTCCCTAAACAAATGTCCTACCACATTGGATGTGTGCAAACTAACATTACCTAAAGAAAAGCTAATTACTTGCAAAGAGTGATAGAAAATTGAATGTCACTAATGGATCGTTTCGCAGTTTGCTCTATGTCCAGCCATTTATCATTCACAATGAAACTGCAGCTTCAAGGAAATAACTGAAAGTAATTAAGTTGTACAGAACTGATACCGAAAGTCATCCATGGTCCTGCTAAATCCTCATTTTTTTTTCTATTTCAGATTTGGATTTTTAGAAGAGAAATCCAGAAATGGATGTACCCACTTGTAAATGAGCTATGATCTATTGAGTGTGATGGCTACATTTAATTTGATTTTTAAACATAGAGTACTACAGTACACAGCCCTTGAGCCAAAAGAACAAAGCAAAACAATCAGAAAAAATGCTATAAATTCAGATTTGCTTATGTGAATGTTGAAAAGCAGCACAGGTTCTCTTTGGAAAGTCTGTTTATAGTTTACAAAACCTTTCACGTGCAATATCGAAAGTATCCGCTTGGTGGACACTGGTGCCTACAATGGAGATGCCTTTTCCATCTTCAAGAATTAGTTATTTGCTTTCCATTTATCTTCTAGTAACAGAGAGTATGCAGACCTCTGGAAACACCTGGGCTCCATTTTAAAATCCATGGCATAAAAAGATGCAAGTGGGTGGGCCTTGGCTATCCTATATCAGTCTGCCAGTGAAATAAATTTAAAATCAGCCTGGTGCAAATTCCTAGCATAAACTAATTTCAGAGAGCCTACAGCAATAGAGCTAGTCCGATTTTAATCTATATGACAACTTGGTAACTTTTCTGACAGTATCCAAGAAACTTAATCAATACGCTGCAGTGTATATTCTAGTCATTGGATTAGAAAAGATGTCACTTAACTCTTATTCTTTTGAGCTACCACATGTCTAACTGATTGCAGCCCTGTGAATGCCATATGTATATTGTGTAAAATAATCTGCCTGTTTAAATGACTGCAGACCACTCATGTAAATAACAGCACAATGCAAGAGGCTACAGGGAAATAGTTTATTAGATGGTGTTTCTTTTTCTTTCTACATAACCTTAGTGCAACTTCAAAATATTTCTGGAATTGCTTCAGACTCTCATAAAGGGAAGCTACAAAGAGCCAGACTGAGTATTGGTATAATGAGATCACTTGGCCTGAACATGGTGTGAAGAATAGAAACTGTATATAGAAAGACTGGAAAAGGATTGCAGCATATTCCCTTCTTTGTTCTCCCTCTCACACGCTGCAAACAGACATAAAACACACCACACAGTAGCAGATTCCATTGGAAAGCACCCTCTTAGGCTAGAAAAATTGTTCTCAAGTCACTGAATCCAATCCCAGGCAAAGACAATCCTGCTTACGTTTCCACTTATAAACTGATTAAGCTCCATTTTACAACTACTTATTTTTTCCTGTTGGTGACTGGTAGCATGAATAGACAAAGAACAGAGAAGCAATAAGCAATGCTGTGTTGGGCATCATTTTTGATATGTGGACAAAAAATCCAGAATATTTGTACATCTTGATTGTTCCATCCAATCCAAAGAATTACAAGTAAACCGCAACCTGTCACAGTCATTGCCAGGGTATCTCACTGGCTTCTCCAGATGATACTGTTTCCAAATGAGAGGGAAAAGTTGGCATGAAGTTAATAAAGAGATCATTTGGAAGGGGATATATGAGAAGGGCAGGACAATTAAAATTTGCAGTGTGGAATCTAGAAAGTGGTAAAAGGGAAGAAGAAAATAAATATCTTTGGTTTTCATGAGCCTAAGAAATATCTGCTGCAAGTAAAAAGAAAACAGGACAAAATATATTACAAATTCTTTATTCTATATATACGTGGGAAAGCTTTTTCTATCTAAACACTTTCTCTTGTTTAAATCAGTGAATTACTCTAGGCTTTTCCCTTGTCCACAAAGCTATAATCTGTATTTTATATTGTGCTATTTTTTTGCTTCTGGTTTGCAATGTGACCCAATAAACTCGCTGCACACTGATGCAATAAAACTTCCGTGAGTAGTTTGCAACATATTCTTTTTGATTAATGACATAAATGAGAAAATACATTTGGATTCCTCTGGTAGACTCCGTACTCTGCAGGGGAATTTCGCTGCCTAAAGGACGTGTTCAAACCTATGTCAAACCTTGTGATGTTTTTCCGTGTTTCAACTTTGCCACAGGAAATCAGAAAGAAATATATATGTTAAAATATATTTTCAAGGTAGATTTGAACAGTAGTTGAAAGTTTCCTGAGCTTCTAGCAGGAAAATAGGAGATTCATGTGTGCCCGGTGAAAGATTAGCAGAAATGTACCCTATTTCCATAGACAACCTAGTCCTAATGACAAAGGTGATGAAATCAATCAAACAGAACAATAATTCCTAATGAACCAGTTTTACATTTCATTAACTTGAGTGCCAAGGTAGTTCTTAATGACTGATTTATTTTTTTTCTTTTAAACTTTTATAACGAATTAAGTAATTAGGAAAATAAGAACTAACAGCCTAGTACTACTTGAGCCCGTGCAACGCAGTTTGTGTCTGAAGGCAATGACAAATGTGTGGGCTCAGCAGCTCCTCAGGCTGAGGACTCCTCATGGTCCTGGCCTGAGGAGCTGCCAAGCCCACACGTAGGTAGGCAGCAGAGGTGGACACCATGCCAAGCTCCTCCACCTGCCTGTGCCAAGGCATCTCGCTCCTGACCAACGAAGTCTGCACTTATTCCAGCTCCGAACTGTCACCAGTGATGCGCAATGTCGTGATGTGCCCAGCGCAGAGATGAAGAGGAGACCAACCTGATGCTGTCATCATGTTCTAAACAGTAATTCAAACATTGCGGCAATTTAATTGGGTAGGAACTAACACAGTTAGTCCAGGATTATTTTTACTGCCATTGATGTTGCTTGCTTTAATTCAGGTTTTACTAATTATTTTCCATCAAGCTTAATTCTCACTTAAAATGAGAATAGGAATATAGCTTCCTTTAGGAATACAGGAATGCAATGTGAAATAGTTACATTTTAATATATACAGGAATCAAAGTTTCTCTGATGCAGAGGTTTTTTTCAAAGGAAAATTGCTATGGGACAGAGAGACACCTAGATACATATTTTACAGAGGATGGACTAGAATTAACTCTGACTAACAGTCTGAAGAACCTTGAAGTTTAGGGAAATCTAAAACTAAATTTGAATTTTTCAGCTAACAACAGATTGTTATTAGAGGCCGAACCCCCTGGTCCTAAAGCACCTAGGCTTTTATTTTTTACTGAATCCAAGTTTTCTGGGTCAATTCTTGTTCTGTTCTGAAGATGCCTAGGTATATGTGTGCATGTATACAGATGCATACATGAAGGTATGTGTACACACACACATACATTTTTACCAGACTTGTCCAACTTTCCACTCCCACTGAAGTCAGTGGGATCTTTGAAAGTTCAGAAACTGAACAACTAGATACAAACCCTATCCCTTGTCTGAATGCTATATTGAAATCTTTTGGGAAGACAGGGCTTTATTCCCTGAAAGTGCCTCCTGTGCGATTTAACATAAAATCAAACTGGCAAACAATCTAGTGTGAGTGTCATGCAACTTGCATTTGCTTCATTAGATTCTTTTCACCTTGTACTTTTATTTTTGATTAAAACTATTAAAAAGTTTATTAAAACTATATTTAAAAATATTTTTTCTTAGTCAATTTCTTCTTATTCCATAATTTGAAAGCAGCAGACACCTGTATGTTAAAGGCAGAAGAATTGCTATGTGTACCAGCTGCTCCCAAACCAAAGGGAAGGATGTGGGCTCCTTATACATCCCAAAATCCAGTGAATTTTAGCTGGTACCTTGGGAGGAAATGAAAAGTGCACTCAGAAACCTACAGGTGGTGCCTGCAGTGCTAACTACCCTTATCCAACTTTCAAGGAAGCAGTGGAGGCATATGGCTGGGGGGAAAATGGGGACAGGACTGGCCCTTTCAACAACCGTTTCCATTTAGATCACCTTATCCACAATATCGCATTGCACCCTTAAGGTGCAGACACGTGATACAGCTGAGCCAGCCGGACAGTTGTGCCTCCAGCATCCCAGAGTGCCTGGACCTGTAATGTGCCTCCCCACAACAGCTCTACCAGTGTGCCTGGCAGCATGCTCAGGACTTTCTAACCTGTCCGAAAATAATCTCCGCAAAGAACACCTTTATGGTTTTCTGCTCTGTGAGTTGAGTACACTCACTGTGCAGCAAGACACTTCTTTTACTGGGGGAAGGGACTGTATTAGGCAGGCAAGACCAAGAGGAAAACAAGGAGGTGATGGTGGAGGAGGAAGAGGGAACATGCTTGTTTCTTTCAGTAGCAATTATAACAACTCAGCCATGACACCTAACCAGATCTGAAGTCTCCATACTTTGTTCCTAGCTCAAAATCAGGAGTAATTAAGATTTTTTTTCAGAACTATTATTAAAACACAAATTATATATATACAGAATTTCATGGACATAAAACAGTAATACATAACATCCTTTGGGGAATGCTGACAGAGAAGTCAAGGTCCACACTTTAAAAAATAAAGCTTTGGTAGTGCCCAAACTATTACCCAGACAGCTTAGGACCAAGTGGTAGGGAAATATTCTGTTTCCCCCACCATCTGCATCCCTCTTCAATGTGGGACGCATCTCTCTCCATCTCAGGATTGTTCCAGACATCGGTATGGCAGATCTGCAGTTTTTCCTCCTAGGTGGCAGCAGCAGCAGCTGGTGATGGTTGGCTGTGTTCGAGTCGCCTACAGAGGAACAGCAAAGCAGCTCTCCCTCTTGCCCTTCCCCAGTTATTGTCCTAGGAATTTCCAACTGAACACCCAAAACTAGTCAGAGACAGCTTCTGAAAGTACTTGGTAGCAGACCGAGAAACAGAATTAAAAGTTTTCAGCTCCTAGTTGCCCAGTCGGTCTGTCCTGCTTGCTATACTCCCAAGGAACAGATTGTATCACCGGTGCCTCAAAAGGAAGCTTCCTCTCAGTAAAAGGATCAGGGGGGAAAAAAAAGCAAATGTGTAAAAAGGATGGCCAAAGACAGCTTCAGCAGGTGAAGAAATGAGATGGCAGGGAGAGAGAGCAAAACACACTGACAATAGAAGTTGTGGCTAGTGATAATGATTCTGCTTCTGAGACTCGTTGGAGCTGAGAGTGGTTTTGCTCTTCTTGCATTCCCCTCCTTACTGCCAGTCTCTAGAAAGCTGTAGTACTTTCAGCAATGTTTTTCTCTTTCCATTTTCTTTTCTGACATAGTCATCTACTTAGAAGCTCTGTTCCAAGCTCTGCTCTGCCATGCGGGGGAGAACTGTATGGACCATGAAAAAGGTGTGGATAGCAGCAAGTTTGCTGCACCTGTGCTCTTCCCCTCGCTGTTCTGAGAGGTAAAATTTGATCATGTCGATAGACATGTCTTTCTTTTTAACGACTTGTACAGGGAGATATTTTTCATTACATTGGACATAATGGTACAGGACATCTATCCCTGAACCCAGCTCTCCACAGTGAACTTGCCCTTTTTAACATTAATTTACTAACAAAATGTGCACCAGGGCAACTTATACTAGATGCACATTAAAATAAATCTATTGAATTATTCTGCAGTTCTCCATCCATGGTCGAGATTCTGCTATTCTTACTCATTTGGGTAAATAATTTACTCTCCGAGTGGTTTCGTTAACTGCAACTCATCTTCCTGCTATGGGATTGCAAGTAGCCTGAGGTAGCCTTCCACATAAGGGAAAGAAAATTAATCTGATCCTTTTTCATCGTATCTGGTAGTAAACCTGAATCAGACACCCTTATTACATTGGGCTGTACTTTAGAATATGAATTTTCCCATTGAAAACTATGATGGTGAGATGTTATCAAGTGGGAGTCAAGGGAGAAAAAGTGAACGCGGCAGTCTAAGCAGAGACGGTCAACATCTGCACCTGGCCTGAGGAAAGGACGCCAGGGTCTTGCTTGCTGCACAGGAACAAACATCTGGGTCTTTGACCCCTCAGAAACATTAACAAAGTCAAATGTATCAGAGCCTGTCGCACGGAGCTGACTCCTCCTCAGAGAGGGGCACAGCCACAGGTACTCTCTCTACCAGGGGGCTGGGAGCCGGTTTATCCTCCCCAGCACCCTTGGACCCAGGACCTCCCGCCCTGGGTCGGGCAGGTCTCCAGCGGGGCCGCCCCGCTGGCTTTTCCCCGCTGGCCGCCGAGGGAGCCAGGACGCGGGGTGCCGGGCAGGAGCCGGCCGGGGGGGCTGGGGAAGCGGCCGGAGAGTCACGGGGTAACCCACCCCGCGGGGGCCTGGGGGCTGCGATAGTGAGTGGGCACCTGAGTGGCTTCTCTCTCTTCCTCCTTTAGCCCCGGGCGGATAAATCTGGAGAAGTCACTCCAGAATAAACAACTTTTTTTTTTTTTCTTTTTTTCTTCCACACCCCCCCGCATTGGACAGGAGGCGAAGCTTTCATCAGAAGGAACCGTCCATCTCCGGGCTGCTTCTTTCAAAGTGTCGGGCAGCCGCCTGAGTGGGGAGGGGTTCCCCCGGCAGCCTCCGTTACCCTTCAAAACCCCTTTTATTCTCGGGTGAGAAACTCCGAGGAGGAGGGAGGGAGGGAGGGAGTGGAGGGGGGGCGCGGGCAGGAGCCGCCAAGTGACTGCAGGGGCCGCTTGGCACAGGGGAGAGCAGACAAAAGCCGGCGGAACTACGTGGCTTAAATTCAAAAGGGGAGCTCGGGGCTCTCTCAGGGCAGCCCCGGCCCGGGGGGCGGCGGGGGCGGGAGCGGGGCCGGTGCCGGTGCCGCGGCGGGCAGCCCGGCCGCGGGGGGGGGGGGGGGGGGGCGGGGGTGGGAGGCGGCGGGGGTTTGGCGGGGTGGGAGGCGGCGGGGGTTTGGCGATGGGCGCTGGCGGGGAGCGGGACAAGCGTGCGGGGGGGGGAGCGCGGAGCCCCCGGCCGCCGCCGCTCGCTCGGGGCCGCAGCGGCTGAAGCGGCCGCCCGAGGCCAGCCCGAGCGCGACGATGAGGGGCATCCCGGGCTTAACGCGGCTGCGGCTCAAAATCTGGCGGCGATGCACCCTGGTGCTCCTCCTCCTCTGGGCTGCCTGCTGGATGGTGGTGAGCGCCCTGCTGTTCCTCCTCCACAGGAGCGTCTTCTCCGAGCGCTGCACCGACGAGAAAAGCCGCCGGATCCTGGCGAGGCTGGTACGTGCCCCGGCGGGACGCGGGGCATCCCCCGGGGGCTGCCCGGCAGGATGAGGCACCGGGAGCCCGCCAGGGCTGCCACCAGCCCCGCACCGCCCCTCGCCCCCGCCGCCGGGGCGCTCCTGCCCGGCGCCGTCCCGCCGGAGCTGCCGCATCACCGGCGCGTCTCAGCCGCGCCCGGCCGGGGGGGGCTGCCGCCGGCCCGGCCCTGCCCTGCCCGGGAGGGCGTCAGGGAGGGAGGGAGGCTGCCTGCCTGCCTGCCTCTCTGCCTGCCTGCCTGCCTGCTGCCTTCCCGGGGCGAGGGCAGGTGCAGGCAGCGGGCCGGGTGGGCGCTTCCCGGGCGCTTTGGAAAGGGCAGCTGGGCAGCCCGCACGCTGCGAAGCCGGGGGGGGGGGGGGGGAACCTCCCTCCGGGTTTTGTGTTGTTTGGTTTGGGGTTTTTTTTTTAGTCGAAAAGATGTTTGGACAAAAGTCGTCTTTCAGAAATGCCTGGCAGCTTGTAACGCCTCCTTTACATCTGGCGGGAGCTGGCGTTTAAGATGTGGTTATTCAAAATTCAAGAAGGGATTTGAGAATATTCATTAAAATCTCCCTTTAAAAAAAAATAAAAAGAAACAGAATTTTCTAGGAAACACTTCGAGAGGAGGAGCAGTGTGAGTTAATGCTTTGAGTTTAATTTTGCTTCTTAAGGTATTTGTAGTGCCAATGGTTAGGTGGGAAGGGAGGAATCCTGATGGAAATTAAATAATCTATTACTGCAGCAAGCAATCTAGTAATCATAGATTTTCCCTAAATTCTGTATAATAAAGGAAGAGAAAATATAGGCAGTGGTCCCACCAGCGTGGTTTTAATGGCAGATGCAGTTTCTTTACCCCAGCAGTCAGCTTGAAGTAGAGCTGAGCTGGGGATTGCAGCTGAAGGAATGAATCCTGCCCGCCCCTTCCATGGCTGGGAAGAGCACGGAGGTGTGGAGGTGCAAGGAGCCGCCAAGCTCAGGGAGGTCCAGGCCCTAGCCATCACACTCGCCAGTAAACAGATGGACGGAGACTTGTTGCTGTTCTTCAGTTTGGAGAGCATTAGGCATGACTTCAAAAGCCCTGGCAGGGATCAGATTTCAGGCGCAAGCTTGGGAAGTTGTCTCTATCACTGTGTGGTAGCTCAGTTTCAGACCCTCCTTCCAGAGGAAGAGTCGCTGAGATTGCTGTGCTCATCTGTTTCCATAGGTGAGTCTTCAACAGTATTGTTAAGGCGACAGTTTTCGCAGATCATCCTTCTAGTGGAATGATTAGAAAACGAGCTCATCTTCATCAGCCTCGAAATAAGTCTTTATACAATGTTTTGAGCACGGCATGAGTTTCGCAGTTATAGAAAGTGCAATTGATCTACCAAACAAATAATCTGATAGTTTGAGTCTCATGGCTTTTATTAAGCAAAATTCAACTTCCAGGAAAAACTGTTTTATCTGTCATATTTTCAGCAGGAGATAAGATGAGCTATTTTAAGCAAGTGGGTGAAAATTGCATGGTTGTATACCCTTGCGAGTGGTATTTCTGAAGGTTTATTTCCTTCTTCTGAGTAAAATGTACATCAGTGCAGATGTGTACCGCTCTGGGAAGGCTGAAGTAGCACTGGGCATTTTGCAGTGAGCAACTTTAACTTCCCAAAAACCACTTTTTTCTAACACTGGTCTCACCTTCATTTACACTGAACACACTAAATCATAGCAATCAATTTCTGTTTTCTCTGGAGAAATCAACTCATTTTGATCCCTTCCAAAACCTTGCTCAGTATTTCATTTACATAGGAGAAGTACTTGATAACAAGGCAGGACTCAGTCTCAGACCTGATCCACACAGAAGTGATGGTGGTACAGTAAAAGTTATTTAAATTTATATAAATCCTTAGTGGGGTTTAAGTTAAACTTTTACATGAATTTAAAGCCAGCTTTTTTAACTTATCTTGATAAGTATGCTAAGGATATTAAAAATTATGTAGCAAATTTTAAGCAAAAACAGATGAGCAAGTCCAAACCATGCTTGTGTTTGCACTTTTGTGTAGTATAGTTGCATTTCTATAAGGCTTTTGGCTTAGTATCACTCTCATATTTTAGTTAAAAAAATCTGGCACTGAGTAGCATTCAAAAGGCGCTCGTTAGGTAGATTTAAAACTGTCTCATTGACAGATCTCAAAATGCAGTGATTAAGACAGGGATGGCAGCGTTGAGGACCATTTCTGGAAGATTTCTTTGGGGAATTGATTCTTCTTTTTATCAGCAGTCATCATGATGATATAAAATCTTGTATGGTAAAGTTTGCAGTTAGTGCAAAGGTGCCTGGGTTGGTAAATAATAAACAGACCATCTTTTCCGTGCAGGGTAATGTGAATCACCTGGTTAAATGTTTTCAGTCTACTAAGATGTGTTTTAATCCAGTAAAATGCAAGCTAGGACACGGGGGAGCACAAGTGTACAAGCTATGCCAATAGGATAGAAGACTGTCTTGTAAAACTGTATAACTTTGGAAAGGACGTAGGGGTCAAATAATTGCTTCATCATGAACTACTAGTGCAGACTGCATCTGAAAGGCTGAGATAATCTCCAAAAGTCTCCAAAAAGGAGAATTAGGGAAGGGCTGTTGGCTGTCTTTGCAGCACTGAACAACAACATTCAGTTCTGAAGTCTGTGCTTCTAAGGTTGGCAGAGGGGAAAATGGAGAGAAGAAACAGGGAGGGAATAAAACCACAAAAATATCCAGGGGCTGAAAAATGAAGGATTGTAGTGAGAGGGCTGGGAAGCTAAGCTTATTTAGTGTACTATGTTTATGGCAAAACGTAAAACACTAGAAGTTGGAGTAATGGGGGGGGTGGGTAGTGAGGATGTGAAGGTGCAGTCTGGCTTTGCTGACCTTCTAGGTTATGATGAACAGGAAACAAGATTTTTAAAGCCACTGAGTGACTCACAACTCACTACATTCTGTGAGTAGAGAGACACCTTGAGAATTGCTCAAACTTGATTGCTTATTTGAGGAATCCTTTCTGAAATCCTCGCTTGCATTGGTGACCAGCAGAGAATGTTACTTCTGGAAGGCTGATCTGTGTTTCATCACTGTGAGACCAGGAACTCCTTGGTCACGTCCTCTTTCATAGATCCCAGTTTGCAAAACACTGCGCAAATTCTGTGTAAGAAGAACCCGATTCAGAGACTGTTTGTCAGATACTAGGTTAATAATCAAAGATTTATGGGTTCAACTGGAACAGCAGACAAATCCTAAACAGCAACCAGGTTCAGAAATGACTCATGTCCTATGTCTGGGAAATGTGAGACTGTTTTTTCCACAACTACTTTTTCTCATTAGTGCCATTAAGAATGATGTCATGGCAACACAAGAAAATAAGCTGCATGTTCACATGTCTGACTGCAGGTCTTCTGGGCATGTCTTCTTCTAGATGCAAGAGGTCCATGCATATAGATCATCTAAGAGTGAAGAGTAAAATTGTCCACAGGGGCAAGTGTTCACCCATGTGGACCTAATTACAGGACTAAGTCCTATATTCTCTTACTGTAGCAGAAGAAGAGTTAGGTTGTGGTCCTCTTCACAGGAGGACAATGATTTTAAATGTGGTTATACTTAGACTCCAAAGATACCCCAAAAATTCCTTCTGTTTGTAATCTTCTCTCTAAAATTTCTTAGAGTTCCAGATGGTAAGAACTGCTAAACTACTTCTGTAAGAAAATTACATTTCCTACTTAAAAAGGGGAAATAAATTTATATTACATTCATAGGAGTAGATTTTCAAAAGCAAGAACATTGATCTGCATGCTCTGAGGTCTGCAGACAGCCCACTGAGTCTGCTTGACCATCCTGATGTGGATGTGGATGCAGATGTGTGTGTTTCACACATGTACATCCCCCTGGACTCAGGGTCCGGACATTCATGCCAGAGTTTGCCTACCTGGCTCTCCTTGCTGGCACTGAATGGTCTCATTTGGGCTATGAGAACATCAGAGTATAAATAAATTTATGCCTGTCTGAACTGACCTCAGTGAGCTGTTTTAGTTAATTTATCACCATTCCTGGATTTTGGACTTACTCCTGCACCCATTCCCCAGTGTATTGTTTAAGGCTTGACTCTGAACATTGCCTGGCATCAGAACGTCTTCCTCTGGTGCACACCTTAGAGATTGTCCTAAGAAAACACATCACTTTATCATCATGTTTCTTGTGTGTGTAACAGCAAGTCACAAATGAGGTGGGGGTCAGGCAGCTGTTGCAAGTACTCCACATTAAGGGGGAGCTGCCAACTTGTTTAAATGAGGGTTCAAATGCCAGAAAGCAATGAAGAAGGCTGACACTGTCAAGCCGCCTCCCAGATGTTTGGCTTTCTCCGCCACCACAGTTTATTCCCCTTTCACTGGAGACCTCTGAGCATCCCCTCTACTGATTCGCCCAAAGCGGTCCCTGCAGCTGCACTTCTGAATGCCCGTAGGAGTATATCGACTGCCTACACTTTTGGAAATTATGGTATGGAAACAATTATGGGTTGAAGGAAGGGCTGGTGAGGGAATCCTTGCAGTTCTTGTAAGAGTTTGCAGGGACCACTTAACTGTCAAGCAGCAGTTCCCATGTTTCCACTGGCTGTTTTTTTTCCAATTAAAAAAAATGCATTTAAGCAATTCATATTAAAATGTCACTTCTGATAATTACATATGAAACCTGGAAAAGTAATTTTGTCCTACAGCATTTACATATTAAAAACTCCGAAAGTTCTTGGTCCAAGAGGCATTGAGTGCAACTTCTGTGTTTCCTGGTAGTGCAGAAGTAGGTTCTTACAGCTTCGTTCAGGGCATGGTTGAAACATGCAGGGCTTCAGGGCGTCCCAGCAATCCAGCTACCCATGGATTTTCCTGGTTTAAGTGGAGTTGTCTCAGTTATGCTGTGCTGAACCTTCCAGAGAAGTCCTGCATTACAGTGGAAGTTGTCTCCTGTGCCTTAAAGTGTTGCAGCCCAAAAGCTCACATAGCGCAGCCAAGTGTGTTCAGAGCTTGTCTCACTGAACTCATATGTGGCAGAAACTTAAGAGTAGCAGGTCATCTAGTCCATTTCTTTGCCCCCAAAAAGCCTGTCCTTCACCATCCCAAGAATCCCTGTTTTGAAGCAAGCCTCCTACTAGTAAGAGGTCTCTAGAGACTTCTGAAAAACCATTGACTCACCCAACAGCTGTAGAAGGTGTGTGCTTGCAGTACCACAACTGCTGCAGACCTCTTGAGCTTAGGACTGTTGCTGATTCTTTGCCTTTCTTCTAAGTGGTCCATGGGCGTATGGTCCTGCTATGAATATTCTGCTCTTTCACTCCAGTGTCTTGACTACAGCAGCGGAGCCCTGACTGGTGACCTCTGTGAAGACCTGTGTGTGGCACAGAAGCTGGTGTACAAACACTGCCTTTACTATGACAGAGGTAAGAAGGTCATCCAGGCTGACTGGAGAGGCCAGCCCATCATCCTGAAATCCAAAAAGGAAATCTTCTCCAGCTACCAGCATCTCAGTATGCTAGAGGAGGTGGAAACACAGGATATTCCTGAAACAGAGCTTCTGCTGATGGTAGCTTTGGAGGTCAAAAATGTCCTGGGGCTAGAGCTGTCTAACAATACCATGGGGCCCCTGTGGACAAGGAAGAAGGGACCACGTTGGAAAGCACAGGTGGCCAGCATGTGGTCCTTGCTCCAGCAGGAAGAATATATCTACTTCAGTTTGCTGCAGGACTTCAGCAAACACGTGCTACGAATTATTGGCACTTGTGGACACTTTTATGCTGTGGAGTATCTCACAGCTGGACATGCCTGGCACAAAACTCTTTTTCCCTTGGAAAGCATGGTCGGTCCCTCCCTTGCTGGCCACAGAAGCAGGGTGAGAGCCATCATTGACATTGCACTCAGCTTTCTGGACATGGTGCAGCATTTTGATAATGATTTCTCTCACCGACTTCACCTGTGTGACATCAAACCAGAAAACTTCGCTATCAGGCATGATCTCACGGTAAGTTGGGTCTTTAGGGTGGTATTGCAGCAATTTGAGGTCAAATTCTAGTTTGAAAGTGGCAGTGTAAAAAAGACACTTCCCTCCTTGTACAGCTTTTGGCCAAGTTTTTGCAAAACCAATGCATTTACAGGTGACAGGGAAGATTCTCTACTGCTTTTCCTCTTTGTAATATGTGTAGCCACGTTTCAGAGCACTAAATCCTGCTGCTTGTTTTGAGAACTGCTTGCTCAGTTCTGATTTGTTTCACCTCCTCAAAGGCACTGGTAACGACAGGTTCCCTTGGATGTGGTGAGGGATACCTCCTGAAGGCAAGGAGATCTCAAAAGCTGTAAATGAAGCTGTAATTTGAGTCACGGCAACTATTTCTGGTAGTGATGCTGAAAGGAAAAAGTGTTTGAATTTGAAAGCTAAGGCTGAATTCTCTTGCCTGACACAAGGGGAACTCCCCACATCCAAACACACGCATTTGTGCTTTAGTGTTCAGCTTATCAGGTCTGGAAGTGATCCAGGGACAGCGACATGAAACTCCCTGGTACTGTTACTCTTTGACTTTTCATTGTAACTCAGACCTGAATAGCTATGCATGTTTTCTAAGTAGTGATGTAGCTCAGCATCACATTGCTGCATGTGTCTTGCATTCATTCTGTGGACAGAAATTCCACTGGTTTCGGTGGGAATTGTGTGTACAGACCGGAGGCACTGTGTGGTAAGTAAGTGTTTGAACCAGGCTCACAATTTGCAGTGACGTCAGTGGAGTTTCTGCACTCTGAGTGAATATAAAGCATTTTCAGGGACTTTAATGTTATTTTCAGTACTCACTGAGTGTTAACACTGCATCTTCAGAGTACTAGACAACCATTGCCTAAACATATAGCCATTAAGAGCAATTAGAGTGCTTCCCCTTCACCCTTCCCTTCCCTTCCATTGTTTATTCAGGTGCAATACAGCAGCTGAACAGAGAATGGTTGAGGAGCTACACCAAGAAACTTAAAACAAGCGTACCAGTATTTAGGCAAAGTGAGGTACGGCAGGGATTCCTCAAGGCAATTGTTGTACATTACTTACTGCTCGTTGGTACCACCCACTGGGGTGGGAGATACACACAGTCAGAAAGCTGCGGGGCAGTGAGGGGGACGGGACAGAGAGAGCTGATTGGTGAGGAAAGAAGGAGAATGAGAAGCAGAAACTCTAAGTGGTTTTACCAACCAGTTCCAGAATGGGGACATGGCAAGGCAGCCTCTTTTTTGTCCCTCATGTTTGCTTTAAGCAACTTTTTCACTTGCTTCTTTCTTGTGCTCTGTATAGGCTAATAACAGCCTCCCATAATAGTACCACTATTCCTCATCCCAGTAACGAGACAGCTAATGCCCAAAGAAATGTGCCTGGAGTGCAATAGTTTTACTTTGAGGATTATTTTGAAATGGTGGGGATAAGCCTCCAGCCCTCACTGCAGCCTTCACATGCTGTTCCTGCAGCACAGAGCAGGGAGATCACTGCCTGGTAGATCATCCAGGGCTATTTTAAGCCACCATGGAGCTACATAAGGGGCAGAGTTGAAAGGAGGTCTGGGTGAATATACAGTGCCCTGGGACAGCTCCTTATTTTATCAGCATGTCTGAGAGAACTAGAAAGACTACAGCACCTTAAACGACTTTAAATCAGGTCAGGAGCTAAGCTGGGTTCTTCCTGCATTTCCTTAGATACCCTCATCATCCATTACAATCCTAACAAACCCCACCAAAAGGCAGCTGTTTATAGGCAGAGCATCACCTAGATCTGTCTTCACAGGGCCTGGCTGGATGCCCACACATTTTTATAATAGATGAACTTCAGTGAAACCACTGAGCCCTTTGGCAGCCACACATTTGGGAATCATGGCTGTTTTTCCTAGAAGAACAATTGATCAGATAGATTGTCAAAGGTGCTCAGTGCTGGCAGAAACCCCACCTGGGAGCTGATGCAGTGACCCTAGGACTGGGGAAACCCTGCACCGCTTTTACTGTCTCCTCTCCAAAGAAGTGAACAGCAAAACTGCGAAAGCTTAAGGAAATAAAGAAGAAAAGAAAAAAAATTTGCCTGTCCAAACGTGTGCAATTCCTTAGGCTACGTCATCATTATCAGGCTCTCCAAAAAGCTTAAAAATATCTGAGTTTTTAAGCTATGCCTCATCTCTTTAAGATTTTTCCCTGGGGAAAAAGACGTAGAATAAAATGAAGATTAGACGGTGTTCTTTCTTTTGCCTTCTACCAGACCAGACACCTTTAGTTGCTGGAGTTGATCGAGCTGCTGCTCCAGCCCCACAGTTCAGCTTCCCCTGTTATCTGGGAGGTCGAATCTTAAAAGTGAGACTATCATTTGAGGCCAAGTAACTCTGCTTTGCCCAGGTCCCAGATGTTTCCCTCCAGGAAAATGTGTGTCAGCTGCTACAGAGGAGAGTCTCTGACCCTGACTGTCAAGTGTTAAGCGCAGCTCTGAACATACACTGATTGCTGCAGCCACGACGAGGAAGGCAGGCTGTATTTGCTGCGGTCACTCACCGTCTCATGTCAAGCAGCTGCCATCCCATTTCTGGCTTCCTGTCTTTCCCTGTTTATTGCTGTGGTTTTTTTAAGTGGAGTATCCATGGGTGGAGTGACACTGGCAGAAACTGAGACTACAGCCTTCACTCCCAACCTATCACAGACAGCAGGTCTGCAGACCTCTTTGTGCTGCGTAGTCACTATTTTGCAAGCTTTGTGTCAGGGCGAGAAAATTGATTGACTCCTTTAGTCCTTGCTTTTTCTGCTGAGACCTACTGCTGTCTGGACTCTGCTATGGACCAATTTCTGGACAAGCATAACAAGAACCATGCACAATAAATGAGTCAAACCATAGCAAACGGGACTGGGCAAAGCCAGTCCTGACTTTCAACAACCTCAGGGATCTCTTGCTACAGCTGGACAGACGTGAACCCACTGAATGCAATGGCAGCTTTGCAGGAGCTGTACCAGGTGCAGGTCCTTCTCCACAGGGATAAAGTCAGGGGTTTAGTCTGAATAGTGAATCTGAAATGATACTGTCTGGCCTGTGGATAATTTTGCACCATCATATAATTAAAAGGTGGAGGTGCCATCTGCATAAACTAACAAGTGGATCAATCTTTAAGTTGGATAGTCTCGGTTTAAGGCAAATCAATCCAGCTGACACCAGGAATGCATATTGTCCACAAATAATTTTCCCTTTCCTGGTGTCGTAAGCATTGACTGGTTTTTGTTTAAAAAGCGGTGTTTATAAGATTACTGCAACTCAGTTAAGCGAAATAAAGCCCTTTTATTGTGATCCCAGTTCCCCGCTGGCAGATGCTCTCAGCACAGCATTTCCAAAAGCAAGCAGCAAAGAACACTTGCCCAGCCCTGTCCCACAAGCTGTGCTGTGCCAGTTCTGATGGGTTGTTTTGATCCACAGGTGGTGGCCATTGATGTGGATATGGCCTTTTTTGAACCCAAAATGAGGGACATCCTTGAGCAGAACTGCACAGGAGACGAAGACTGTAATTTTTTTGATTGCTTTTCAAAATGCAATCTGAAAATCAGAAAATGTGGAGCACAGAGAGCCAATAACAACTTGCAAGTGAGTAGACACAGCTGCTTTATGCATCCATTTCTTTTAAAATCACATTGACTGTAGAATGCATGGTATGTACTAGGAAGACTGTGAGATGAAGACAGTCAGGTTTTTAAATGTGGCCACGTAAGGGCCAGTCCTGTTCAGAGATCCCATTCTGGGGCACACAAACACATCTTTATATTCACTAGTGTTTATTGCTGTGTTTTTGTGTAGCAGTTATGTCAATGCCTCAGGTAGGAGAGTGAGGGAAGTGAGGGCGGGGGATTAGCATTACTGCCTCCACTAAGGGCAAAGTCAGGGCTGTCCATGTTCAAGCATTGGTGGGGCTGTGGCTGCAATTCTCCACTCTACAGGGCGTTGTACACGGATGTAGTGGAAAGGGGGGTCCGTGGGGTTATTGGGCCTGGGATGAGGTGTGTTATATCTCACCCAACTTGGGCTGGTGGGAGGCACTAGCTCAGCTGGGGGAGCGTAGTTTCATGGCCTTTTGCCTGCTTCTCCCACCCGCTCACCCTCAGCACTGGTTATGCAGAAGTGCAAGAGCAGTCTGAGAAGAAGGGGGGGGGGGGTCCTCTGCCAGAGTGTAGCCTTTGTGGTTGCTCCTTTTCTATACCTTCTTCTTTGAATGTCTTGAGGCATTTTGGATTCAGATGACATTTTGCTGCAGCCCTAGAGAAGCAGCAGGGCATTAGTTGTAGCTCCTGAAAGACAACAATCTGCTCTTTTTCCTTTTCTCAGGTAATTTGTGACAAAATATTCCGTCGCTGGTTTTCCCCAAATCTCAGAGGACCCTTGGTTTCTCTCCCCCTGCAGCTGCAGCTGCAGAAGGCTGTGCAGGAGTGTGCCCAGCCGGGGCACGGGGAGACTACCGGACACCAGAGGACTCTGAAATCTCTCTCCGAGTTATACCACCTGCTTCGGGTCACTCAGCGAGAGCTGCAAAGGGCAGAGTAGACACAAAAGGCAGAACTGCAAAGGCCACATCCCAGCTACTGCTAAGGGACGCTGTATATGAGGCAGTCTGTGTTTTTTTTCTCTCTCTCCTATCCCTCCTACCCATTGTATTACATTTACAGCACAGAGATTGCTTTTCTCCTGTGCAAATGAAATTCATGGTTGCAGGTGCAGCACATCCTGTTAATATCCTTTCGAGTGTGAAATTGTTTTATATTACCTGGATTCTGTTCTTGCTTATTTTCATGAGCTAGCGCTAGCCCTCTCCATCAGCATTCAGCACATCGTTTGCTCACCAAGAGCTGTAGTGACTGCTCAGATAGCATCTGGATGAGTGCAGTGCTCAGAGTGAGGATGCATTTACAGAAGAAAAATGCAAGTAAGGGCAGCAAAACTAATACAATAATTAATAGTGAGTGGGTGTGGATAAGTACATGCATGGTGTTTCTTTGAATTTCTCTGTAGAATGAGATTTTTTTAAAGTAGGGACAGAGTGCTCTGTCTGAAAAAACAATCTCGAATAGGGAAATGTATGGTCACATGAAAGAAGAGTTGCTTTTGTACAAAGCAGTCCTTCCTGATGTCCCCAAATGCATTTTCTCTGGTGTGTTCCACTACCTGTGCCATAGCTAACTTTCTGGGAAGAAATTATATGAAGTTACTTAGGACTTTTCTAGAGCAAAATAATTATACCCTTGTTGAGTTCCCATGTGGGCACTCATATCCCGCAGTGGAGAGGTATGAATAATGCCACTGAATTTTCCCATGTGAACAAGCCCTCAGGCACTTGTACATCAGAGCACTTGATAAGAAGCACTCCTTTGCCAGAGAGCAGAATTACCCAGGAATGCCAACAATCTGTCCTTTGCACTGAACAGAAAAATACCCAGACCCAGAGTTTTCTCACACAGTATTTTTTTAACGAATAAAAGGAAATTTTTAATAAGAATTCATTATCTTGCAGTCAGTTGCATAAATAAAGATCCCTAGATTAACTTAAAATCATTAACTTTGCCTTTCAAACATGTGTAGCTGTGGCTGGAGGATCTAACATACAGGTTCAGAAGACATTGCATGTGTTTAGGCCCAGTACTGGGCAATATACCTATGAGCTTGTTTTGGCATGAAGGCATTAAAAACTCCACAAACAGAAAAACCAACAGCCTATGACAGCCCTCAGCTCAGAAGGACTCTTCAATATTAAGACTGACAATACTGGGTTGTGGATGGGAGACACATAACAACCACCTAATCTTTTTAGTCTTTATATCCCTCAGCCTTATGACAGCCCTGAAGCCTGTGAGCACTAATTATACATAGACTTTCCATTTCTGGAGTGATTCTTTAAAGTGATGTTAAAGACTGCCTGTGACCAGAAAAATGCGAGCTGATTAGGAGACCTTAACACTTACCCAAAGCGAGCTCAAATTTTCAGACTTGTGGTAGGTTTTTTTTCTATTCTTTGCAATAAACTACCATAATTTTAAAAGTCATGCAAGCCCTCAAGAAGCTCGTAAAGAGGGCAAGGTTGGCTGCCTTTCTTGGGGCTGTGCTGAAGACAAACTGCTGCTAAGCCAGAGCTACAGTTTAAGAGCTCCTGACAGGTAAAATTGTGCTCAGTCCACGCTTTTCCTCTAGCCAGGGAGACAGACAATGTTTCAATACTTTAAGATCATCCTTTGCAAAAGCAGGGCTAAGAAGAAACCTAAAGTCCAGAATAAGCCCTGTTACAAAGTTGTGAAATTGATAGAGAAGAAAATAATTAAGGATAGAATCCGATTATGGTAAAGGGTTGGGGACAAAGTATCAGGTCAAGAAAATGAGGAAAAAGAGATGAAAGAGTAACAGTGACGTATAAAATATGGCCCACTTTGTGAAAACATGATCGATGATGTAAGATTGAATAAACTGGCATTTAGCCTGAGGAAGTAGAGACTGAAGAGAAGCATGGTAACACTCTTCAGAAACAGAGGCTGAGAAAAAGAATAGAACTGCCCTGTCCAGCATTCCTTGGTGTGTGTGAGGAGCACTGAGCTTAAACTGTTGTAAAGAAAATGCAGGCTAGACATTTGTTACAGTCTTTGTAGTAGTAAAGAACAGTGGAGATATCACAGATCATTTGGGAAAACTTCAGTCTTCATAAGCTGTGATTTTTAACTACAGGCAAGAGTGCCTGTCAGGAATGATGTACATGCAGTTACGTTGATGATCCTGTCTTGAGGTAGCCTTTTATCTCCAAGCCCTGTGATTCTGTTATTACCAGCTTGTGATTCCTTCACAACAAAATCCACCCTTCTGAGACATGGGGATAGGTAACTCTCCTTCACCTTATAGGTGCCAATCTGTGGGGTCCCTTGGGAAGGGAAGACACATAGATCTCCACCTGTGCAAATGATGCTACAGAACCTGGTGGTGTGATCGGGGTTTGTGTGTTCCCCACATGACCTCCCTACTGAAGGCCCTGATCCTTGCTAGGTCGGGAGCGACTCAGTATATTACCCCAAACGCTGCTGGGGAACTTGAAGCTTTTATACATTATCTCTCTCCTGTTTCCATGGTCCCATTAATTCTTGCCTTCTTCTCAAGTCCAGAGGGCACTATTGGGGAAAAGCAAGCATCATGCAGACACTCAGTGCTTTGCAGCAGTGTTACACTCCACCATGGCAGGCCTCCCCTTCCCATTTTCAGGTTTGCATTTCAAACAGGTTAAATGTCTGTTGGATGTGATGTTTCAGTTTTAAAACAGATGGAAAAAACATAGCAAAATGAAACCTGGTGGCAGCCAAACTCTGGTGGAATGTCACTCTGCTCAGAAGGTCCTTCTCCTTGGCAGGATTTAGGAAGGGAAGCTGCCTTTGACAGATTTCTCCAAAGCCCCCAGGGCCTGGCTGCAGCCACCTCCACCTGGCAGGGACTTGCTTCCCCACCCCCCCCCCCCCCCCCCCACTTTCCCAGGTCATTATGTTTCACTTCTTCTTTTCAGGATACAGAGAATAATCCTCAGAAACCTATCAAGAGCAACACAAATGGGTTATTTGTACTTGGCTCACTTGGCTGTGAGATTGCGTATCGCTGATGCAGCCAGCTCAGTCTGGCCTTTGATACACCTTCACTGGCGAGTGGAAAGACAAGGAGAATCTGACCGGCTGTGTGAACACAGGGCATGATCCTTCACTGCCCTCCATGTACCATGTAAGGTCACTCAAACCTGGGAAACGGGAGAGAAGAATACTACCAGTGAAACAAATGAAATTTTCCAATTTATTTAGCACAGGTACCAGTGATCAAAACAGAATAAAATAGTAGTTGTGCCTTTATCTCTCTGGGACAGAAAGAAAAGAAAATGAAGAAACTGGTTTAGTTGCCATTTACTTTAAGGAGGCAAGTGCAAACTGCAGTCATTTGAGCATGTATTATTTTACACCTGCCTTTTTTGGTGGAAATACCTATCCAGTTGTTTGACAAGGAGATCCAGGCTCACACGGCTTGGTGCTCCCTTCTGACAAAGCCCTTTTCATACTGCCTTGGCAGCACTGCCCACCAAAAATATCTCTGGCATAAAGAGATACTCAGCTGGCACAGACTTCAGAGGGCACAACCAGGTCAGGTGGGTATTGACTGAGAGTCCTGTGTGCTGTTGAACCAGGGCTGCTGGCACCATTTGTTGCCAATACAACAGCCAGCAACGATAGCTGGGAAATTCGGCAGTGAAGCATTCCTGGGCCATGGTCAGAAAATGGAAAGTCCAAATTTATATCACACACTACAAGAGTTTTGGGTTTTTTAACACCAAAACTCTCAATTTAAAATGCTTTTAAGCCAATTTTGAAAGTGTCTAGCATACTCAGTTTTGGCAGTTTATATCTGGAAAAATTTGCAAGTTATTTTCTCAACTTTAGTTAATTCATACTGAAAAAGCTTTTGCTTTGCAAAAGCAAAAAGACAAAGATTGAAATGAATCACAATTTAAACCCCAATGTTTTGTCTGGTCTATGCAGTGAAGCTTGTTAGGACCTTCAGCATCTTCTGATGTTTACTTTTCATCCCAATTCAGATGAGAAATTTTATGAAAGCTCAAAATCTTTTGCAGAGACTTTCACCTAGCCCCAGTGGTCAGATCCAGAAAAGAGGAGGTCCACATATAGTCTCTGAAGTCACCTTTGCTTCCCACTTCATTTTTGCATACTGGTTGTGCTGTTAACTTGGGCTGCAATGGTTTCTGCTTGCTTTCTCTCACTTTCAGATATCTCCAAAGCACCTGCCTACTGGCATCTCTGTTTGGTATCTAGTTCATCGCAGCTTTGTGAAATCACAAACTACATAAGATTGTTCACGCTGTTCATCCTCTCCATATAAAAGATTACTCCTGTTATATAGGTTCACTAATAGCAGTTGGCTGCACTGGGAATGGCCACTTAATCCAAGAAGGCTGTTCCCTTGATCAATTGATCTCAGCCCCATCTCTGCTCGGTCAGTCTATTCCTGAATCCTTTTCTCCCTATAAAAGTGGCACTACCTCTTGATTCATTTCTACCACTTGCTGCATTAGTGCCTTACTCAGCAACTTTCTCCCCATATTTATGGCTCTCTGTGAAACAGAAATGGCATTAAGTCATTGTTTATTCCTTCTTTACATCTCAGTTAGCAGCATGTGCTTTCAACTCTGCAATAATCTAAATACACTGTCTATTCCCACATTTTACAATAGGTGAGTCCAGTTGGAGGTCTACTTCATAATCTTTAGGAAAGATAAATTCAACCCTTTGCTCAAAATTTTCACAGAACTACTTTTAAAATGCAGATTTTTCTCCAGTTGGCATCGTATGCTCTGCAAAAACAGCTGCAAGCAACAGTCCTGCACTGGGGTGATGTGAAACAAAGCAAACTCCTTGCTCCAAAGGATTTACATGGTCTCCCTTGTGTTTTGATGGTGACTTTAATTCAAAACGCTAATGATAACGACACAGACAGTGAGAAGCCTTACCATATCTTAAAAGACCTTCCCCCACCCCTCCCTTCTTCCCAGGCTCAGTTTTGCTCCTGATATCTCTACCTCCTTTCCCAGCAGTGCAGGGGCAGGGGATGGGGGTGCAGTCAGTCCTGCCACTTCTTTCTTCAAGGTGGGGGGAAGCACTCCACTGCATTCTTCCCCCTGCCTCACATGACATCCCTCTCACGGGAGACAGTCCTCCACAAACTCTGCCGTGAGCCCTTCCCACAGGATGCATTCCTCTTGAGATGCTCTGGCATGGGTCACACAGCAGCGGTTGCTTCTCCCCTCAGAGTCCTGGGGGCCCTCCACAGGCCACAGGTGAATCTCTGCTCCACCAGTGACCTCCATGGGTGTCAGGGAGGGTGGCCCTGCCATCTCACCACGGGATACAGGGGGGCTCCATGCTCTGGCACACCTCCCCCCTCCCTCCTCTTTCCTCCCACTGACCTCAGTGTTTGCACAGGTGTCTTTCTGGTAACTCATCCTCAAAGTCCCAACCCTCTCCCAGGTTGCCCTTCTTAAATACATTAGCACAGAGGTGCAGCCACCATTGCTAATGGGCTCGGCCTTGGCCAGAGATGGGTGTGACTTGGAGCTGGGAGAGCTTTCAAGAAACTTCTCACAGGGGGGCACCGCTGTACCCACTCCCCTGATACCAAAAGACACCACCACACAAACCCAGCACACTAACCCAGAATAGCAGGTCATTGCTATAGCCACAGTTTTTCATATAGAGACTACTACTCCCTAGTGTGAATTCGCAGATGCCCCCTCCACTGAGAACATTCAGATACAGATACATTGCTGGAAGAAGCACTGGAGATAACAACATATTTGGGACTGGGTGAGAAGAGAGAGGAGGGTGTGTTTTCTTTTGATTAGAAACATTGAATGAAACACTTCCTACAGGTGAAAAATAAAATCATGAACTTGAAGGAGTTAGGGACTCCTCACTTTTTTTTTTACATTTGTTAAAAAGTGTAGACCCAAGCTGCCCTGTTTATTTTTTATGTAGTTTTCAGGAAAAAAAAAAAAAAAAGAATTAAAGAAGCCACATACCATGTTGCGTGTCTTTCAACAGATCATATTGTTGTATGTAATGGGCAGGAAGGTGATAAATTGCATCTTTTAATGAGTATCAGGTTGTAACATCAGAGCCTTGTGGTTGTAATATCAGTTTACACATCTGGACAACCAACTGTAAAAGAGCCCCATATCAGTGGAAGCATACAATCAGATTAGCATCTTGGCAGATGCTCTCGGAAGCCTTGTACAGATGAATGACGAAATCCCTCAGTCGGAGCTGACCTGCAGTGAGTCCAAGCAATAAGCAGAGTCACTCTGCAGGAGTCTCAGTTGCTGCCACTTTCCTGGAACCTCAGTGAAATCAGGAGAAAGGCTACTAGGCTTTCAATAGCTGAAAAAGGCAGCAACACGTAGAGAGGGAAAGAATGAGTTGTTTGGAAGAATGAAAATCCAGGACAACTGAACTCAGAACTGAAGCTAATAAGAGACACCCTACTGAAAAATCAGAGAACATCAATAAATCGATTGGGAAAAAAATCCCACTTCTATTGTAGTTCTTTCAAATAAAAAAGAACAGCAGGAGAGGGGATATAGTGCAGACATCTCCAAAGCCATTTGTTGTATGTGTCTAAGGATCTGTCAAGTAGACTGCGGAGCTGTGTAATGATGTCTGCAGCCTGAAGGCTAGACAGAATAACTTGCAAAAGCTTTTAGAACGACTATTTACATAAATGCAGAAATCTGCTCTAATTAGTAACAGCCTATGTTGGCCAAAAAAGCAGAAAAGAGAGCTTTTCTCAATAAAAGTGTTATTATGTCTATAAATTAAAGTATGGCAAAACGTTGAAACCCCTGAAAGGCTACGATCCATAATCCCGTGTTTTTTATAAAGTTTTGATCCTTCACTCTTGGGGCCCTAAGCAGCAAAGTGATTGCTGAGCTCCTTTAAACTCCATGATTATTGGTGCCTTCTGCAATATACTTTGAGCTCCTTTTTCCGGTAAACTGGAGGGGCCTTTTCCTACGCTACATATGTGCCTAAGTGGTGACGGCAGCCAGAAGGATGTGCATATGATCCAGTGCATAATCACTTCCACAAGCATCTGCTGCTAGTGCTTTCAAGATACATGTAATCCAAGCTGGAGACTGTTGTGAATACCTCTCATTTTCTCTTGCTGGTTCCTTAGCGGTTTGCTTGTAGCTAGTTAGAAACAGAATCCCCCATCCTGCTTAAATTGGTTATAATCTCTCCAAGATTCATGCTACAGCAGGAAAAGACCAAACTGCATTGAGTTCAGGATGGGTTCATTCTCTTAAAGGTACGACATGCAAAGCTGCAAGAAAGAACAAGGTTATTGTTTATTTCTAAAGAAGAGGTTCTCTGGCTAAATGTATGTAGCTGAAAAAACAGATGTTTCAACCAATATCCCATGTACCTTTATGAATTAACATTTGTCTGTATTTGCATAATCTAAAGCCCTCTGCTCCTTTCTCATTCAAAAGAACAAATTCCACAGGTATGCCAATTACTTCTTTCCCATTTCTATGTCAGACATTTCAGGTTGTATCTTTGTCCTTAGGAAATGATTTCCTCCATTCCCACAAGAAAGTGGATATCTGGAAAAATAGTTTCCAAAAATTAATTGTTTCTTTTGTTCAAGGGTTATTAGGCACCATTCTAATCTTGCAGAGAGTTATCAGTGGCTAAATATTTGTTACATGAAACTAGGGCCTGATTAATGGACTCAATGTCTAACAATAACTAAGTAAATATCCATGTAATTACTCCAGCATTCAGAATTTTGCTTTTAATGGAACAATACCAGTATTATCCTAGCTGATTCTAGATTACATATATACAAGTAAGTGCTTTGCCAAACTTATGTTCAGATATGTTTTCACATGGGCTAAGACTACAACTGACTCTTGGCAAAACTGTGTATTGGAACCGGAGTGTAGAGGAACAAAAAACCCTTACAAACTTATATCCATGGTCTTTCTTTCAGTTATCATATTCAATTGTTTGTGGAGTAAAGACAGTGTGTGTGCACACAGATACTCGTGCATCTGTTTTTGAACTGTAACTTCATGTAACAAATGCTCAGTGAAGAGTCCAGAAATGTCCAGTATTTTTATATTTCCTATTATATTTTATATAAATTGGGAAAATGCAAGACTAATTAGCAACATGAATGAGCATCACATGGTGCAGAGAAATAGTGAATAATTAATTGAATGCTTAATCAAATTCTGCATTTTTACCCATTGCTTTCACTGAGCTTTCTTAAGTGATTAAAGAGTTACATTTGTTGGATCACATTCTAGTCTCCCACTCTTAGAAAACAGCAGATGAAGAGTATTACATTAGCCAAAGCAATATTGCTGAAGAGCCATTAGATAATGCAAGTATACCGCATGAATTTCCATTGCCATTTCAGTAGATATCTCTCAAAAGCAAAGAAATGAAGCCAAGAGCCAGACAGGACAGTGATAAGCGCTACTGAAATGCCTGCAAATGGACTCTACATTAAATAGCAGGGACACATCTTCAGTCCCACCTCATTATTTTTGCGTTGGTTTACCCTTGCATATGCACTTATGTGAATTCACATGTGGTATTAGCATGTTTTAGGGCTCAAGTTGGATCTACACCAGCATAACTTGCTGGCATTTTGATGTGTGCTCTTGACTCAGCAGAAGAGCAGGAGCTCCTTGCATTTTAAATGGGCAGAGGTAGGAGTAATATGAGCAATAAGCTCATTTAATAAATGTGAGAATACAGGAGTTTAACTATAGCCCAGAGCTTTTTTTCTTTCCCTAGCCGAAATCTCTGTGGAAAGGATGACACACGTCTGTGTTGCCTCAGAAGCAATCCAGGGATGCTCCTCAAGGACCACGGCGCAGTCCATCACTATTGCTCCACACATGCTGGCTCAGTGACAGGGCCTGGCACGCTGGTGATGGGGCTGTGGCTCTGCTCACACCTCAGCCACCTCCTCTCAGCTCTAGGGCAGGGCAGGGAGCTCAGGGGCACACTCTCCTGCACCTGGATGACAAGCAGATAGATCAGGCTGACCCGCTGGTTGAAGGCTGTAGCTCAGCCCCTCTCCTCCGACAGCACTGATTGTTAGGCAATGAGTTACAAGCGTTCACTTTCCCAGTCCTTGAGTGCAAGATCACTGGGAAATAAAAGCCGCTTCTCTAATGGATCTTCATAGGGTGCTGGAGGGCGAGTCTCTAGCACCATTCCCAACGCTGAGGTGTCTCCTCCAGGAAAGTCTCTCTTATAACTGGGGCCCTTCCCAGTCCTGGCACAATGGTGGGGCGCTGTGTTTGGAGCTCACCCCACTGCTCACCCTCCTGCTCCTCTGGCACAGGCTGCAAGAGCCTGTCCCGTGTCGAGACTGGTGCCTCGGAGGAACGCCGCATTCATGTCAAGGGCAGTGAAAGAAAACAAAACAAATGCAGCACCATGGAAGTTCCTCGTCTATTGATTTCACCCCGTTCCCACAGCTCCAGGATTTTGACAGCCTCGCACAAACTTTGCTGAGAAAGACATACTCTCGTAATGGAGCCTGCTGTAAAAAGATTGTAGGGGTGAATTTAATACTATCTTCCATGTGGGAAACAGATAAGAATTGTCTGAATAACCTCTACAAAATAAGGCAGTTTTTCTGGAAAATGTAAAGGAAGAGAAAGAATTTGTTGGGCTCCATCCTTTTGTGTTATAGACAGAGAAGCACAGCAAAGCTGCTTCTAATTTGTAGTCCAGGAGTTCACAAAGCTGTCAGCCAGGTCAGATGCCATCTCTGGAAGCAACAAGGATTTCGGTGCAGGCACACAGACCTGCTAGGGCATTTGGATAAAAGTCTGGTAGCTGGAGTGTGCAACTACATGTCTATAAATGTTTAAACTAGCTGCTCTGAGTGCATATTCTTAAGCTGCAATGATGTTGGAGTGCAGAGCAGAGCTGGAGCAATGCCAAATCAATAGGTATGGGCTTTTAAAGGGTGCTCGTATATACCTCTGTGGATACTTCTGGTGCTATGAAGCGCTATTGAAAGCAGAAGATAATGGTGTATTTTCATTAGAAGAAGAAAGCCATACCAAAAAAATACAGCCTGTCTCTTGCATAGGAATAGGGAAGAAGAGGCTGAGAGAACTGAGCTTGTTTAGCCTTAAGAAGTGACTGCTGTCTACAGCCAGCGGGAGCATGTAAAGAAGATGGAGCCAAACTTCTTGGAAGTTTGCGGTGGCAGGATGAAAGGCAACAGGCACAAGCTGGAACATGGGAAATTCCAACTCAGTATTAAGAAAAAGTTTTGTACTGTGAAGAGGGTCAAGCGCTGGAACAGGGTTACAGAGAGCTTGTGGAGTCTCCATCCTTGGAGATACTCAAGCTTGACAGGACAAGGCCCTGAGAAATCTGGTCTGACTGGGACTCCTTTGAGCAGGAGGTTGGACTAGGTGACCTCCATGTCTCAGTGCCAGCATGCAGACTTTCAAAAATGTCAACCACAGTTTAAAAATCAGAGAAACATAATGGTCTTTCTTAATGATTTTACTCAAAACACCCAAATGTTTCTTGTAACTGTGGCTATTCTTTATATGAAGGAGCCAAAAGCACTTATTTGGTCTTTATCAAACAAGTGGCCCATCCAGTTGTTTGCAGGCATCTTCTGCTCTAAGTTGAAGCACAGATTTCACACTCTGGCCTAGCAAAAGCCAACTCAGGCTCTGAGGAAGCTGCAGAATAAGGAGAACAAAAGTTTCATGAATGCCAGGGAACTGCAGATTTGCATTGCCAACAGGATGAAACCTCTGAAAAATTCTTAAATCCCCAAAATTAATCTCTATCTGAACTTCTAGGACAATATGATCACGGTTTAAACATTTTGTTGTCTCTATTAGGCTAAGTGAATAAGAGCCTTATTGTGCCAGGTGCTGGACAGGACCAGAGTAATGAACAATGCCTGAGTTTGCATTCATGTTTGGACCCCTCTGGCCGGCTCTGTAAAAGACCTTCAGGGGCAAGAGTGAATATTAGTATGATCTATGTCCACTGAAAGACCTCAACATGAGAAAAAATTGGAATCAAGCCCGACAGTTTGGTGCCCTTTGGTGTGACTTCCTCCCAAACAGAACCTCAGTGCTGAGAAAACCCCACTGCTCTCCTTTATTTCAGGCTCAAAGGATTAACAACGAAAAGAGATCAGCTAAGCACTGGAGGTACAAAGATTTTTAAGAAGTAGCTGTCATGCAGCTAGCAGAGAATTATAAAATAAATTCTGCAGAAATACAAAAATAAATACTTTTTATGAGTTAAGATGAATAAGACATAGCAAGATTCTAAATAATGTATCACTATTGTTAGAAGCTTGAATATTATTGGTTTTTTCTCCCTAAAGAAGTAGTATATATGGCAGATCCAAAAGGAATCTATATACAAAGAACAGCGATGTGTTCTTTGCTGTTTTGTGTTTAGTTGTTGTTTTTTTTAAAAGCATTATGCCAAGTTCCTGTTTTCAAACACATGTCTATGCTGGGAAGAAATGGGCATGTATCCATCTTGCCTTCAGGCCAAACCATTTAACCAGAACTGGGAATACTGACAAACTTTCTCAACCTCTCTCTCTCCAGTGCAATTGTATAAAGCACCCCTTTGCAGATCTCTCTATGAAAATGACCAGTAAAAACATCATGCTGCATGCTTCTGTTTATCAAGTGGAAAATTATTTTTAAAGTACTCCTGAAGAAAGGTAACAGGTAAGTAGCAAATGTTCTCATGGTCATTATAAAGGGGTATGCGCCTGTCTATAAATCAATAGGTGGCTCAACGCCATTCACTTCTGAATGGAAACCGACTATTTTTGCAGAGTTCTGCTCACAGCAGCTGAGCATCAATACTAAGCAGTGTGTAGCTATTAGGGAAAAACTGAGCATGACAACACAAATCATGGAGCCCCTGATGAACTTCTCTGCACATGGCTGCTTCTTCTAATCACCAGCAGAATTTAATGAGACACCTGCAGTGTATAGACACTTGTTCCAACATAAATCGCCCTGAGAGCACAAAGTCTTCTTTTAAAAAATAAACCATAAACCACAAAGAGTTCATTGTCACGAATAACATACTCCTCATTAATTTGTAATTGTATGAAACCATATTCCCCCATACATGATTTACAACAGATCTGAAGATAAAGTCAATGGCTGTTAAGATCTCCTAATTGGCACAGTTTTCAAACATTCTAGTTTTCATTAATAAAACAGTGCTGGAGACCTTGAAACTGACCCTTTGTAATGCTGCAAAAATAGTAATCCTTCATAAATCTGACCCATATCAGGCAAAGGAGAAGACTGAATGCATCCCATGGGTCTCTAGGTAGGAACAAGCCCAAGCAGGTTTGGATTCCTCTTCTCCTGGAGGCTGCAATGACACCCAGCTGACTGCAGCCACGGATGTGCCAGCCTCACCTTCCACTTTCGTTGCAGTAAGGGGGCAGCTTGGACTGCCAAAAAACATAGAGGCAATTTGTTAGAATGCCAGAAAGGATAAAGGTAACATATACCTTGTCATACCTTATCACATTTGCAGAGAGGAGGCAATAAAAACCTTTATTTTCCAATCAGCGATGTGTTCTTTGCTGCATGGCAGAAGAAACAGAATGGCATCTGCTGAAAAGAAAACTGGCTCCTCTGAGTCCGTGGTGTTAGAGAGAGAGGAAAGGCTTGTTGCTGAGAATTAGGGGTATTGTCATCCACCGGACAAGCAGTTGGAAAGCACTGGCATGAATTGCTGCACCTATGGTGCACCCTGGGGCTTTATTATCCCGGACCAGAAAATGGTGCGGCTTCAGCAAAGAAGTCTGTCAAACTCTCTTCAGTAGGTGCACAGGCTTCCCAGGAATTTGTCTATGAGCTGTTTTGTTACCATTAACAACACCATTTTGACTTTTTAACATCTGGGATGAATACTTGAGGATCTTTGGTCTAATTTTGTTACAATGTTCAAATATCTGAGAGTTAGCTTAAGATTTTCCTTAGAAGGGTCCTCAGAAATTGTTAGCACATTATAAATTGTGATCAGTGCTAACACAAGCCTGCTGCTTGTAGGAGGCAAAAGAAGATTTGTGGCATTAGTTAGTGGAAGATCATTTAATAGCAGCATTGAAAAAAGTAATGGAGATTTAATTCTCTTTCTCTTTTGTTGTCAAATATAATCCCTTTGTCAGTGGCTGTCTCTCTGACATTTCATATCTTCTTCCCTCCATGGACAATAGCTGCATTTCACACTATATGTCAGGTGGTGTAAATAGACACATCTCCAGTGAAGTTAATGGAGCCAGGGCTTTTTACACAGTCTGAGGATCTGGCACTGAACATTTTAACCTGCCTGTACAGCCTCATCAGTTATCAAATGGGATATGTCAGAGAGCTACTCTGAGTCCAACAAAATAGTTGTCTAAAACAGCCCTGATACCAGGAAAGCCACAAAGAACAGTGTCACAAGAACAGTGCTGATAGAGCTGGTAAGTATCTTTTACAATATATTCCTTATGGAAAAAAAAAAGGCAGCACATTTTTATTCCTCTCACATTATTCAGAGATTTTCTCATCATCAGAACAAGAAAACGTCAGAATAACTTAATTTGAAAAATTATTTTTTAATAAAGTAAATGGAACCTTCTCAGCTAACAGTAGTGAAAGAGAATGTTAATGGAATTTTCATTAAAGAAAACTTCTTTTCAAAATAGTACAGACCACTGGGAGAGGAAAATTAGCAGTCAGATCCTCACTGCTGCAATCTGGCATTGTTCTAGTGACAGACTAACATCTCGTCTAGTGTCACAAGTGAAATTACACACTCAAATTGTGCTCTGACATATTCATTTGTTATACCTTGCCTATTTGTTACTTGCTACCTCAGGGCAGAGAAATAGATTTATTTTTAATAATGAGAAATAAGCAGGTGACATCTAACAGCAAACTTCTTAAGGGTTTGGCCTGCCTTAAAAAACAAACCCAAAATAACCTACAAAAAGTACACGTTTCAGGCTTTAATCAAGCCTCAGTGATTCAAAACCTCATTCCTATGGCTTAGGGGAGTTTTGATATATTCAGCTCCCACAAAGCACAGGGTCATTTCTGTATCATCTACACCCCCAGGGGCCAACCCAGTGGATCCCCTTTACCACCACAACTGAGTTTATAGCTGTACAAAGGGTTAGTTGTGTTATAGGCTGGGCTATCCTGGTAAACAAGTTCACAGTCAACTTCTAAAAGATGCAACAAACATCCTACCTCCAAATTACATGAAAGTAACTGTGTTGGGTTTGTGCATGGCAGGATTCTAGGTAGTGGGACAGGGGGCTACAGCAGTGGCCCCTGTGAGAAGCTTCTTAAAGCTCCCTGGCTTCAAGTCAGACCCGCCTCTGGCCAAGGCCAAGCCAATTAGCAATGGTGGCTGTGCCTCTGCAATAATGTATTTAAGGGGAACATGGGAGGAGGAGTTGGGACTTGTGAGGAGGAGTTGTGAGGAGAACACTTATGCGACCACCAAGGTCAGTGGAAGAAAGGAGGAGGGGTGGGGAGGTGCACTGGAGCAGAGACCCCCCTGCAGCCTGTGGCGAGGGGGCAGGCTGTGCCCCTGCAACCCAAGGAGGTCCATGGTGGAGCAGATGCCCACCTGCAGCCTGTGGAAGACCCCACGCCGGAGCAGGTGGCTGTGCCCGAAGAAAGCCGGGACTTTGAGGGAAGAAGCCCCTGCTGTTGTAGTTTAGTACTGGGAGGACTGCAGCACGCAGGGGTGGCTCACACCAGAACAGCATGGGAACAGCTGTGGCTCGTGGGAAGGACTCATGAAGGACTTTCTCCTGTGAGAGGGGAACCATGCTGGAACAGAGAAAGAGTGCTAGGAGTCCTCTCCACAAGGAGGAAGGAGTGGCAGGACTGCCCAAAACCACCATTCCCTGCTCCCTGCACCACTGGGGAAAAGGAGGTAGAGAAATCGGGAGCAAAGCTGAGCCCGGAAAGAAGGGAGGGGTGGGGGGAAGGTGTTTTTAAGATGTGGTAATGCTTCTCACTGCCCCACTGTCTGTTAAGTGTTGTTGTCAGTGTCTGAATAAAGTTTATGTTCTTTTTTTCCCCCCTAATAAGTCTGTCTTTTGCCCATGACCATAATGGGTGAGTTATCCCTCTCTGTCCTTATCTTGATTTCAGAGCCTTTTGCTTTATTATCTCCTTCCCAGGAAGGGGAGGGGAAGGGGGGAGTGAGAGTTTCCCTCTGAGCTCAAATCACGATAGTAACCTACTGATTTGTGGGTTTTTTTTTCACATTTTAGTATTTCCCCATGCTTGAAATGCCTCTGTCACTGTTACAGTCCCCAGGACACAGAGGCTGAGAACCCCTCAAACGTTAATGCATTTATCCTTGAGGAATACCTCTACAAAGCAGAGCTTTGCTACTATTAATTTTTCCATGTATTTCAAACAGTTCTCATTTATAACGATTTTTAGAGACAAGGAGTATTTAGTTACACTATTACTTGGCTTATTAACAGTCATGGGGATCTAGGTACATTACAGGTAGATACTCCATAAGTACTTATGTGCATCTCCCAGCACAGGTATCTTTTAAGCCTAGCGTGAACTGACATGCTGAAGGACACGAGATGCTTGGAGGAAAGGTAAGAGTGAAACCCTGACCTTTGGGCTAGCATTTTCAGCCTGAAGCCTCCATCCCCTGTGCATGTCTTGCATTAGCACCCTGGGCTGGCATCCTGCCTGCCTGGCAAAGCACTCTGAAGCCCAAGCTAGTGCTGGGGTTGGCGGCTCTAAAGCACCAACCATCTCCATAGTCTGCAGCACTGGAAAAAAAATCAGGCAGTGGGATGTCCGTGGAGAGTTCTGTGCCTCTCTCCTTCAGTCCTTTCAGAAGGGAGGAGAGGAGTTGCAGCAATACCTCCACTACAGCTGCAGAGACTAGAGATAAGGTAGACAGGTTAGCTCAGACACTGAGGTCAGCCTCCCTGGGGTCAAGGGCAAGTTTGGTGCAAGTTCATTTACTTTCTGTTGCAAGCTATAAAGGTGAGGTGGCATTTGGCAGTGTTCCAGAGGAAAGCAGGTGATGAAATGTTGAAACATATATGCAGCGGGTATGAACAGAGAATCAGGTGAATAAACATCAAGTACGGAGTCCAGGGAATAGAAACCCTTTTTCCTATCAGTCAAATCACAGCCAACGGACCCAGACTAATTTTGTTAGGAGACCCAGAATACCTGAGAGGCACGGGAAAGATCTGAAACCTAGTAGGAAATCTGTTCATGGTGAGGCCACTGAGTGAGCTAGTGAGAGGAATTACTCAAAGGCATGGAGTAGAGCCAGGTAAAACAGACAACAGCCGACCAGACATTACAGAAAATTCTGGGGATAAATTGCTCTAGAGAAGTGCAGTGCTTCTTAGGACTAGATTCAAGGGTATTTAAGTATTATTTCTTGTGTAAACCCTCCACAGCCAGCTGCTTGGGAATTTTTTTAGCAACTTTTTACAGACTGAGAGATACCAATTAAACCAAGAAAATATTTTGAAAAAAAAAATATATCTGCTTTGAGAAATATCCACAGGAACACAAAAATGGCACTGAACTAGTGTATTTTTATTGCCAAGTTACCTACTAGGCTTACTGTCTAGGATCTGTTGTTCCGTGGCTGCTCGGCAGAAGGAGCGGTCCTGCAGATGCCAAAACCTTCGTACCTAGGAGTAGCCCTACTTTGTGAGCTGCCTCAAAGCGTATGACTCCACAGTTTCCAGAATCCTTTTTCAAAACCAGCATTGTAGAAGCCTTAGCTCAAATGATGATTTTCAGAGAACAGACTCACCATTTGGGAACTGGAGACTTTGAGCAAAAGGGGACTTTGGGATACAGAGCTCCCCATAACATTTGGGAGACCGCTGTTGCTGTGAGCGATGCTCACTAAGTTGCATAAATCAAATGCCCAATTTTAGTGTCACTCTTTATAGCATTTACAAATATGGGCATGCCTTCCATTAACAAAGAGTTTAATAGCTTTGAAGTATTTTTTAATAAACAAAATCTTTACATTTTTTCAGTACTGAGATCAAAGCATAAGTAATTCTTATAAACATTTTATTTGAACCAGCATTAGACACCAATTTGGCATTTGTTGTATCATTTGGCCCATTCTTATGTAAAAGCCTCCTATTCCGTTTTCTGTATAATTTTATTTCAATTACTGTAATTTTGGTTGCAACTAATAACACACATTAGAAATCAGCTAGCCTTGAATAAGTCTTTATAAAAAGCTCAACACTCAGTGCTGCTCATTCTTGATAACTGATGCATTAATGCACACCTGATTTAAAATGCAGAGTACAGATACAAAGTGCAAATTACAGCGAACCAAACTGCAATCAAGGTTTTCATGGCTCTGCAGAGTGTGGTGTGGTATTCACCAGCTGCAGCCCAGGGACCAGTAGGCTACATTTAAACCCTCATTTTTTAATTTATTCCCAGTGACTGGTTTCCCTCAGAGTGGGGCAGAAGGCTTAGTATATTCACTGGGAGCAAATGGCACTACAAGACTGTATGAACCCAGAAAGACCCGAATCCTGAAGTCTACTTCTAAACCATCCTGACTCCCAAACAGCCACTCATGATGAGTACACCCTCCTACCCAAAAACTCATCAGGCCATTATACTATTAAATGATATTAGATGATGTTAAGTTTTTCTAAAATTGAGGCAGTAAGAAATTTTTTGCACTTACAATTAGATATGGGCAGATGCAGAGCGTTTTTATTTCTCTGAGGTGCTTGATCCCCAGCATACTAGGAAAGAGCTCTGCAGGCTTTGAATCAAGCCTGCGATTCCCCACCGCAGCTGGCATGGCTCTGTAAGACTACGTTCAGAAGCAATTGCTAGATCAGATCCTTAATTTGTACTTGACAATGTTCAACTCATACACACAGGAGGTGGGCGGGAGAATTTGATGTCTTTCAGATAGTGTGGGGGAAAGGAAAAAATAGACTTTGTTCTGTATTTGGCATGAAAATGATTAATCTCTTTTATATTCTTTAAAGTTACAACATGGATGTGGAGCAAGAGAGACTTAGATTTTAATCTTTTCACTGAAGTAAAATAATTAAAAGGATTTCACAAACTCATTTATTTCCACATGCAATATTCTATTTCAGGCATGTTTGAAAAAGTGTTTCAGAAGTTAGAGATTTAAAGCAAGCAGCTGCATACTGATAACAGGGGAAATATCTCACTGCAGCTTTAGATCACAGGAATCCACTCAGCAAAGGAACTAATTTTTCTTTCTAATTTTGAAAAAAAGTCCCCACTGATTAGAGTGCTAGCCTGAAATTAAAACACATATCTGCTTATTTTGCAAGAGCAATGTTATAAAAGTGGGTTGAAAGAGCTGCAGCTCTTTTAATATCTCACAAACAATAATTTACTGTGAAGAGAAAAGCTACTGAATTCTTCCTCCTCTAATTACCATTCATTTGTTACATACAAACAGAAGATGTGCCACTGTTCATATGGGTATTTTAAACACTGACTGATCATGAACTCTATGCTTGCTATTGAAGTTAAAGGGGGCCTACAGGAAAGAGAGGGAGAGTCTCTTTATCAGGGAGTGTAGTGATTGGATGAGGAGTAATGGTTTTAAACTGAAAGGGGGTAGATTTAGATTTGATATAAGGAAGAAATTCTTTCCTGTGAGGGTGGTGAGACACTGGAACAGGTTGCCCAGAGAAGTTGTGGCTGCCCCCTCCCTGGAAGTGTTCAAGGCCAGGTTGGACGGGGCTTTGAGCAACCTGGTCTAGTGAAAGGTGTCTCTGCCCATGGCAGGGGAGTTGGAACTAGGTGATCATTAAGGTCCCTTCCAACCCAAACCATTCTATGATTCTATGATTATTGTGATGGAAGAGTGATCGCAGTGGGTTACATGAGCTCCCAGTGCTTGCTGCAGAGCACCCTGAGCAGTCCCGAGTGGTGTCTGTCTGCTGGTCTCAGAGTAGAGACTATCAGCACAAATATCTAAGGCAGTAAGTGCTTGTAATGATTTGTTTCCCATGTAATAGTGTGTTCTTGTATCTTAATCTCTGACAGATCAGTTTTATCAAATGATAAAATGTTTTATTACATGAGTCAATGCTTAGATGGAAAATGTGTTTTGAGAGAACTGGTTATGACTTAAAAGTTGGTTTTGTCAAATCATTTTTCTGTCCTTGGACTTGTCAAGCATGAAGACAATCAAATCCTGAAAGCATTTACATTTGATGTCCACCTAGAATAATGTACCGGGTCAAAGAATTATCTCAGTCTGACACCTGGAGTCACCAAGGGGTTTTCTGGGCAAAGACTGCCAGTGGCAGGCAGACTGTCTCTCAGTTGGGCTCCTTGATGGCCTGTCAGGATAAAAACAGCTTCTCTCTGCTGTGAGAAGTTTACACCTACAGATGTCTTCTGTGACATGTAGGTCCATGATTTTCTTGGCAACTTTTCAAAACTGGGCTTTTTCAAAATTATTTTCGTATTCCCTCAATAGTTGGATGTTTGGAGTTTGGCAGACTTGGAAAAAAAGGATCTGCAAGGGAATTCGGAGTTCAGAAAGTCACACTTGCATTATCAGTATTTTAGTTTGCCCTAAACTCAGACTTAAGCCCAGAAGGAATCATTAAATATTGTAATCTTCTGTAGATCACAGGCCCTTGACTTTCATACAGTTACCCTTTGTTGAGGACCCAAAAATGTTTGTTTGATTACTCATTTCTTCCATGTGAGATTTGATTGTTGATTTGAAGACATCCAGACATGAAAAGCCTTCCACTTCTCTTCGTAGTTGGTTCCAATGGCTAATCACTCTCACTTGTTTCTCAATTAAATCTGTCTGATGCTGGCTTCCAGCCACCTATTCTTACAATGTCTTTCTCATGAAGTAAGACAGCTTTGAGTAAGTCAGGGTCAGGCACTGGCAAGCTACATCCGCTCAAGCAAAATGCTCTGCAAGAATGGTTGTTAGCATTTTTAATTATAAACTCTCTCTATATTTATTTAAATGAATTGAAATTTTAGAAAAACACAGTGAATTACTGTTTTATATAGCATTTTAAAAGGCATTGAGAATTATATGAGCATATGGTTTTATTTTAATATTTCTCTAGGTAGGTATTATTGAGAATTGTCAAATACAAAAAACTATGTATTTGTTCTTCTGCTTTGTATAACAAACATCTGCATTCTTGTCTATCTCAAGTGTCTGTTTATGAAGTTAGAGAAATCCACTGTCTAAGGAATAGGCCAGAACAGCACTGGAAAATCTAAAGAAATACCAGCCAATAGTTTGGCTGACTAAAGAGAATGAAATAAAATTCAAATCTTCACCTGTCTGTAACAAAACTCATAGGAAAAAACCTTAAAGACCCAGCTATGTCATTCAATAGCTGTATTTTCATTAGAAAGCTGTTCCTTCTTTGCCAACTCTAGCCTGAAATCAAGAGGGACGAGTTTCAAAGACCCCTACAAAATAAACTAGCCAAGGTTTATTTTAATAATTGAGACAATGGCCTAACTTCTTGTTGTTGTTGTCCACCATGGAAGAACAACACTGCACTTAGCTAATTGTTGTGAATGAATCAATTACACAATTACTATTAGTGCAGTTATCTGATTATGCCCTTTCACACAGCTAAAGGAAATCAAAGACAATCCACTTCCATTAAAGCGCCACACCTTTGCTGCAGGATATTCTGGCATTGCATTAAGTGCTGTTTCTAGAGACTGCCTGCAGCGGATTTAAATTCTGCTTGGGTTGAATCAAGGAAAGATAATGTTACTTCAATCTCTTCAAGTCATCTGGGTTTTGTTTTGATCATATTTCAGGAATATTCACATGCTTCCCATACATAGTGTAAGAGTATTTTTGTAACATAAAGTTCTCCTTTCTAAGGTCATTTATTTTAGTTTCAACACAGCCATGCTGATAAATGGGTGACGAAGGGGCATGAGAACTTACTTCCCCATATAATCACAAACTCTAAGCAATAAAATGTACTCCCCAGGTACTAAGAATAGTTTTGGGCCAAATCTTACATATGGAAACTCCCATGACTTTTCATTAGCAGAGTCAAGAACTACAGGATTCATCTCTGAGGCCACCTTTATACCCCTGTATTAGATTAATCCTGAGGGTAGCTGAGGCTGAAGCACTCCTGTATCCATACTGCAGCCCTTTAGGGCATCCTGGCAGACCTTGAGCAGGGGCTCTACCCCCAAGCCCTTGCAGCTCTCTCCCAGCTAGTTTACATTACACACATCCAGGGACCTAGCTATCTGGTGCCACATAAATGGCTCTGCTTGGCTTATGTAATTCTTTACCACTGTCACTTAACACAAAAAGGGAAGAGGTGGGGAAATCCAGTCCTGAGCTCCTCACACTACCCACCAGCAGTCAGAAGCTGGTGTTGAATGGAGCAATCAGCATTTGCACCCTCAGGTTTCCCCGAGCACCCTGCACAGACATAGATGTTATTCCATTGCAAAGAATAAAGTCAATTGTATTGGTATTGCATCAGTTAAAAACACCTTTGTTTTCCTCATTCTCATGCTTTGCTCAGACTTATGCAACAGGACTACAAAGAAGTGAACTCTCATGGCCTCGACGCCCTCTGAAATCTCAGTCTGGTGTGGGATATTCTGGAAGCCAGGCCCACCATGAAGGCTGTGATAAGTCTTGTCATGGCAGGAGAAGGAAAAACAAGGCTATCTGCTTTTCTGAAAAAAGCAAAAAAAACCATGCTGAGCCCAAGAAAACCCACTGCAGAGCATTTTGTGATCGGGGGTGTCACTAAGAGCAAGACTGAAGAATGGCCCCTTTAAGAAGGCAAAGAGGGAAGGAGTAAAAGCTTCGCAACAGAGAAACTAACTGCTTGTAGGGCTGCACGGGGCTACTGATTAGTGTCAGTGATGGATCCACCTTCTCTGTTTTTTCTTAGCCTTCATGTCCTCCATATACCTATTCCTTGGGTAGTTCTGGTAGTGTCTAATGGGAGCCAAGCTGTGCAGTAGGCACAGACATCACAAACTTTCTTGTTAGATGGCTTCTGTGTCAACACTAGCTCTGGCAGGGATGGGTGGTTTTGCTGGTATATCCGTCACCCTGACTTGGGATGCTACAGGATCACTTTCCAGATATCCATATACACAACTGGAGGGATATACTTCTTGGCAGTGATCACTGATCATTGCGCTAAAAGGATGCAGGAGCTGGAATAAAGATGGTGGTACAGTCAGGGGAAGAGCATCATCCATCTGAAATGAGCAGCACATTCCCTCACCCTCGCACCCTAGAAAAGCCACAGCTCTAAAGGACAAGTCTCGAGGTCCCTCTCTCAAAGGCTCCTTCACAGCAAATCTTGGAAAAGTAGACAACTGGCAAACTTCTTGGTCCTCCCTGGATCTTTGCTTGGGCAAGTGTGAAAGCCAAGGCAGGGGTAAGAAAACACTGGTTAGTGACAGAGATTTCTGGCTGGGAAACTAAGAAAACATTGGACTGGGGTAAGACTGTGGGAGAGAGCAAGCCTTGTGGGAGACATTGATGCTGTCTGACTTTCTGGGGCATGCCAGGCTGCTTGGAAGTAGATTTCTGTCATGAACTGACAGACAGAATTAGCTGGTGCCTGGCCCAGGAGGGAAGTGGCTCCATGAGACTCACGTAGCACCATCAATGAACCTGTATAAACACTGCAAGCCAGGGATGGGCATCAGGACATCAGGGGAGGCAACTGGCTGGCCAGAGCCTGGGTACCGAATGGGATCAGCACCTTAGAGGAAATAGTTTGCATTAAACAAAGACCATTCCTGGTAAGATCTTTTCTGACCTTGTATAAAGTGGCTGTGGGAAGCACTGGCTTGCTCAGAACTGACATAGGGGCTGAGTCTGAGGACGGGAGCATGGCAGGTGCCTTCTGCAGCTGCAGGCGCTGGAGCACCAGGCACACACAGGCCGCATCGCCCTGCCACTCGCTTCTCCTGATGCTGCTGACGGGGGAGATCAGGAGTGGGAAACTATGCTTGAGTGTGAGGGGGGAGGCTGAGGGTCAGGAGACAAGGTCCTGTTGTCCAATCAGGGCTGCACCCGTATTGTCCTGCCACCACGTGGACGCCTACCTGCAAGCAAAGCTGGTCCTGGCACTGCTCGGCTGGTCTGGCACACCTGGCCAGGGAGATGCTGGCAGGGACAGAGACGCCCTGGGGCAGGGACACCCCAAGGGACCATGGCTGTGGGTGACCCACTCGGGAGCGGAGCAAGAGGAAAAGCAGTAAGCAGCAAAGAGCAGCAAAACATCATCTTGAACGGGAGTGTGTAGCTTTGTGAGACAACACATTTTAAGCACAACCAAGAAGCAATGGAAGATGAAGAAAGGACAAGGATAAAAAAGACATGAGCAAATATACAAGCAGAATACTTATGTTCACAGTTTTAGTTTAAGTCAAAATATTTTCTTCCCCCAAGAATGGAAGTTAGAAGTAAAAGAAATCCAATGTGTATGGCTATGAATGAAATAGCTTCAATCTCAAAAGGACATAATGGGAAAAATAAAGCTTACTGCAATTCTTATTAGATTCCCTTTTTAAAGGACATGTGGCTCTGACAATCTGAATGCATTTAATCACATCTGCCCTATTAAGCAGACCTAAACTGTATGAAAATTGTTGCTGGCCCAAACATGCCCAAATAGGAATGAAAGCCAGCCCCATTAATTACTTTCGTTAGAGCATTCCCAAAAGTGCATTATTCACACTGAAGTTCTAAGCACGTTGTAGTTCATGAGGCAGAGGCAGGAAGGCCCTCATTCGGATGCAGGCAGCGAGCTACCCCTTTGGACTGAGCATGCATAAACTTGTGGGAGAGGGGAGTGACAAAAATGACACAGAATTCAGTATGACTGATTAATTAGCTTTAACAGAAGTGCCACCATAATAATAAAGGGAGACACAATAAAATGTATGAAGAACTCAGTGGGAATCAGGTGACCTAGAATCAGTTATAAATTCTGATACTTACCAGCTCTTTATTCCTATCCGTAGCCTGTGCCTCCAACTATGAGTCAGTCCTGTCTGTTCAAGTCTAAGCTCATCAGAACAGCATCATAGCCAGTGATGCTATGTGACTTCCAAATTTTTACAGACCTTCTGAGCTTACGTGACTGTTACATCTAAAAGTGATAATAAAATGTATTATAACTTGAGGAAATAGTGAGTTACTCCATAAATATTTTATCCTATGTTCACAAAAACAAAAAAAACACTTGGTGCATTCTATGTTAACCTTTTTTTTGTAATTAACATGTTAAAAGACTGCTGCGTTATTATTCTGAACTATTCTGAAAATACTCTCCCTGATTATGCAGTAGTAGGCATGTGCAGTCCATTTGAAGGAGCTAAACTTTGCATCAAATTTCCCCTGGGTACTGTGTGAAACTGCACAATAAATGAGCGTTGCTGTAACTTAAACAAATACTGACTCTTCGGAGACATGAAAATAAAAATGTTGTGGGTTTAAAATGTAGCCCTGACAGGTCTATTACACTTTTCACAAAGTCTGATAGCTTACTTCTAACAGTAGCTGTCTTAAAAATTAATGATGCATCATTTCAATGTTATCTCATTACAGATGCACAACTCAGTAGGTTCAGCTGAGATTCCAGCTAGATGGGTATACCCTCGGTGTACGGGGGAGTGGGCTCTGTTCACCAAAAAGCTTTCCTTCTGTGTATCTTTATTTTTCTACTTAATCTGCAGACACTTTCTGTGAGATCTTCCACTCTGTGTTCTCCTTTCCAACTGCCAATAAGACTGCTTTAGATCTCCAGCTTGGATTACAAATTCCATATGATAGCATAACAATAAGGGGTTTTTTTAATGGAAGTTTGGAAAAAACCCCAAGTATTATAAGCTGCAAAGCAGAAAAACCCCTTCTTCTACAGCACCTTTTAAACTTTCCAGTAATATTTTAAAAGATCCAAGTAGATGAGAACTTTCCTCATTAAGGATGTATACAGCATTCAGAGTATTGACACTCCCAGCATAATTATGATAAATTCCCGCTGGCTTATTATCACTAAATAACAATGCAGAAAGCAAGTACCTTTTAACCTTTTAATTTGGACTCATTTAAAATTAATTAATCTCTGTAGTCATATGTCAAACTTGCAAACCAGCTTTCTAAAGGAGTGTCTCTGTGATTTAACTCAAATTATTGCCCACTCCCAGCCAGTCAGCTCTCTCCAGCCCAGAAAAAGCCTGGGAAAGTAGGTAAAATCGGCATTCTGACCCAAGGGCCAGCAGATTTGTCTCTGCCAGGGGAGCGCAGGATGTGAGGGAGTACAGTTCAGCATCCCTCACCCAGCTGGGGCCTCAGATTTAAGTAGATGCATGCATGCCAATAGCCGATGGATATGCACACATCCAGTATCCCCAGTACGGGCGAAATCATAAAACTGATGTTTTTTCCTTTACATCTGAATGGTGGTTCACACTACTTGAGCTTACACTGCTAACACCAATCAATTAATCTCTAAATGAGAATTAATGAAGATGTATGCTTAATACCAAGCCGGGCTGGCTGGGTGCCCAGATATTGGGAGTTGCGTGTTTTCCATTACTGGAATGCATTTACTCTCACTGATGTGCAGAATTCAGATTTTATTGTTATTCTTTCTAAAATAAAAAAAATAAAAACACATAGGCAGAATATCCAATTAGTACCGTAAGTCTGAAAAATAATAACACACATTTGGTCAATAGGACAAAGTGTTCATTTTGTCTGGGTGGCATTTTAGTGAGGGCATTCCTAAAGGAGATCTGGGATCTGATATAAAATGAAATGCTTTCATCAGCCTTCAAAGTCTCTGATCGCCCAGAAAATAAAACCTTATGGAACTGAGTGTTACTTAAGTCTCTCTTTCAATAGAAAGACCACTACAGAAATTTCCTGGTTAACAAATGTTTGAATTTACACAAATTTCAGATCTTTACGATGCTGGTCACATATGTTAAAAGATGCACAGTAAGCTGCAGAATGCTGTCTGCTTTACAGAGAGTCCATTTTTCTTCTTTCCATATGATCTTCCACAGTATGAATGGTAGAAAAAGAAATTAAGTTAATTTTCTGATAAATTTTTCTTTTGAAGACTGAAAACTACACGTTATCTTTTTGAATTATAACTTATCGCTCTTTTTTTCCTCTTCAGCAGAGGTTTAATTTTGCTTCATTCACCTCATCTGCTTTGCAATATCCCAGAGCCATGCAGCTCCAGATGCAATAAAAATATTTCTACTGCATAATATAATAAAAAAGGTAACATAAAAAGTTAAATAGTTATCTACATCTCTTTTGGATGTGTAGGCATAGGTATGTTTTGCTAGCACCTCCCAGTGGAATAACCCTTCTTATTTTTATTCTGGAAAGCACTTTGGCACTGAGCAGTCTGAGCTGATTTCCCTGGTACTGTTCAGTGGCTGAACAGAGACAGGCGGCCAGCTGCTGTGTAAGACGAATGTTTATTCTTGCTAAAATCTGTGCTGCGATATCATGCATAATTAAGGGAAATGCACTTTACTGGACTGTGGGAGCTGAAAAGCACATAACCACAGGCTTTATGTTTATTTATGTTAAGGTTCAACTTTGGATTCCCTGCCCAGGTGCCCGCTTCAACTCCCAGATTGATGCGTTGGAACAGGTAGGTCCTGGCATGGAGCAAAGAGTGAAAGTTTTACCTTCACAACTAAGTTGGCATCACGCAAGAATTCATACCATAGGCACACTGCAAGCTGCAACTATTGGCACACTTGGCTAACTGTTGATTTATTTAAATAGTAGTTGATGTTGTAATGGTATTTAATTAAGCTCATATACTGATAGAGACAGCACAGTCAAAACCATCTAAGCTTTGGCAGCCTGTGCCCATCGATGTAAATGGAGTTTTGTGTGGTGGACAGGGAATCAGGGTGACAAAATGAAAATTACCCCTCGCACATCACCCCCTGGTACCGGGCAACAAGGAACTACCAAACGCTGCTGCCCAATCTGAACTCTCTGTACTAGAACAACATTTTTCACATTACACATACTCTGCATATTTTTTAAACATCTGTGATGGAACATAGCTATATGTATGTTTGTGTGTATACATGCATACATGCTTTTACACATATATGTGTGTGTGTGTATTTATTTACACACATACTGGGCGGCTCTCACACTGGAACAAAACTCTATCTGTTCCTGAAAGGGATTATTTGATCCCAGACAAGAAGCTTCATCCTGCAAGAAGATCAGACATAATTAGCTTCCGGTAGTTTTGAACTTCTCTTGCTGGAGCAAGCTTAAATCCCTTTGTCACTGTTTTGAACAATAAACCAATCATTGCAAGAAGCTATGTTCCTGGTAGAATAGTAAGCTCTTTGGGAAAAATTTTCACATATTTTCCAGCAAAGTTAGACTGCTTTGTCCCAGATTCTAATGCTACCCTGGGGGGATTAAGCTGTTCAGAGGTTGCATCAAGTTCTGCACGGATCCCAGGGAAAACATACTTGCTCATCCTGGCTGCAAATTTTTAGGTGAGAGGTTGAGCCGCTGCTCTGTGCTGTCTGTGGGCCAGCAGAACTACACAGTTTTGCAGAGAGACAGAGCACTGTATTGTTTTCAGGGCTGGGACGTATCATTTTCCTGAACTAGTACAAGAGATGCCACAGAATTCTTCAATTCATGGTTCTCCATGAAGCTAGGACAAGCATGTTGATGCTAATCAGCATGCAGCCCAAAGTCCTTAAATTGCTGTATTTACTAAATAATTTTGTGATATAGTGACATAGTACTTTTAGAAGCTTTGATCTGACTATTTTTAAACCAACTATTAACCACAAGCTGGTATGAAACCGGCACCGAAAGAACTAACCAGTAAGCTTCCCTGCTGTTATAAGCACCTACAAAATAATTTGTAAATTTCTAAGTTCAGATTTGACAGAGCACTTGAGCATATGCCAATTTAAAGTATGTAAGAAATCCCTGTGGCTTACATCTGCGAAGACTAGGGAGGGAAAGAACACTGTCAAATTATGAAAATATGAGGAAAGCTCACTCTCTGGAAGTGCATATTTACTAAATAATATGAACTTACTATGAATACTTCAACTGAAGCTTTCTGAATCCCCTAATACAGTGGCCAGAGAAAGGTTACAAAAATGTATATCTGAATCAATTTAGAGACAGAGTCAGATGATTTTAAAACTGATGAAAAAGCTATAAACCACTATAAAACCCAGCAGGCGTCAAAGGGCAGGTGATATCTTCTGCCAGTTGACCTCTTAGCAGTTTCTCACACCTGGGGATTGTTTTAACCTTTTACATTTCCACTTGTTCCTGGTGTATATTTATATATTTTGGGGCAGGTGGAGGGGTCTGTTCCTTTAATCTTGAGAAATCAGGCCTGCACACATCACACATGGAGACTCCAGGTGATCCTAGACACTGAGGGTTCCTGTGCTTTGACATACCTGCTTCGTGTACCTGCCAGAAGCGAGGGTGTTCTGTCCAGTCACTAAGAACTGATTAAAATGAGAAACTGAGATGGGCTCTTACAACCCCTCCATAGAAACAATGAAGGGTAAGGCAGCAGCGGAGGTCCCTTCAGCATCGCCAAATCCTCTGAAGGCAGCCACAGCACTAATCCCACTAATCCTCCCCATTAGTGGCATTTCCACCACCACTCCTGCACCCAGCATGTTTCCACTCACTGTCAACACCTTACTACACATTTACAAGGAGTGGGTGGGTGGGGTAGACTAACAGGGTCCTCCCCTACAGCATAGACTAGGAAGTATTCAGCAATTTACCATGAATGAATAATTCAATATTTTATTTTCAATGGAAGAAATTGGATTGGAAAAAATTACATTTTCTGTATTTTGAGTATTATAGTAGATAACACAAAATGATGTAAACATTTGAAAATGCAAGAATAATGCAAAATTACTTCTGTTATAATACAAGGCAAATGTTGGCAACCAGGAGCATTTAAAAAGCAACAATAGGAAACAGATCAGATAAAGCCCTAATTTATACAGCATAGCAGAAATGCAACTGCTCCACAGGTTGTTTCACATTGTAAGACAAGAAAAAGATCAATTACACAGTCAAACCTATGAAAGGATAACTAATCTGCAGCATTTGAAAAGTAGCTTTGTATACCAATATCCAGACAAAATGTAAATATAATTTGATTTCTTGATGAGCATATTGCTCTGATTTTTGTAATATTTATGTTGTTTTGTATTTTTTGTATTACATATGAGAAAATTACATGTTGTTGAAGTGCCCACTTCCTTTTAAGCACTGGCACCATTAAATTAGAGCTATGTTAACAGTCACCATTTGAGAAAAAAAAAAAAACAAACAAAAAAAGAGATGCCATTGCAGTAGGGCAAAAAATGACTTTGAAAAACCAGGTAAATAAAAATACAGCTATAGCAATATAAACCTAAAAAGGTTTTCATAAAACACACAAAGTTCTATCGTACCAATTCCTTTAGGAAAAAAGTTTTGCAAATGTATACCCAAAGCAAGTGGTAAACTACAGTTCTATATTGTTTGAGTTTAGGAGCTAGCATGCCATTTGAATCTTATTTTCCAGGTAACACAAAAATATTCACTTAGAAACAGTGATTATGGGGCAACAATCATGTATGCATATATATTTGTAACTATACCTTCAAGTAGATCATTAAAGATATATTTATGCTGATAAAATTAGCCAAAGGGCAGCTATACACATTCTGCATGAACTGCTGAAGAATGGTGTTATCAATTAGACTTTAAAAAACTCTTTTACAGAACAGTTTCATTTCTGAAAATGGCAATTCATTAAAAAGTATAACAAGAATTAAAGAAGCTTGATCAAATCCAGCCTTCAGATTATTCCCCTAAGAAAAAATGTACTTTTTATTTTCTAACCATTTGACTTGACAATGAAAAGTTATTTAGGAATGTTTTACTGATGAAACAAAGAGGCCCAGATTTTGTAGCAAATAATTAAATATAATTATATCATAAAAAGACAGACTTGGAACTTCAAAATAACTTGGAAGAATGATTAAGTGTGTAAGTAAGTACTAGGACAGACAGAATGTGATTCAAAAACTAAGCAGTTAGCTAAATTTTCAAACTCATTAGAGGCTTATTAACCTGAACTGTCTGGAGAAGTTGTTGATACATGGATTCACTTGACTGTATGTATTTAACCCTCAGTTTTTCATCCAGAAACAGGTACCAATGTTGTGAAATAAACAAAGCAAAATTCACAAAGCTCAGAGATCCTCAAGTATGTTAATGCCCTTTTGGGAACCTACATGGAGGAAAACATAGATAAAGTTTAGATCACAAAAGAGACTAAAAGACAAAACTGTATGGTTAATATGCAAAAAAAGTTGCTGTATTTCCACATTTGCATTCTGTTTACAAAGTTTGGATTTAGGGCATTCAAGGTAAATGTTTGAATTTTATACAGAACAAGAAAGAATTATCTCCTTGATAAATTTATGGTACTATGCCCAGCTTTATGCTTCCTCTTAGGTCTGGGTTTTTAAATTTAAGGCCCTCAAAATATTACAATCAGTTCTGGTGCTATTTATTTGTTATTTGGTGTTATTTAAACTGAACAACTATTCAAGTCTGACTCAGGATGGTTTTGAGCTCCAGAGTTACATTTAGCTGTCTACATGTGTTAGATGTCAAAACTTGCATTAAATTCAATGGAAATCTAGTAGATATACGCAACAGACTTTACAGAGCTCACTCAGCAGCAGATATTCTGCCCCCACCCCACAGGCTGGTCATCTCAGCAGCCCTGGAGGTTCCACTGGCCCAATTTTCATGGCCTTGAGAAAGAACAATGTACCCAGAGTAGTCCAGACACCTAAATATGGGGGCAGGAGGCGGGTATCTCAAACTCATGCTTAATATCTAGCTACACTTTTTATGCCAAAGAAAAGCCCAAATCCTCCCCCAGAGAGTGGGGATTGTCTGCATGTGGGTAAAACCAGAATGAATGAGAATGATTTAGCATAGAATCAAATGTTCAACTTCTTAAAATGTTAAATACTTCTGTTATGCTGCTTTATTAACATACACACTATTTTCAGCATCAAAACCAAGAACAAAATTAGGATTATGCTGTGATTTCCTGGTCAAGTTAAGAGACTGTGCAGCTTGGCACAATAGTCATAAAAACTGACCCTTTTTGCAAGATAATTGTAAAAATGTTTTTATTGTCATGAATTATAGATCCAAGTCCTTCCTGGTGACTACATCATTGAATTCCATTATAAGAGCTTCTCATCCATAAATCTTGCTACACAGCAAATTTGAAAACTTACAAGTAATTCTCAAGTGTTCAAATGAAAACATGCACTCTGAATGCATGTGTAGTAATACATAATAAAGAAATCCGAGCAAAGCGTTTCAGAATCAAAATTGTAGGCACCAATCCAACAGCAGAAGTTATTTTAGCTCTAGTTTTCTTTTAAAATCATCAGCACCAATGAAGAACCCGTAACAACAGGATTCTTAGAAATCATATTTTAAACACTTTATGGAAGACACTGTTTCCTCTCCAGGGTTTAAGCATCGCCTATTATGATCAACTTGATCCTGTGCATTTAACTAATAAATAAGAAAAAAATATAGATTTTTTTTTTTATTTAAGTAAAAAAGAAAAGTTCTGACAATTCTCAGAGACACCATTTCTGTTCATCAGTCCTCTGTGAAAGTCACAGACTTTGGACCTCCAGATATCTATGCTGAATCGCTAAAACAGATCACCTCTGAAGAAGGACCATGCCTGAACTGTCTGGCTTGAAGCAGGAGAGATGAAATGCTAGACCCAGGAACAGGATATGCTGAATACTGAAGCATGAAGGCCCTATATGGAAAGCTTCCATCCATACAATGGACTTTCTTTAGGGAAAGCAGACAACTGATACATATATTCACTGGAGGAAATTTATCGACGCAAAGAAAGGAAGGACATAAAGTGCATCTCTGAGACAAAGTGCACATTTGGCTACTTGTTATCACTTATGTTGAATCCAAAAGTCAGATTAAAAGATACACAGTTTATATCTTACTTCTATATTGCTATGTTTTTCCATTTGTTTCATATCATATACATTTTTGTGCTGTTGTGTCTGTCTGACCATCTTGCTTACATCAATATTTTCATTTGAAAAAATACACTTGTATTTATCTCTGAAACAGTTAACTGCATACATTACTCCTTCCTGCATGTTTTACTACTGATAACTTGGGACAGACATTAAGTCAATAAAACTGGTGGGTTTCATATGTTATATGTACCCTTAATATTCAAAGGAATATTCAAAGGAAAAGCTTGTTCTATCCTGCAAAACTATTATTGACAATCACCTATGATGCGTGTTGAAATATCTGACCACAAAACTAAATTTATTCTTTTTGTATGACAGACCATTTTGTCCTCGGATTAGATCTTAGCAGCACAAAAGCATTTAGCCACCCCATTTCATGTAAAGATATTAAATAATATACATAGCTTCACTTTAATGGTTTATGGTTTTAACTTCAGCTCAGATTCAAAAGAAACTCAGCAGCACAAAAAACAGATTTATTTTAGTCTGTAAGAAAATCGGCCAATCAAAATACAAATTTAAACCAAATTCTAAGTTCTACTAAGTACAACATGCCTTTGTATTTAATGTTGCTTGTTTCCCCAAAAAAGCACAAAGCTTTATTTGCTAGTGTCCAATAAACCCAAGAATCTTAGGTTCTGTTACCTTGTTATTTTGCTCTAGAAGCCATTTGTTTAGTAAAGTGTATTCCTTTGGAGACAGTTGATATCATTATCATGATCCAAAAGGGCAGGAACTATTACAGACATGATATTATTTTAATAAAGAAAAATATTTAAAATTTGTAATAAGCATACCCAGAGTTTTCTTTCAGTACTCCAGAACATCCTAAATAGAAGGCTTACTTCTTTTGGCTTTCTTTAACTTTGAATGACCTTCTTCCTTCTGTTAACAAAAAACAAACAAACAAACAAAGGCAAAAAACAGTAAAGCAAATAAAGCAGTAATACTAAGCTAACAGCTCAACTGAAAAGTTGTTTCCGAGTGAAATGTTTAGTTGAATGATACAAGAAGTAATTAATAAAGTTTCTATTTTCCAATGTCAATGTAAAGTATGTTTATATGTACAGTGGGTAGATAATTAAAACCAGAGTTATTTTGAAAATACCCTTTTACACGCTGGCAGCCAATATTTTCAAAAACAGCTGATCCTTTTTGGTGTCCAAACTTGAGATAATGACAAAAGCTTCAGAGAAGTGTTTAGCAGTGTCCCCAGTCAGCACCACTGTATTTTAATCTGGAGAGAGGAGGAATCAGACTAATGAGCATTGGAGAGTCCATCCCTACCCCAGTTAATAGACAAGTCCCTCTCCTGTTCTGAGACTCCAGATGAAGCTTCCCTAGAGCTGTGCATCCACCTCACTTGGCTCCAGAAGTGGCACTGCTGCACTGGCTGCACTGGCAGTGTGGCCAGCAGACAGAGAGAACTTGCTGTCTCCTGCCGCTTCCCAAAAGTAGCTTGCAGGGCTCAGGCCGGTACCCGTGCTACTCACAGCCTGCCTGGAGAGAGAGGAATGGCATCCCCAGGCACTTGGGATTCATGACTAGGACCGGACAGTGCCCCTTCCCCATCCCCGTGGTGCTGCCAGACCAGCTACAAGCTCTCTGCTTGTTCATCTGCCCAAGCTGTAGAGCTAGTTCCATGCTCACAAGCCCTAGTGTGGCTGAGCCATTCCCAGTGGCAGGCAAAGGACTTCAGTGCCTAATTTGTATCATGGTGGAAGTCTCCCTGCAGGACTCAGACCCCAGAGGGTGTTATTCTCATAACCACAGTTATTTTTAGTTGCTGTTCTCCTTTTCTTCTTTGTGAGACTGACTCCTGACTCTACTACTGTAGCACTGCAGTGCTGGGCCGGTAACGAGAGACTCAGTTGCGGCCTTTCCCAGCTGCAGTTGGATGGAGCCAGCTCAGAGCAGCTGGGCTGGCGTTTCCCACACCAACTCCCCTCTTCCCTGCTGCAGCCTGAGCTCTAGGGTAGGAGTGTGTTCCTCCAGCAGGCCCCTGAGGCTGCTCTACCGGCCCCTTCTGAGCTGCACGGACAGCACAGGCTGTGCTCTTTTAATTGTCATTAAAAGTTACAGAATTGTCTTGTATTTGGCTTGAAAAGCATAACAAAACAAAAAGATGACAGATAAAATTTAATGTCAACAAATGCAAATTAAGTGGAAGAACCTGAATTATGGATACATGTTCTTAAGGTCTTAATCAACAGTTGATGAATATGTTGACAAGGTAAGTTTATATATTGCAACATGTGACTTGGTAAAGGCACTTCAGATTGACCATGGGTAATGAGACCTCAGATGGTCATGCTTGAAATGAAAAATAAAAGGCAAGGGAACCTGGGTGAAAAGGGTGTTAAGTGTTGTGTTAAATGCAGGCAACTTTTCCTCCTGGCTTATTCCATAGAGATATTGTACAGTATTGTATACAATGTTTTCAGTTGGCTGTTAGCTGAAATAATGCATACATATTTGTGTAAGAAGATACAATTGTACTGAGCATTGGAAACTTGGGACCCGTTCCTTCTAATGGGCCTAATTTCTGGGTAGTAAAAACATAGAGAATGTGGTTCTAAGGAGAAGAAGATGGAAGATACAACTGAGTTTTAAAGAACTGATATTTAGGAACAAAAGTGTAGCCCAGTGGTATGGTAGACAAAAGCAGTATTTAAGAATCATGAAAAAATATTTTGAAGAGGAATTTCAAAGTACACACTACTATCATTAGAGCATCATCCAGAGGAAAAAGCACTATAAAAACTAATTAATATTAGGAATTTATCTAATTGCTGCTGCTGATCCCATCTAGTAATACAGTAACAACTTAAATATATTAAATAATTAAGAGAATGTAACTTTTAAAAACTCTCAATTACCAATAGCCTTTTGGAACTCATTTCTACGGGACATTGCTGAATTCAAGCACTTAAGATGAGACACTTACAGATCCACTGAGAATGCCCATAGTTATATTGGGCAGGATAAAACTGTTTTCTGTAGAATCAGAAAATCTGCTTCAGAAACATATTTACATTAAGTAACATCATTAAACGCTTTCATTTTAGTAGTATTGTTTGCAGGAGACAAACATTTTAAATGCATGCTTGAAGTAACAGTAACATAACCAATGGTTAACGATAATTTTATACCGGTTAAGGCTAGGATTTCTTGGTCTCCCTATTTTAACTGGAACATGCCAAAATGAAAAAATTTAAAATTTCTTTTTTATCTTAAAATTCAGGTCCTTGTAGCCTGGATTAAGGGGTGTATGTGTGAGGGTTTTTTACCTGTCTTCTTCTGGCACAACCTTTCTTTACAGATGCTTCCATGTTGCTCTCCTTGATTGAGGAAGTCGGTTTTGAAGTCAGTGTTTCACATGTCAGATACTTGTTCCCTATAACCACCTTAAAGTATAGACATTTATACCTTCATTAGCAAAAAAGACTCAGCACTTTTCTACTTGTTAAAATGACCTACTTTCTCAAAAGGTGTCCTCATAACACAAAGTTGAAATAAACTACCAGACTACATTTTATAGGTGAAAAAAATTGATAAGCACAACACATTTCATCCATGTGCCAAACCTGTGGGATATCATCCTCATAAAAATTGCACTGAAATCAGCTCAGCTATATATTTTATTGATATGCAGACAGAATCATAGAAAAAGTAGGTTGTAAAGTATCTCAAGCTGTCATCTAATCGTAACTTTTACTCAAAACAGAGCTAACTTCAAAGTTAGATCACATTGCTTTGGGCCCTATCCAGTCAAGTTTTGAGAATCTGAAAGGGTAACAACTCTACAACCTCTTTGTGCAACTTATTCCAGTACTTAACCACTCTCACTCTGAAGATTTTTTTTCCTTATGCCCGGTAGGAACTTTTCCTGTTGCAACTTGTGCTTTTAGAGAAACTGTAATTAAACTTGTATTTGCAAAACTTCCATGTTTGTCTAACAGCACAACGCCTTACACACATGGCAGTCAGCACTACACAATTGGTGAAGTTTGCGATTCCTTCTAGGAGCTGTTCGTTAGTCTGGTTTCATATGAAGACAGACTGAACACTGAAAATTTCACCATGTTAACTTTGCACAAATCTCGATAAACTGATAAGCTGTCTTAAAGAAAGGAAAACTAATTATCCCACCTTAAAAGTCCCAAATAAAGAAAGCGTGTATCTCAGACATCACAGTAGATCATCTTCCCTCTCATAAAAAAAGCAGCAGTGGCTGACATTAACTTATATGGTAGAAATTTTAAACTATTTTGAGAATGATGGTAGAACATGATGAAAGTCATGCTTTTTATTGCTTAACATTGTTTTAGAATAGACTGAATTTGTGAGAACCAGTGAGAATGAGCCCTGTTATTTACTGTACCTGTTCAAAGTTCAATTTGGAATGACGACTGGTTGTCATAGCACTGTAGTCCTTAGAATGGCATGCTGCTTTATTTTCTTCATTTTTGGCAAGGCACATGGTATCATTTAAGACAGATTCATGAATATTTAACCCTGCTCCTTCATTTGATCTCTTTGTCTGTTGCTGTGATAAGTAAAAATTTGTCATTTCATTGTCTGAATTACAAATCTGCAAAGGTACTTTTTTTGACTGGTGTTGTTTCTCACAAACTTGTGTGGTATTTTGACTTGCAAACTTTTTTTCCCTTCTTGCACTGGAAGTAGGAGATGGATATGTATTCAGACTCAGATTGATGTTTGATTTCTGAAGCGCTGACCCAACATTCTTAAGAAAGGAAGGAGAATTTGCCCTTTTGTGATTGACTTCACTTGAATTCCCACCTGAAGCTGAGTTATCAGAAAAATCGGAATTAGCCACTTGTCCACCAGACTCTCTTTTCCACTGAAATACAGGTATACCATGTTTTGCGTATGTTTTTGCGTTCGTTACCTGAAGTATGCTGCTATGAGTAGGATTTTTGACTGATGTATTTTGAACGGGTTTGTAAACCTGAGTTATGCTGGACTTGCATGCAGTCAGCATAGAAGATGAAACACCCATAATTTTTCTCGGTGAATGTCTTTCGGCATGTTCTCTTTTCTTCCCATCCATTTGATTTGTGATCTTTCCATTCATTTGCATCAACTTTCCTTTGAAAATTGGTATAATTTTGCTGACTTTTGCGGGGGGGAGTTCAAAGGCTGAATTTACAGGCCTTCCTAAAGATTTCACAACTGGTAACTCTGGCACTCCCAGTATTTGCCTGTTACTCATAGATTTTTCAGTTGCTTCAATGCTAACCTTTTCTGTATCCTTAGACCTGCTGGAAAAAGTGTGTGTTTCTGGCTCTTTGATCAAACGCTCCATCCAGTGGCTGTTTTCCATACTGCATGGTGGAGAAATTCTAGGCAAAGTCTGTTTCCTTGGAGGAGCCTGCGTTAGAGATACTACACAAACCATCTCACCAGCCAGCTTCATATGCTTAGATTTTATTTCCTGCAATACAACAAGAGTTACTAAATCGAATGAACTGGATTTAAAAATCCGATAGTGCCACCTAATGCATCACTATATGGTATCAACCCAATATACATCACAATGTATAACCATACATTTCCCTGTTTTGAATTAGAATGAACTATATTTTTAAACAATGTTTTGTTGTCACTATAAATGAAGATTTTTTTTCTCCTCCCCACAATTCTTTGTTTATAAACTATGCGGGAATATCGTGTTTCTCAGAAGGAAAGACTTAAATTACAGCCATTATCTTGGTTTAGTGCTTTCCCAGTAGGCAATGCCTACCCCTTCTGAGGGGGTCTGCAGAGAGTTTGACTGACAGGGATCCTCATCTCTTAAGACTTCTAAGAGCATCTGTATTCTGAGCAAAAGACAGTTTGGATGTCTATAAAAACTGCAGATGACAAAGAGGAGCCATTCTAGCTTTGATCACTGAAGAGACATAAACAGGAACTACTTTCTGGAAGAGGATTATAGTATTTTAGAATCTCTGCAATTTCTGTCACTATTTCTTGTTCAGAAATACTTACTTCATTTCTTCTTTCACACACTACTACCAAAGAAATTTTGAGTCTCAGCCTTTGTCACAATCTCAAATTAAAGGAGTTTTGATTGCTTGCCTCTTTTCCATCACCAGCCGTGGAGTAAATCTTACAGCTTGAGTGTTTTTACATCAGTAAGTCCACAGAACTTGATATTTTTCTTGGTTTGTTTTTTTAAAAATAAATTGTAATTAAAAAAATTAAAAATTGCTATTGTTTTTATTATTATTATTATTATTATTATTATTATTATTATTATTATTATTATTATTATTATTATTATGGAAGAGGTGTGAGAAAGTTCTGGATATCCAACTGTCAAATAAGGTCTATAGAACTGCAAATATTCATATCAATGGATTAACACTAAGTCCAATTTTTTATTGTATTTGTGATATGAACAACAACGTAACAATGGCAAATAGCAATATAATATTTAATTACACATTTCATTAAAAGTTACATGACTGATAGTTCTTTGTTGCAAAAAGCAGTTTTACACTCTTACTGTGTTCTGAATATGACAAAGACCGCTTCATACCATGAACAAAGTACATGCCATTAATATATTTATTAAAAAACCTTATACGCACCAGAGCCCTGGAGAGTTCCTGTGTAGCATAAAGTGCTTTACTTGCCATCTTTACTGGAAATCCACATATATGTGAAAGATTACGCTTCATGTCAGAAAGAAAAGAGTTCAACACACTTTCTGAATCTGTTCTAGGGAAATACTGCACTGGCTGACTTCGAATGCAACTTAAAGGGTATCTAAATAAGCGTTCAGGGATACGTAACAAGTTTCTTTACATTTCTATAATTATGAACCATCTTCGTTGAGAAGAAAGCGTGAACATGTCTAAAGCTTTTTCAAAAAGGAAAACAAGCGCTTACTTTCTTAAGGGACTGAAGCTTAGAAAGTTACAGGACTCCAACATGACTATACCATGCTGACCTACCATCATAAAGATTACTCAATACAAGTGATCTTTAGTCTAGCCTTTCCTAGCAGGAAAATTCTCTTTAAAATGAATATTTGTTGGTGATATATTTACAGGAATTTAACTCTTCCTTTTACGTCACCATTTAGAGTGGCATTATCATGTTTACAGAAGCTGTGAAGCAAACTGTTCTATTAGACTTACTATTATTCAATACTAGGACAAAGAACTTGACTAAATATTTGGTTCCAACTTGTCTAGTGAAACAATTCTCCACTGACTTCTATGAAATTATGGAAGAAGACAATGTGGCGTATTCAAAAATGAAAATTTAGATCTCTGCTAGAAGTGTAGTAGAGGAAATGCAACAAAAATACTCTGAAAGGATACGTAAAGAATCTTTCCCCTATTGGCTTGAAGTAAACACTGAAGTATATTTTTGTCTCTTTGAGATCCTCTGGAAGAATATATCCATACTTAAAAAAACCACAAACATATATTACAAATACAAGTTCAATAGGTACAAAAAAGGGAGGGGAAAATGAAAGCAGTGTATATTGTTTCTCACCAGATTTTTCCAGTGCATCTGAAATTCTTCATATGAACGGAAGGGAGATTCTGGAGGAATTATGTGGCTGATGTTTACGATCTGACCCATTTTCATGCTGTGCATAGGTAAAGAAGGGATGCTTAGAAAGGGTGTCATAAATCTCAGCTGAAAATATACTGGGCTTTTAGGGAAAAAAAGTAAATCTTATTTTTGTCACTGAAAGTATTTATGTATTATTTTTATGTTTTGCAGACTAATATCTTTAGCTCATAAGTTTATGACAGAACAATGGCAATATTTCCTGAAATATGGAAAATAACTTGACACCTGCAAGTCTAATTTCTCTTGTCTGTAATACTACCAGTAAATGTAGAACAAAAGCAAATGTATCATTACTTCTCATATTTTTATGATGAAAACCATCAGTGAAAATAGAAATAGTTTGTGGCAAAGGTGGAAATATTTTTTTTTCTTTAAATTGGTACCTTCTGTTAAAATTATATTTGAGAAAAATTAACGCTCTTGCATATCACAGAAATAGCAGAGAGATTACTAAAATTGAAATAATAGTTAAATGTGTAATTTTTGATTTCCTGGTTAATTTTACTCATTTTCCGTAACACTGAGACCTTAAAAGTAAAAAACAAAGATTCCTGAATGTGAAACAGACTGTAAAACAGAAGTGTTCTTATCACTAGTATCAAATTCACAATTTGTATGGCAAACATTCCAGGAAATATTTGTTTCTCCTGAAATGTAAACAGACTCCTACCTTGGCAAAACATAGCACCAGTTACTTAATATGGAATGGTGGTGAATAACTGTATTTTCATTGCTGTCAAACAGCTTTAAGGTGTTTGCTGAAATATCAAAATCTCCCAACTTAAAACAGAAAAAAAAAAGTTATTTGCAAATATTTCTAGAGCAGTATAAAATTAAAATTTTCAGAAATAGTTGTGTATCACAATACACTGAAGTTTATACATTATTATTCTTCTATCAGCTCTCACAGACTGATTATTTCATAAGATATTCCCATTATCAAACTGCACGCTATCTTATGTTAGAGCCTACACTTCCAAGTTATGCAAGTACAAGGTTTAAAGGTTATTTAAATCAGTGAAATTTAAACTTTATTTGAATTGTTTTGATATGTAAGAGTACAGAAGGAATTTCTCAAACAGAACTGTCTCGCGTCCATGCACATTTTTTGAAGCTCAAATCAGAAACCCATGTTTGACAGCCTAGTAATTGTGTACACCACCTTGCCTGACCAACCGCAAAGATCCAAGCAGCAGAATTAATGGGACACATAGTTTCACACTGCGAGAAGTCAAAAAACACCACACATTTTCACAATGTGAAAATATTTGACTGTAGGGACCAATCAAACACTGAGATTTGAGATCCATTTTCTGTCTCTATGGTCTACCAGCATTTGCATTTCTTCACTGACAAGAAAATCTGGCCATTTCTGATTTAGAAAAGTATTAAACTGATCAAATTGATAACAAAGCCACATCATGATCGCTTCTATCATTGCTTTGTGTCATTTTTGAACTGGATTCCTATACATAGCTTTAATGTTTATGCTGTCCAACTAGGTCACAGAAGAAATCCTATTCTTCTAAGAAAGAAGAGCTTGGATCAGAAATACTTATTTTGGAAGAAACCAGCAAGCCTGACAAATATGGCCCTGTATGTACGGACATATTCAACAAAGGTGACATGCCTGTCACAAATGATAATAATGTTTCAAGCTCAACCATGATTTCTTAAACGATTTATTAATTATGATTACAAGTAGCATAATCCAGGCTGCTCCCATATTTTGAAAGCTGTATAGAAAATTAAGCAGATTCCAGAATAAATATATACAGGGACTTAGTGCTGACAACTTATCTGTAGCTTCACTTTCAAGATGTTACTCAAAACTGTCTATGTATTACAGTGAGAGAGTGAAAGCTGCCTAGAAAACACTGCTGGTAGAAAATCGAGAATCATAAAGACACTTCACTACTGTATTCTGATAGCATTTTTTAAAAGCCTCTTAATTAGTCTAGAATCTCAATTTTACAATGCTTGCTAGAATGCATCAATATAGATATAATATGGATGTTATGCACTGATAACAGATGCAGATAGTCAATGAATATTACTGTCATAATGGAATCAGAAATAAGCTCTTCTATCCCCATCATGCTAATTGCAAGTCACCTAACAGAAAAGAAGATGAAGATTAATAAGACAAATACAGTCATAGAAAATCTAACTGCTTTATACCTCAGGGGGTGGCAACCGAATTGAGCAAGCCTCCACACTGATGCAAAGCTGTCTCTCTGATACATTGAGGTCTAAAACTAAAATAAAAACAAAGCACAAGGCCCTGTTTTGAACTACAGTTGACCTGTTAGACAGAAAGCTAAACCAAATGTTTATTTAAAATAATTGTTAGTCAAAATGCTGCATTTGAAAATCAAAAGGCTAGTCTTCCTCAGCATGGAAATTAAGTGCATTTAACTGTGAAAAACTAAAATAATAATGAATTACCATCCATACAGTACACCTCCCTAGGAACTCACGGCTGCCCAGGCAACTGGATGCTTGATACTCATATCCTTGATACAGAAACACCCATTTTCAGAGCAAATGTGGTTCTTATAACCATTGGCTGTAGTGAGCCCTCTAGCCCAGCATTCCGAATCCAGAAGTGGTTAATAGGAAAGACTATATGAGCAAGGCAAGCAGTTATTGACACATCTCCAGAACATTCACCCAGCTCTGAGCAAGCTGTAGCACAGGGACATATTATGTTCCTCAACATATGTCTCTGTTACAAATTTAGGCTTCAATATCCCCAGATGTAATCTTTAACTTTTATACTGGTATAAAAGTATTACTGCGTAATTTTTGCAATAGCTAAGCAGCATGCTTTGTGACTCAACTTTTGTGAACAGCAAACATAGTACATACAGGACAGTCACTTTAGCTCATTTTCATATCTGCTGTTATGGAACTTTCACATCACTTGCAAGACTCATAATTTGAGGCAGGGGCACTTAATTGCAATAATCATAATTTTTAAATGGCAAATTTCAATCTATGGCTGTAGATTAATAGTAGAAAAATTACCTTTTTTGTGGGTAATTTTTCAAAGGTGCAGTTGAGCTGACAACTGTTACATACAGAACATCATCTGCTATCAAGTGGATTTTGACAGAATGAAAAATGAAAAGACATTGCGTTGGTAATTCCAAGATCACGGCAGTATGAAAGCACATAACTATCCCTTGCTCTCACAAGTTTACCATTAACAGAATATTGTACTTACCAACAGCATTTTGCCTTCCTGAACAAGACAAAAAATCTTTCCCTTAATAAATAAAATAGATAGACATTATTTTCTAAACCATATGCCTAATGTCTTTATGCAAAAAAAAAGGAGAAATCCCACAGTTTTGTTTGTGTGTGTCATGAATTCTGAAACGATTGTTCCTTTTAAGGAGAGGAAAACCCCTCTATCAATTAACTTTTCACTGATTCATTAACATCTTGTATAAAAAAGAAAGATATATGAAGGTATATTAGTGGACAGCAAGCTACACATGATTTTTTCCTCCCAGTAAGGACTTTATACATAGAACTATTTCTAATTGACTACCAGTTCATAAATATTGCAGGTTCAAAAGCAAATCTGTATAGTATTACTACATATTTTACCATATATCATCAGTTTTGCCCAGCTTTAGCAACATATATGGTTAAACAAGCTGCATGTACCAGGATCCTATTGCTGTTAGTCAATGTCTTTCATTAAAATCAGTTTTATATCAGCTACCCCACTACTTCTAGCTGCTATTCCTGAATAGGTTGCTTTCATTCAGAGATCTGTATATTTTGAAGATATTGAAAACAAGATACTGCTAATATTGTGACTGGAAATAAGACAATAACATATACACTTTTCTCAATGTATATTTGGAATCATTTATACAATTGCTCTACTTAATAACAGCACACCGCAGTAGCTGAAACACATCTGTTTTTCCATACTTTGGTAATTCACATATATCCTACACAGGAGTTAGTAGAGAGATGTCAGACAAAGGAACTACCATCTAGAAAGACAGAACTTGGTAGAAGGAGATGGTCTGACAGAAAAACACTTCTCTATGCATGCAAACCATGTGCAGAAGTGCCACCGATGAAAGCGTGAATCTGAAAAACAGGCCCAATTTTTAGAAGGCATTTACCGTCCAACAATATTTGGTTTGGAAATTATTAATCTGATATGCCACGTTCAGTTGAAATAATGATTTGATCTCTTACAAAGATGAAGAGGAAGATGAAAAAATGAATGATATGTCAATTGAGATTGTTAACTTAAATCATTGAACTTGGACAAAGGAACAATAGAAATGCAATCAAAGAAAAAAAATCATAGGATAACTGAATGAAATAATGATGGAAATTAAATTATGGAAGATAAATGCAACAATAAACAACCAAAAACTAAATGCTTGATCCCTGACCCAGGTCAGTTAAATACCTTGCACCAAGAGATGACCAGCCTTGTTCCATACGGGTGCAAGTCTGGCTGTAAGTGTGTAGGAGAGACAGGTTTGGAGAATGGCTGGACTCACTGCTTGTGGTGCTTCCAGCTAATAACATCAGTGAGAAAAGAAAAATACATTATTAATAATTTAACAGATTTTTTTAAAGGCTTCACTCAAAATTTAATCAAAGATACTGCTACTGCATCTTGGAGCCAAGTGCTAGTATATGTTACATCTTTACTTTTCATCTACTTGGCTACAAGAGGAGGTCAGCACAATATTTGATGTAGGCATTTAGATTTCATGTGTCACCACAGTAAGGTGCACTACAATTCATTTAATGTTTTCACGGGGCTGATAATAGCCTTGGGGAAAAGATTAATTGAACTATATGGAATACTTTACTAGATATGCATCTCTTTCCAGACAATAGGCACAACATCCAAAATTTACATACATTAACTCTGCTGTCAAACTCAAGACCAGAGACATTTTCTTAGAATTACACGAACAACAGATGATGTAGCTTTGTTCACCCAGCAGTACTACTTGCCTGACTGCTTGCCTGTCCTGCATAGCTTTCTGGTGACAGTTAGCATTACTCAAGAAGAAGAAATTAATTAAAATGGGTTAAAACCAGTTAACTAATACACCTCCAGGAGGATGTTTCTAATGAGATCCTGCAAGGATCTGCTTGCAGCTCATGGTTATTAAATATATTTCGTACTACTAATCTGCTGGTGTGGGAAAATCTAACCATGACAGTTCAGTTATGCATATCAACATAAAGCAGCTTTGTAAGGTAAGCATATTTGAACAGTATATGTCTTACTAATCCAGATATGCATGTACACTTCTTGCAACAAAGAAAAATACACCCAACTGGCTGTGCAAATAAATCACGAGAGCTACTGCCTTTGATTACAATCACTCTTTTGACTCAGCAATTTTTGTGCATCCACACATCCATTCAGAAAACCCACAAACATGGCATACTAGAAGATAGCAAAGAATACACATAATGGTCTAAAAATATATCAGCTGTTAAGCTCACGGGTTCCATCTCTGGTTTTGTTTTGTTTCTCTGAGACTGTCCTATGCAGCCTGGGTAAACCCAAAATGTGAATGGGGAGACAGTTAAGCTGTCTGAACACCCTCACCAGTGGCACCTACAGGGCACATGCAGAGAGGGTGACACCAGCAGGAGAGCTGCAGGTCTTTGGTCCAAAGGACAGATCTGTCATTGCCTCGAGGTCGAACCCCAACGCCCCTGAGCAGGATTAGGATCCCACTCCAGCAGAAAACTCTAGTGGAATTGTTCAGGAACTTCTTAAAACTTTTAACTCTGACAAAATATACTTACTATACCCAGAATCATAAGAGACATTTTGTCTATGGCACAGACTTTTCTACCCTGAAACTTGGCTCCTGTAGTGCAAATTGTATGCCCTATGAAAAATACTCATCTGTGGCAACAGCAATTGCACACAAGTGTAACAGTCCTAAGAGCTGTGACATCTTTCAGCACTTACAGTAGCTCCTTGTTTCTCTACGTAGGCTTGACATATTCCTGATTTGTAAAATGGTATCTAAAAATAAATAAATAAAAAAAAGTCAAGTATCTGAAATTAAGGAGTCTTTTAGCAAATCATAAATTAAATTTTGGTCCATCAGTGACTTTGCCTAAGAAAATCATGCTAAGGAATATTTAAAGCAAACACCATATCCTGTATTGTAAAGGAGAATGATAACTAAAATTAGTTCAGGCATAGTGTAATCTCATTTCCAGCTAAAGACACACTAACAAGCAAGCAAAAGACTGCCCAAAACAAAATCGCAGAACTCTGCCCCTACTGCTCTCATTGTGAATTGGGTGGCATCTTACCAATTGAGTCCATTCTGTTCCACAAAATGTTCACCATCTGAAAAGGCCATTTCGTCAAGTGTAGAAGACATAAGCTGCCATCTACATTACTAATGCACAAAAATAGAAGTTTGCTATAAATGACATAATTTTACTTATTCTTGATCCTCAAACAAAACACTTCTTAGAGAAACATGCATGTATGTGTGATGGATATGCTTGACTCCTAGCCATACTTTGATTCAGACTGACCAAGAAGCAACAGGCCTCATGTCCTTGGGGTGAACTTGTGAGCTGGAAAGCCCCTGGCTCATGTACAAGGGAGTGAAGGTGTCTTGAAAAATATTTCAAAATGTGGTTTTGAAACCCAAAAGTACAAGATAAACAAAGTACAGAACAAGATATCAGAGCTAAACCAAAGACATCTGTCTTGTCTATACTATTGACAAGCAGCCAACTACTTCACCCTATAAATACCAAAATCAGGATGGGCCCAATATGAGCTCTCCCTGAACGGCAGCTGGCCTGCATGCCAGGTGACTTTCCCCTTGAGCAGGGACCCCTCTTGAGGTTAAAGATTCCTTACCCAAGGCAGAGACATCCCTTACCCTCGACAGATCCTCAGTAAGTGACTGATAGCATGCTGAATTAATACTAAGAAGCATTACTAATCCATGTAGCTACTCAGACATTATAAACATTGTGTGGGTAATTCCGTTAGACATGAACTGTTGACCAAGTCTGAGATTATGACTGGATCCAGCCACACCTAGGCTCCAAAAAGGAGTTTAGAAAGCAAGGGGGTCCACTCTGAACCTCAAGACTCAACGGGAGGGTCCTCTTTACTCTTTGTGCCTCCGTCCTCCGTGTGAATCGTTCTAACTCAGTTTTCCTTTGTGTGTTTCTTCCATGCAGTAATTAATAAGCCTTGCCATCAAATGTATTGAAACTTGCCAAATCACTGTTAAAGCTTATCAAACTTACTGAACTCTGTCAAATTATTATTTTTACCTCAATAAAACATATTGCTGCTTCTCTCTTTTGAGTGAGGTGCATTCCGCTCATCCACAACAGTATGTAACTAGATATACCTATTTACACAGTGATACTGACCGCCATTACAACTGAAATTTGATTTAGTGTTCCAATAACAGGTGCAGAAAGGATGTCTTGATGCAGGAACAATAACTGTCTATTAAAAAAAAAAGTTAGAAAAAATTAAAAAATCATTTTCTGTACCTGATTTTCTTAGCTTAGATTTATTTTCCTCATCTTCTGCAAACGTAATACATTCCACTTCTAATTGGTTTCCAGTGGCTCAGTATAACATGTTGGAGAAGTCCAAGTTACTTGCTCTTAACCCACCCATAGTGGTTTAAGACAAAGACTACGAACCTTTGGCATGTTTGGAACTCTCCAAAAGTGTTCCTTTGGGCAGAATTTCTCATTTCTCCCCTTTCCTATTAAAGGGAGTGACATACTGCTTGGTGAACCCTAAGGAGCATACATATGCTTTCTGAGTATTCTTTTCACTCAATCTCAACTGACATAAAGCATCCCAACTTTGCATGTAAACACAGATTAATTTTAACTATTTATTAATTTGAAGTAGGTGGCTTTGTTAGTTTTAGCTGATGACATTGAAAACATATATGTGGGTTTTTTTCCCCAATAGCCAGCAAGTCCCCCACAAAAAACCCCACCCTATTTTGAACAATTTTATACTGTTTGCTGCTGATAAGAATTTTGATGGTTTTATTACAGTTAATTCTAGTACTGCTAATAAAATCTTTGAATAACAACCACCAAGAACTTCTGAAAATAATAACCCTCAGAATTCTTTACCTGCAAATCTTTATCTGTTTACTCCTTGTCTCAGCTTCTGGTATCTGAGAACTCAGTGTTACTGTAGTGGCACAGAGTTTTTGTAGCTCTGGCATACTGACAAAGAACAGAGACTGGTGCCTGGTGTCATTCATGTTATATTGTTGGCTGCCCCAAAGCGGTGCCTGGGTCTTAAAAGAAAAATTTAAATTCATTTTTATAAGGCAGATATTTGTTTACAGAACCTTAGAAGTATATTGTACCAGGTAAATGAATAATCAATTATCTTCTGATTAAGATTAGGTAGGCAATATAACATAACTTGGTCAACTACAACAGACAGCTCAATACACTTTTGCTATAAATAATGTATTACACTTGAAAAAATAATCAGTTACGAGAGTCAAAATATTCAGAGTGAAGACAAGGACAAAAGCATCCTTTCCATCTTCTTCTCAGTCAACACTGGGGAAGGAATTTATGTGGGATCCAAGAGCTGAGGAATCCCTCTGTGATATTTGTCCCCTCCTGTCTGGCAAGAAGGTTTAATTCCCAGGAGCAAAACAGAGATCTCCTCCTTGAGTCACACAAAGACCGTGGCCAGCCTGTGAGAGAGAATGAAAACCACAGAAACACAGAGGCATGGTGGAAATCTTTTCCTTTTTTCCCTTCACCAGTCTCCCTTCCTAGTGGTACAGAGAACTTGTGTGTTCCCTGCTTAAATCCACCTCTCTTCTCAAGCGACAGGTGAACACCGTATTCTAACCTATGAAGAACTGAGTACAGTCTTACATGGAGCAGAAAGCTGTACTAATCCAGAATCACATTCAGCTATACGATTAATAATGAACACAGATAATTTGTTCTCCCAATCTTGCTCTCAAAGGAGAAACGTGTGAAGAACAGTATTTTGTCTTGGTGAGAATGTTTAATAAGTACACTCCTACATACTTATCAAAAGATGAAGAAAACATAGCTGGTATTTAGAGTGGGATATGGTTAGACGTATAGTAGTTCTACCAAGGCCATCTCTCACATCCTAAGCCTTGCCTTACAATAGAAATGATTGACTATATTTTGTGTTCAAGAGTATGAGGCAGTTCTGGGCTCAGGCCACAATCAATATCTTGAAGTGCACATGACCTGATATTTCACGTGAAGTTGGAATAGAGAGTACATGGATACATGGATATGCACTGCCATATCACTGAGCAGATGTGCTGCAACACAGCCATTTTTGAAACTTCCTAAAAAGCACCAAAAAGAACAACCAAAAGAATCAGAATTTCAGACTAAGAATGTGATCCTTTGATGCAAATTTCATGTGGGAGTGGGAGTAAGTTATGGTTGTTACCTGGCCTGTTGAAATGCCTGTTGTACACTCCTATGTATTGCAGTACGGGCCAGGCTCAGTGCAAAGGAACTAGAATATTTATAACAAAACATCTAACATTTCATTAAAGAAAATACACCTTTTAACTACAGCACCTTTCTCAATCAAAATGTTTTAAAGAAAAACAGGCAGGTAGAAAGTCTGCTTGTTATAAAAATCCAGGGACAAACACTGCACACCAGAAAAAGCTGTTTTAATAGTTCTCCACCCTCCAAACCCTAAAGCCATTTTGGAAAGTGGTCTTACCAGTGCAGTGAAGATAGCAATAAATATTTCGTTTCCAAATTTTATGAAGTCACCAGGTATCCACCTGAAAAGCAATTTTGCAAATTGTGATCAAAAAACAATGAACTGGCAACATGTTTTGAGGAACAATGTCAAAGATAACTTTGTTGTTCTGATTTTGTTTTGCCTTGATACAGTGTAACCCATTAAACAATTAACCTCAGTCATATCCTAGAAAAATCACACAGTCACTGTTTTATAACTGTAATTTAAAAGAAAATAACGTTTCCTTGCTTCCTACCCTTAAAGGAAAACACATTTCAAATTTTTTGTAGCACTCATAAAAAGTAGATTTTTTTTAAGTGTCAGCCAAGACTATCACTTCATCAGAGAATTCCAAAAGCTACAGCTTAAGGGAAAGGACCATTTCAAACAAATGAGAAAAAAATGTTGTCCGTTTGCAAACTCAGAAAAGAAAGGCTGGGTCCTCAGCTTTCATAATGTTTAAAAGAATTCTAAATGGCCAGCTGGGGATTTTTGTGGCAAAGATGTTGTAAAACACATGCTGCAACGCTCCAGTGACCCGCTTGCTGTTTGAGGCGAACTCCCCTGTGGGAACCACTCACTGTATTCAGCCTAAGTTAAATCTTCCCAGTCATCTTAAAAGCTAATGCAACAGAGTGCTTGCAGATGGCTTCTCCCTTCAGGGGAGAGGATAAAGAGAGAAGTACCAGTTAACATAGAACTATCAGTTAAGACAGAACTACCAGTTATAAATCATAGGAAATAAACCCAACTGCCTTCTGTACAAGTAGGAGAACTTAGTGTGTGGGAGAAGTTATGTCTTCAGATGCCAACAATCACAACACGTGAACCTGAAACCACCACAGAGCTCCTGCTAAGCTGAGCAGGACATCAGTAGGAGAATGGCTATTGCTGGTTTTCTGTCAGAACAGACAGGTAAATCACAGAACTTGGTGGCGATATTTGTCAACTGCAGTAACGACCTGAAAGATGGAATGAAAAGCTTCATTATTAAAGCTGAGAACACCACCAAGATGTGAGGGACAGTAGCCGCTCTTCCTGTTAGGCTGACTGTAATGAACTAGAGATGAGATCTGAAGATCGTGGTGGCATTCAACAAGGAAGTACGAAGCTGGCCTGCACACAGATAACCAAAAGCACACCCTCAGGGAACAAAACAACTTCCTAAGCACTGGCGTTGAGAAAAGGTGCCTCGGCAGGTCATGCTGGGTAAATTTTACGTCACTGAAGTTATGCTGTAGACAAACCCCACAAAAAAACCCAGAGCATGTACATGGGGCAATTGCTGTTGAGGCACCAAAGTAGTGTACAGGTGTGATCCAGCACAATTAGCGCAGCACAGGGTGCTGCCATGACAGGGACCGGGACACCCATTCTGGCCCCACACGCAAACAAAGCCACCAAACACATCCATGGCCAGAGCCAAGAAACCCGGTTTAGGTTTAACAAAACTGAAGGTAAACAGGGTGGCGGGTGAGTGAAAGGCCGTCACCAAGAGAAGGGGAAGGTGCTGCCCCCTGTGCCCTCAGCCCACCCGGCAGCAAGGCAGGCAGGGCAGGGGGGTGTACCAGGGAAGCCTCGGCTCGAGGCCCGCGGGACAGCTCTCCCCAGGCTGGGTGAGGGGCTCCTGCGGCAGCCGGGAGGTTTCGGGGAGCGGTAGGGAAGCACCTCTGGCGGGGCCGCTCCTCCAGCCGCTCCCGCCGGGCTCCCTCAGGGGCTACGCGGGGCGCGCGGACAGCCGCGCGCCTCCCACCTTCGGCGCGAGCATACACCGCGCGCGCGCGGGGGCGGGGCGGGGCGGCCGCCGTCGGTCCGGTGACCCCGCAGGGCCCCGTCGGCTGGTGTTCAGGGGTACCGCGGGCGGGCGGGCGGGTGCGTGTGTGACTTCCCCAGCCTGGTGAAAAACCGGGCGGGGCGGGAGAGGGCAGAGTGCTCCCTGCCGGCGCGGGAGGTGCCCGCCCGCACCGGGATGGAAGGGCGGTGCACGTAAATGATCGGCGCGGCCAGCCGCCGCCGGAGGTGCCGAGCGCCGGGGTAACCTCCCCTCGCGGCGCGTTTCGCCCGCTGTGGGGGAAGGAAGCCGCGGGTCCGGGGCTCGGAGGAGGCCGGCGGGCGCCGCCCGGGCACCGCTCAGCCCGGCCCGGCAGCGGCTGAGGGACCTCACGCAGCACGTGACCGGCAGGTCACGTGGAAGGCGCCGCTCCCGCCCGCAGCGGGGGAGAAGGCGGGACACGAGGCCGCCGACGCACCCCGCAAGTCCCGCCCTGGCGGCCACCTCGGTCGCCAGCCTGACGCCTTCTTTGAAAGGCATTTTGTTCCTCCAATGAGGAGCCGCGTACGGAGGGGCGGGCGGTGGGGAGGGCGCGGGGACGGTCGGTGATAGGCTCACGGCTAGCGTGCGCGGGGGCCTGTCGCCTGTTGCGGAGCCGGCGGAGCTGTGGCTGTGGGCAGCGCCGCGCCGCGGGGGACATGGTGGGCTCCAGTGAGACCGGGGGCGAGTCGTGGCGGGGTCGGTACTACCGGCTGGAGGAGGTGCAGCAGCACAACAAGAGCCGGAGCACCTGGATCATTCTGCACCACCGCGTCTACGATGTCACCAAGTTTCTGGACGAGGTGGGTGCCCGGGGAGGCTGAGGGAGAGGTGGGAGAGCCGCGGCCGCGCTGCCGGGGGCGCTGCGGGGACCGGCGTCTCCCCGGGCCCCGAGGGGCGGTGCAGGTTGGCTGGCCAGTTGGCTCCCCTGGCTCCCCGCGCTGCCTGCTGGGCTGGGGGCTGCTGCTCGCGGGCTCTCCTCGGCCTCCTGCGGACCGGGGGCGGGAGGCGGCCGCCCTGGGTGCGGCCCAGCCGGATGCCGCCCGCGGCCGGCCGCGATAGCGCCCTTGAGAAAGTCCCGTGGCGGCCGCGGGCCTGCCTGGTAGCGCCGGTGGAGCTAGCGGGCGGCTCTAACGGTGGGGCAGGGGCGGGGGTGGGCTCCGGGCGCCCGGTGGGGCGGCGGCCGCCCCTCGGCCTGCTCTCGGGCGGGAAAAAACCGAGTGTGCCGAGCACGCCGTCCCCCACTCGCGTGTAATCCGCTGCTAGGAACTGCTGTCTCCCTTCACCTGCCTTTTAAACTCTCTGCCTTTGTAGAAACCGAAGTTCCCCGCAGGCTTTGTGCGCTTGCTGTTGCTGTCCTAACGCAGCGCTGCCCGGCGGCAGAAGTTCAAACTCTAGCAGAGTACAGCGGCCAGGTTGAATGCCTTTGGTTGTTTTTCTTTTTCCCAGTTAACGATTGATGTTTTTGATCGCTTGCTGATGATGAACAATTGTAATCATTGGTAGTCATGGTTAATAAAGAAGCGTTTTAGTTAATGGACTAAAACATTCTTCCGTGGAGATGCAGAAATGCAACTACTGAGCATTTTTTTTCAGTAGTAAATTGATCTCGGATTAGTGATATTTTGAGTTTTCTACCTCACTCCCATTATTCCCAATCTGCAAAGATCTAGAATCCAATTAAAAAGCGTTATGGTAGATTTACATTAATTTATTTGAGAATACAGTTCAGATTGGTAGAGACATGACAGAATTCAAGCCTTAGGAGTTCTGTAGCCCCATCTTGAATTTTGTGATTGTAGAATTCAGAAGAATACAACTTAGAATTCAGAGAATTAATAGAATATTTTGCAAATAAGAGGTCGACAAGAAATTTTTCAAAGGCGGTGTTGACACGGGTAGTATTCCCTTCTTAAGCAGTGTGCCAGCACAAACTGTCTGTTTTTTCAGCAAGGTGGATTGTGAAACCGGTCTACTGACTCATTCATTATTATTTTTCATCGAGGTCTGACCCTGGTCTGGCTTATCATTTAGTTATGGAAATATTTGTTTGGTTGTGCAGGCAAGGCCAATTTTATTATAGAAGCCCTCGAGCAGAATGCAGTTTTTATGCAGCCTGAGAAATTGAAGTAGCTGTTCTTGGAAACTTGATCAGTTTTGGTTGATACATAATTGTATAAACACAGATTGGGGGGGACCTCAAAAAAAAAAAACCAAACAAAAAAAAACCCCACCCCAAAGACCCCCCCAGAAAAAAACACACTTGACAAAAAATCCAGGATCTAATGAGCTTTTGGATTTTAGTTGCACAAACAACTTCCTTCAGTGCATGTAATGAACTTGGTAAATATTAAGAGGCACTACCTTGTGCAGACTTCTCCAAGAAAGTCTTCATTTCAGCCTTCAGGACAACGTTGCTAATTCAGCAGCATATCAAGAATTCAGTTTGTCTATAAGCAGTTAAATAGTTGTTTCTTGGATAACTGTGGGATGTCTGATGCACTCTGGTACACGTGGGTCAAATTTCAGCCTCGCATTAAACTGCTTTCAGGAGAAAATGGCTGGTTTTGGAGCTGAAATTTCTGGGTTATATTCCGAGATAATAAATGAATGAGATTGGATAACTATTTTCAACAAAGTGTCTAAATGAAGCTACACTCCTAAGGAAAGCTCTTGGATATATTGTCATATTCATTGTGTTGGTGATTTTGGGGATGCAACCCTTGGATTAAAAATATTTCGTAGGACACTTATTTTACCTTTTTTGAATGCTTTTAATACCTGGTTAATTTATCAACATGCTCATTCTTTTGACACTGTCAGACACCATGAGGCATTTACATGCGACTGAGGAGGAGAAATTGGAGCTAGCCTCTTGCTGGTGCATTCTGGAATGGTAAACGCTTCTCAGTGAAATGGGGATTACCATAGCTATTTCAATAGCATTATTGGTCAAACTCAGTTTTGCTTCTTGCTGTTCCTTGCAGGAGTAGAAACCTTAAAATATTTCAAGAATTAAGTGTAGGCTACTAAAATAACTCCAGTAGTACTGAAGAGGATGCACTGCTAAAGCATCATCTCATTCCTGCTCTTCCCAAGTATCAGTTTACTAGGGAGTAAAGAACTGGGAATGAAAGCTGACTTAACCAGTCCCATTCCTTAATGTGACAAGCAATCTTTCTAGCCACTGCATTAACCTATGGAAATATTTTCTTATTGATTATGACATTGAAAACTTCACAGTGCTGAAGACACCCTGGGTGCTCTCAAGTGGAAGTATGCTGCTGCCTTTCACTCCATTACAGTACTTAAAGGGTGTATTTTCTCTGTCCAGCTGTTGTCTCTTCATAAAGCTTGTAGATGTTTACTGAAACTTGATTGCTTTTTGGAAACCATCAGCCTCTGTGAACACTTGATTGGAGTTAGGTAGTAAGTAGACTGGGGTGGTGATGTGTCTGTGCTGGGAGTGGTGAGGCTGAAAAGGAGTGGAAGCATCGCATAGTGTGACCATTTTAGTTTGGTTTCCAAAGGACGAGGCTTAAAAAAGATCATTTGAAATACAGGTGAAGTGCTGAAAGAGAAGAGGGTTGTGCACTTTGACACCTTATGCTAGGGGTTACTGAAGATGAAAATGCAGCACCTGCTTTTTTTTATATGTATTTCTCTTTTAATGGCAGATCTCAGGAAGACTTTATAACTTGAGTATGTATCTCTGAATTTTCTTTGATTATCAAAGTATATCCTTTAGGAGAGGAAATCCAGAGACCTCAGCTTTTGAAGTGCAGTATCTGAAAGCTCTTGGCATGAAAGACTATTCTTGAGACCAGACACCTGTGCATCACCTTTTTCACTCAAAGGCTGTTGGACCTGTATTACAGAAGATTTGGGAAACATTTTCATAGTTTCAGGTCCTACATCATTTAAGGGACAATAGCTACTAGAAATGCATGTGTACTCACAGCAGGATCTTAAGGCTATATCTGTATTCCTGGTAATTACATATGTGAATAATATTAAATGTCAATTAAAGGATTGAATATGTTTGTAATGCTTGATAGTATTTCTCCATAGTTTAATAAAGCAATCCCACTAGTCAGTCATTGACATCAATCTAATGAGCTAAACAAGAGTAGCTGGGCCTATAAAAATCAGAATGAAATTATCAGTGTCCTGCTCTACTTCCCATTGTGGTGAAGTCCTCCTTATGGTTTTTGTGGGAAATTGGTTGGATTCCTTAAGCTAGGCAGAGAAGCTAACAAGAATAGGAACATCTCTACCTGAGAGAAATTCCTTATTCTGGAAACTGTGGTGTGTATTGAATATTCATCTAATACAGACTTTGTTTAGGTGACTTCAATCGTTAGTGGTCTCAAAATTTGTTGAAAATATTAATGGCCAATGAAAATGTGTTTTTGATAAGTTGTGAGTTTGTACTTTCATAGCACTGTTTCTAAATATAATGGACAGCTCCCACAAAATGTGTTTTGGAATGCTGATCAAATAAAGCACAGAAGAACAAATATTGTTTTACTCTGTCAGAATGAAAAGTGTTCTCTCTGCGATGTGGTAATAAGTTATTTTCATCCAGTATGATGATATCGTGGAGGAGTAGCATAATAGCTTCCATGTTTAAAGTAACGAATAGCTTCCATTGAAAGGTCTGGTACTAGCACATTTTGAAGTCTGTCAGAGTACCATGTGAATTTTTGTTGCAGAACCTTGCAGTCTAAGGATTAAAACCAGTGTATCACTTCCTTAAGCTCTGATGAAGTTTGTGGGAGGATTTGAAAATGCTTTGAAAAATAGCACTTCTTAGCACTCTTTTATGCGAGATACTGCAAGCTGTAATTTTTTTGTAAGTGGGGAAATGGGTACCCAGCTACTGGGCATTCCTTTTGCAGTTCATCTAAATCCCTGGTTTTCAAAAATACACTCTCATAAAGAGATCTACTCTCCTAGGCTCCTAAAATGTTACATGAGTACAGAGTTTCTGTCCTGTAACTTAAATAGGTGATGGAAATAACTTGGAGGACTCTGCAGGCTACATGAAACTGCCCTTAAAACAAACAAGTGTTTGTCTGTCTTGCACAACAAAGCTGGGGTTCTCTGGGTCTCTGGCTCTGTTGCTGCCCATTTCTGCTTATCATTCCCTGTAGTGCAGAAATCAAAACTTGAATTTATAAGACTACCACTGGTGGAGACCTTTGCTGATCTTCCCCAAAGTTAAACTGGACCCTAGATTTGATGCCTCCAATATGGGAAGGGGGAGGGGGCATGAACTGTGAATTAAGATAGTTATACTTTAATAGACTCTTGAACTCTGACACTGAGAAAGTTGCATGACTGCAGTGAGGGGAAGAAGATGTGATAGGCGTTCAGGATGAAGTAATCACAGACTTCTGACCCAGATGAGAGCAGTGAGTTTAACTCCTTATTTGCTTTATCTAAAACTTTCTAATGTGCTCCTGTGAAGAATTAATCTATGCTATGTACTAGTGCTGGCTCTCTACAGACATCTGTTATGCATGTAACTTAAATATCTATGTTATTATATTGGGAATGTCCTAGGAATGAGCTAGACTAGCTTAATTTATCAGCAAAAGCTTTTTTAATTGCCCTTGAACCACAATTTTACCTGCAAAAGCACTTCAGTTATTTATATCAGCAGGATTTTGCTTTAGGAGTCACTGTATAGTTTTGCAGGCTTTCCAAATCCAGGGTCTATCCAGAGGCTCTTCATTCAAGTAGAAACACAAGCTTTGTTTACCAGGCAGAAGTGTTAACAAAGGCCCCATATAAACAAACTTTGAGAAACTTACTGAACGATGGAAAATGGTAGGCTTTTGATAGAAAAGTCACTTCTTGACCTTTGTGAGACGTTACAGTTGCTGCCTTTCATTAGGGGAGGTGAAGTCTTTTCATTAATTGGTTGTATTACATGCTGGTTGTTTGCAGAAGGTTTCAAAGTTTGCATCTTTAAGCAGAAGTGCCATCTAAAAAGTGTTTAGTTTCAAAGTACTTTTATGTCTGTCAAGTAGGTTACTAGTAACATCACATGCTAGATGGCTTAGGTTGTGAACTCTGTGTGTGGTTCTCTCTACCTTAGTCTTGCTGATGTGAAGAAAAAATACTACCACTTTTCCAGCTGTGGTGGCAGAGGTCAGGGTGAATCTGTCCCCTTCAGCTGATGTGTGATAGCCACTGAGAGGGTTGGTCATGGTCACTGTGTTGACAACTGATACTGTGGTTTTATAGACAGGGGATCAGTTACTAATTAGACCAAAAACTAATTCTACAGAGAAAAGCTGGAGTGCCTCACTGAAGCTGCCCATATAGCTACACAATTGCTTTGTAGTGACACAAGGGAGGGATTTGGGAACAAATTGGTGTATGATCATTCTGTAGTTGGCAACCTGCAGGTAGTTTGTTGAAGTACTCTGAAATGGTTTTAATATAGATGCAGTTATACTGATAGGTATCCGCTTGTTTGGCTGGTTGGTGAATTTTTTTGGGGAATGTAGTGTAAACCATGTGATCCTGACAACTTGCTGGAGTGACTAGTGTTTTATCTACTTGTACTAGTGGGGTTTGGTTTCACTGCAGTGCATGAGTCTACATGCTACTTGTGCTACTAGTGCTTAATGGGTAGTTTAACTTTGGTGTCTTTTTCTACTTGTTGCTTTGTTTGTTTTTCCAAGGAGTTTTGCCTTCTTTTCTGCTGAAGATGCTACATACATTTTTGTATTTTGGGGAGCGCAGTTCTTTAGCATAGTATAAAAAAACCAAGCCCCCAAAACCCCAAACCCCACATTGCTGAAGGAATTCTTTGAAGACTTACTTGTGGCAATATCTGGGAGAGCCTGTTAGACCCAAGTTCAGGTTCTTTAAATGTGCTGTACATTTCAAGGCACTGAACTTGAGTGATCCCTCAACTTTTGTCCAGTCCTTTCCCTGAATGCTTATCAGGACGGATTCAAGGGCAGGATTTTGGTCAGCATGCCATATTTGCACGTCTGCTTGCGTAATCTTTACTCTGCGTGCACTCTTTTAACCTTTTTTGGCTCAACTGCTGTGTCTAATCTCTTTATCAATTGCTTAATCTTGCTTTTGCTTAGTCATGGTGGGGAACCCTTACCCTTCTAGCTGTGGTATCTTGGCTCTTTAAAAAAAAGTGTTGGGTTGTTTTGGGGTTGGGGGGGGGGGCATTGTTTTGTTTTTCAAAGCAGCTTTCTAAATCTATTAAGATAAATGTCTGCCTTTAATGCAAAGATTCAAGTTTTGGAGTTCTGGTACTGCTGCAAACTAGTAGTAATAGTGTCTTCCTGGTCTGTATGAAAAAGTCTTTTTTGTTGGAAGAGAAGGATTGATAGGAGGTTAATATGGTGGGTTTGAAATAAATGCTAACCTGAATGGCCTAGACTAGCAGAAATATGTATGCCATTTCTTTAATCTACTGTCTAAGCTTAGCCCTTCTGTTCAGCTATGCTCCAGGCAAGATAACCCTAAATAGTAGAAATTTTGCCTATTTTCATCATTTTATATCCTGTAGTCACAGGCATTAAAAGTGGAATTAGGGCTCCAAAGCCTTATTTCCTCTGTCACTGGTCACATTAGAATTTATTTCATGATTGCCTTAATCCAAGGCAATAGCTCTAAAGTGCTTTCAACTTGCTTGCCTAATAATTCCCAGTGTTTATGTAGTAGTTTCCTACTTAAAAGTTGAGTGGTGAACTTTTATGGCATGTTACTTACCTGTTGGATGAATGAGTAACTTGAAGCTGAGAAAATTCACTGAACTAGAAGATGTGATATATCTTGCAGTACATACAGACACAGTACATTGGATGGATGGATGGAAATGTGAAACTGTATGCAATCCCTAAAGAGCATCCTGGGGAAGAATAAAAGTGGAAAACAGGGATTTAAGTTAAGGGAATGGTGATGGGTTGAGGTATTAGGAAATCATGGGAGACACTTTTCTACATCTGAAGGGTTTTATCAGCAATGTGGTTTTGGGATTCCATAGTCTGCTAAAACCAAATTGCTATCCTAGTGTTTTGTGTGAGCTTTCCATTGTGCTTAAACAGTTCCAAAGTAGCTGGTTTACTAGATAATCATACAATAATTTATTTTGGAAATGACGCTTGAAGGTTATCTGGTCCAATCCCCAGCTCAAACTAGGATTACGTTGAATGTCAGGTTCTTTAGTGCCTTGTGTAGGCAGCCTCAAAGGATGGAGATCCTCTGTGCTCCTTTGCCTACTTGTTTCAGTGCTTGATTGCTGCTCTTGTGAATAGCTTTTTTGTTATATCTACCTGAAATGTTCTTGCTGCAACTTACACCTTTTGGCTTTTATCCTTTTGTTGTATAAAGCATTGTTTGGATAGAAATACACATTTCCTGCAAAAGTGAGAACATGGAATGTAATGTTAGATAATAGGTGGGCTGTTAAAAGACTGATGCCCCGTAATATTCTAAATGCTTTAACTGCTAGGTGTAATGCCTCTTACTGCTCTGTCGCTGATGGAGTAGAGACTTAGCTTCCTTGGTTTTGGCTTCAGAGAGTACATAAAGCTCTAGTTATTTAGGGAGGCTTATGTTTGCTCTAGGAAGTCTAGCAGCTGATTTTACAAGGACCTTTTTTTTTTTTTTTTAATGTAGAAATGAAGAATTTACATTCTTAGAATGTGGAATGTTTTTCAGTAACAAATTCAATCTCACTAAAAATTGCAGCATCCAGGTGGTGAAGAGGTCCTCAGGGAGCAAGCTGGGGGAGATGCTACTGAGAACTTTGAAGATGTTGGCCATTCCACAGATGCAAGGACACTGTCAGAAACCTTTATTATTGGGGAACTTCATCCGGTGAGTATGTGAGAGTACCAGTACTTGCTGTCTACTATAGCTTTTGCATCTAGCTATTTATCTGGTAATTTCCTTCAGAATAAAGGAGAGCTACTAGTTTGGTTGGATGCCAGTCCTGCAGCTGTTTGTGCATGGACCTGGGCTGGAAGTAGGTTCTTCCAGTGTGAAGGGGTTTGATTAGTGTAGCATAAGGATGATCACATATAAAAGTTTGCTGCTTTGAAATGTTTTATAACTTATTTCTTTAATAAACTGAATATGGAATTATGCCATTTCTGATGTACCCTGTGAGCTTTATAATGAGACTCTATAACCCCTGAAGGTCATAGGTCAGAATTTCTAGACATTTTCTTATGTCAATATGCAGAGTGATTACTAACAGCCACTTTCATCATTGTAAATACATAGGCCAGGCTTCCATCTGGATCTAAAAGTACAATCTTGGCTCCTCATAGGTATGTTTAGAAAATGGCTACTGTAAGCATTGTACTTCATGTTTGATGCTCTGTCTTCCCTCTCTCTGTCTCCCCTGGTTTTGAGCTGTATCAGTGTTCCCTACTTGTGGTTGTCAGGGTTGTTTATGATCGGTTCCCACTGGATCCTCTGTCACGTCCTCTTTTTTTATGCTGTCCTTACTGTTTCCTGTACTTTTAACAAGCACCTTTCTGCTGCCTCAAGTTTGGAATGATTTATTTCTAGCTACAGAGCTGCTGCTTTGGCTTCCTTTAGATAGATGCAGGAGAGCTTAAATAAGGCCTTAATAGTTGAAAACCACTTGTTAGAGGTTTAGGCTGCTAGTGTGCCCATCTGTTCTGCTTTACTGCCCATCCCTGTCTCTTCTCTTTTGTGTTTGTTTTGTGTATGTTTTGTCTTGCGTTCAGGGTAAATATCACTGTCTTGAGTAGCTTATTTCACAGTAAGATTCCTGATCTTGTATCTGTCTTGGGTCCTTTCTTGATAAATATGAATAGTGTAGCTTCTAATACAAAATAATTCAGCTCTGATACACACTTGCAGTCTTGCAGCCTTGCAGGCTTGTCACCTGTTTCAGATGGCAGTTGATGCCAGTAAAATTGCTCTCAATGTGGCTACCAGTCCAGTTCTTACTTGTTTGACAAGTGCCTGTTTTCATCTGATATAAAACAAACAGCTTGATAGTATAATGTACAAATACAGCACTGTTAAGATTATGTACTGTTGGGCTTTTTTGGTAATGAATGTGACTATTTCAAGTGAAACTTCATGGGTTTATGAAAGATCCATAGAATTTGGGACCTTTGCACTAGCTGTTGGACCAAAACTAGTTCAGTGACTTTGCTTGATAATACCACTAGACTAGGTAGAAGTAGACTAATGATTGTAATTGGTGTATAAGCTAAGGTTACGTGTACTGTTTAGAGACGAAAGAAATGCAAACACGTGGGCACAAGAAATAATGAAATGTTGGAGACTCGTGTTTCACTTCTGTATTGTATACTGGAAAGTGTTATTCAAGGAAGTGATCTTCATGGTAGCTCAAAATCATACACCGACATCTGCTCTTTTGCAAGTCTGTTTCCTAAAAATAGGTACACTAACAGAGTAAATTGCAAAGTGAATTTAATGATAAATGGTTGTTTTGAATGCTTTGGGTTTTGTCTAAATGTTTCTTGCTTGTTTTCTTGCAGGATGATAGAGGGAAGCTTCAGAAACCAACAGTAAGTGTGTTTTGTTTAAATGCCACACTGTTTCTTTTAGGCATTAGGGACAGTGTCTGTCCGTAACTGGTATACCCCCAGAAGCAAAAATAATTCAGCTTGATTTAAGTGTAGTGTTTCAGGTTGTAAGTCTCTTAAATCTATTGATCTGGCTTCAAATTATTCTTCCTGTTAGTTGTTCTCTAATTTATGTAGTTTCGAACTAAGAGGTTAAGCATGATGGCATTACACTATAGCAAAAAGGTGAGTCTAGAATCAGTCAATGGTTTTCTACTGAGTTTAACTGAGTTTAAGAGAAAAACCAGTTTATAAACAGAATGGATTAAACTAATAAGTGTTTTTGGCAGAAAAAAGATGCTTAACAATATATTGGTAACACTAGTTGATAGAGAACACAGAGGCATTTGATTGTTGTGTTATAGATCAGTTAACTTGCAACTGTGAACCCTTTTCAAGGTGAAAATACTGTTTCCTTACAGACTGTTTCAGTAGATTTTTTGCTGAGTGTCCTGTTAATACAGTATTGCACCTATTTTCTAAGGGGTTTTTTCTGTCTTTTAATAGAATAAAGTTGTGTTGGTATTCAACTATCAAACTTACAAAATTCAGATGTCCCTTAAAGGAGCAAGTGCATGAGGGATTAACTTGTACAGTTGCTGCTGCTGTGTGTCAAGAGGATGTTTGCTCAGGGCTGGCTGAACAGTACAGTGGTGTGCTTAGGAAATAGTTGAAGATAATTTTTAAATGAAGTGTAGTGGGAACAGTAACTTACTCTTGCTGTTTTTAGAGATTACTTTTAAACAATCACTTTTGTAAGATCTTCCAGTAATATGAGTAAGTTAAAGGAAAGAAAGTAGAAAAAAAATATATAAACACACTGAAATGTTTGCTATAGCAATTATTAATTTTATTATTAAGGACTGGAACCACTATATTAATAAAAATAATGGAGTGATGACTGGAATTCAGAGCTTCTTCCCATCAAGAATAACATCTGCTATTCAGATTTCTTTTGAAATTCAGGGCAGTTTACACTTAAACTGTAAGAGCAGCAACCATAAATGCAACTGAGAAGCAGACTGCCCAGTGCAAGTTGTAGTAATCCCTCGATTAAGCACACAGGAACTTACTAAACTGAAGTACTTGGAATATTAGTTTGGCCAAAGTGTGGTCAGTTGGGAGTTTAGATGTATCGAGGTGACTTTACTACATTCCTGCTTGGTTTATTCCCTTGTTTTAGTACTGGTCATAGGTACCTAAAGTACATGTGTGTTTTCCATCTTTCCAGAAGGAAGCTGGAGCACTTCCCTCCAGGAGGACCTGTGGGTGTAGCTGATAAGACAGTTTCACTTTGCATTGCACTCTGGGCGGGTAATGGGACAGGTTAGGCCCTGTGCCCTGGCTCTCTATGACCTGTCAGAAGGCCTTGGGCTTTCAAATGTCTTTCTCATCCTTGCACTGTATTTAAAGTACCCTCAATGTGCATGTCCAGTGTCATAGTGTTTAAAAGCAGGTTTTGATGAGCTGGGCTGTATTTTTCTTACTGTCTTGGTGTGGGGGGGAACCATCCCCTGGCCCTGGATGTGGCAAATCTGTTGTAGAAGGTGTTAGCCTTGATAGTGTGGGCATAAGCTGTTCCATGCCATTTGGCTTAGGGATTGGTTTTCCGTGGAGATGTTCATAAAAACAGGGTCAATGTAATCACTGAGTCTTATTCTTTCAAACATGGTATTTGCCACATGTAAAAGTGTGATGATTTGAGTGCTTGCAAAAGTAGCCTGTTTGAACCTATGAGAGGATGTTGGGAATCTTTTGCTCTTTAAATGATTTGCAGATATTCTAATACTGAAGCAATTCATTTTTCGGTGATGGATATTGTACTACTATATTTAAGTATAGTTTTAATGCTTGGATCTTTTAAATGCAGTTTGGGTCATCTGCCAAGTGGGATTTGATCTTGTAGTGCTTTTTCTATGGAAACTGAACAAGAAGTCCAAATCAGTATCAGAAACAATTATAACTGACTGATTCTTATGCAGTCTGAAACACCACACTAAAAAAAATAGTTTAATAAGCCTTATGGATGTAAATTAGTAGCTTTCTTCATGTAAGTTCGATATAAGAAATGTTTGCGTATTAATTCGGAGACTTTTCAATTAAATCTTAGGCAAGTAAGGCACCTTAGTCTTTTAGGTGAATAAAACTCTTTAAATGTAGCCTGTGGTTGAAGTTAGCTTCATGGAAAACTTGTTGCAAAATTCCTTGTGATTATATTTTTTAAACAACTTTTGATGCAATCTTGACTACAGAAACTGCTGCTAGCTAGCTTCTATACAACAGTGTTACAGGAATTCTGAGAAAATGCTTTCCAAATGCAATGCACTGAGTTGTTTTTATGTTAGTCCCACTTAATGAATTTTAAGAAATTGAAGGGCTAGTTAAGATGGAGAGGGGTGTCTGCCTGATGTAAATATCTTTTTATGCTTTGCTTTCCAGGAAACTCTTATAACCACTGCTCAGTCTAATTCCAGGTATAGTATGATACCTGATGTCAAACTTAAAGTTCTTCATGATTATGTTTCTGAAGCTTAGAAAGCTGAATAGCTTCTGTCTGCTGAAAGCTTAGATGTCAGAGGACGGTGCATGAAAATTTCTGTTCTACATAAAGTCCAAGTTGGCATTTATGTACCCCTTTACAAGCATGTTAGCTTACTAGCTAGACTTTTTTTCTTACATCGATACGTATCAGTATCTACCAAATGGTTTATGTTGCGTACAGGCCTTCATTTCTGGAGGCTATTGGGTGAATAGAAGACACTTGGTGCCATTGCTGACTTTTTCACCTCACTTTTAAAATTTGCTACAATTGTTGCATCTAAGGGAAATAAGAGGAATGTGTCTCTAAGAAAGAAAATCTCTCAGAATTGGGAGGGGAGGGGAAGAACCAATTTGGAACACAAGTGAATCGAACTGTATAAAGTTATATCTTGCTGATGATTGCCTATTGCTGAAACTTCAGAGGACTGTTCCCTGCCTCTCTGAGTGAGGAGCTTGGGTGCTTGAAAGTGTCATGTGATGCTGCTACCTAAATGGCTTTTGAATGAATGAATGGTGGGCAGCACACCATGACTTTAAATGTGTCCAGAGTCTTACACTTCTCTAGTAAGCAAACTTCGTGTTAAGGCTTTGTACTAGAGCTTACAATACAAGCTTTTTTACTTGGCTAGAGTATTACTGGCCAGCCCAGTTGTTCTGTTGTCCTAACTTTGAAGCATTTGTTGGAGTGGGGAGGAAAGATGTCTTTAAGCAATGAATTTTATTTTTTTTTTTAAACTTGCTGGTTGTCACTTCCTAAACTGCTGTTTCAAAAACTTCCTTCTAGTTCGTGGTCCAACTGGGTGATCCCAGCGATAGCAGCAATTATCGTGGCCCTGATGTATCGTTCCTACATGTCAGAGTGAGTGCCTTACTGAGAACTAGTGCAAGAAGAGACTGATCTGGGAGAGAATACAAGCAATCCTAACCCAGTATCTTCCTGGACAAAAGCCTGATGTCTGAAGAAAAATTCAACTTTTTCAGAAAACTGAACAATTCATTTCTGCTGTGCACTTTTCTTAATGTTGCCTTCTTGTTTGCTGTTCTGAAATGATAAAAAGGCAGCATTTCTTTGTATAACAATTTTATTCTCAAATGAATTATTTGATAACTGTATTGGTTTCTGTGTTTAGAATATTGTTTTGTATGTAACACTCTGATTGTGGTTATTTCTCCTTAATCTGTAATGGGGTCCATAGGACTCTTGACATACAAATTTTACAGCTTTAAATGACTACCAAAACTGTGTACATGTATTTGTCCATGTACACAACTTAACTTAAAAAATCATGTTGTCTTCTTAAACGTAGTATGCTTGAATGAAATGCTAATTAAACATAATGGAAAAAGCTGAGTCGAGTAGTGGGTATAGTAGGTGTCTGTAAGTGGTTGGGCTCTACCAATCAGGCTATAATGAGGTGATTATTTTTTTTTTTCTTTCCTCTTGATATCTGCTCTTATAGTTGTTGTAGATACCCCTACTAGCAAACTGTTCTGTTTGGCTCCCATTGAAAAATTCAGGTGAAATAAGAAACCCAATGTTTGGCCCAATTAATGTCTGTCTCAGTTTTGTGAAGAGTAGCTCTTTTTTGCAAAAAAGGCGGAAAAAAGTAGCTGTTACTACATAATACTGTTCCTGTCAAGCACTCAGGTGACTCTAGAATTTGTTCTGAAACTTTTAGGCTTTTATAAAATGTTTGACTTTGTCATACACATTGTGAGGAAAAAACTGATACATGGAATCTGTTTCTGACTGTTCTGTGATGTACTCCTTGGTGCTTTACTATGAAGAGATGAGTATTTTCACTGCTAAATACAAGATAACTGAAAGTTTGCTTTTTGAGGTGAATATTTTTAGTCATGTAAATGATCATGAATAAAAGTTTAATTGCTTATTCTCACGGGCTCTATTTTCAAACTTTTTGAAGACCTTGGAAGAGGTGCTTTTGCATCTTGGGACACTTCTCAGAATGCTGAAAGTCAAGATATGTCTCTTATGCAGGGAAGTTGCGTGTAAAAAGTGAGAAAGCGTATTATGGAGTGGTTAGCATAGATGAATGTTTTCATCAGCATGACCTCAATGCCAGCTGGTGACTTAGCAGTGTTTGCCTCTGCAAGCTCAGCCTCCCTGACATTCATCAGGACTTGAAACAATATTCTAAGGGCTGCCTCTTGGTGGCACCAGGGAAAATGCATGGAGTTTGGGCCCTGTGTCAAGTCAAATCAAATTGAAAGATTGTACACTGTAAACATGAGCTTTCTTTTTTTAAAATAGTTGGGGGATAGAAGGTGCTGTGACTTCAGGAGATTGTCTTGTGCATATGTAGGAATATGTCAATACGGGAATCCTTTAAGTATTCCTTATTGTGATTTTCCTTTTGTGGGAATTCCTTTACTGTTATTATAGCAAATAAGGATATCTCATAGCTTCAACTGTGGGAGTGTTTAGTATCTATTACATTTGCATTCATGTGTTCTGTCAGAATTGGTTTACAGATACAGACACGTATGCGCTTACAGTAGATCACATCAACTTCTTTACCTTGGAAATCTTAACCTGCAATAAAAGTGGCAGTGTTTGGGATTGTGTCTAGCACTAACTTTGTCCTGGTTTTGCCCTAGCTTTTCCTCTGAATATGGTGAAGCAGAGTTTAAAAATTCAGGCTTTATTGTCTTTTTTTTTACAGATAACCTTTAAAAAGGTTATTAACTCTGAGTTGGTATTTAGACTCATAAGTTAAGTTTCAAGTAGTGAATTTTCTCTTGGTTTGTAAAATAACATTTAAGTTCACATGTCTAGGTGAGGCAAAAGAACCCCAAACCCAGCAACTTTGGAAAGCTTAACCTTTCCTATCTTTTTTTTTTTTCCCCCAAGAATTTCAGACTGGGATAATTATGTCCACAGCAGCAGACAGCATAGTGCAATCAAAGTGGATCCATAAGGCTGTGAATCCACTTGCTGTGAAAGACCTTTTTTCCCATGCTGTGTATGTTTTGGGAATTTCAGTATGGTATAGCTCCACACGATGTTTGTTTATGCAGTCCCCTGGAGTACCTATGCAAGATCAGTCCCATCTAAAAGCGGTTGAGCTGGCACGTGCCCAGGATTTTCACAATGTGAACCAAAAGCACAGTGAGGGGAGGTGAGTAGGCAGTGCTTCAAAAACTGATAAAATGCTATTGTAGATGTACACAGCTCCTTCCCTGTAGTTGTTCTGTTCATATTCCTTTCCACCAGTGCTGATGTAAGTTGTTCCTCGGAGATGGACATGAATGTTTCAGGTTTTTAAACGTAAACTGATAAAACTGTAAATTAAAAAAATGATCAGGCTTGCAGTTTTCCTTTTTAGTACCCTAAGGTTGGAGCTGCTTTCCATAGGGGGTAATACAGGAGTTTTTGTGTGAAAACTCCTTTTGATTATGACTATGAGAGAAAGAAAAAAGGTATACGGGTGTGGTGAGGAATGAACGGATATGCTATTGAAAAACTAGTCGGGTAAATTAAGGGTAGTCCATGTTTTTACAGTCTGACAGCAATAAGAAAAGAATGGACAGAGTCTGCTTTCTATAGAACAAAATCCTTTGGCCGCATCTGATCTGAAGGTACGTGCTCTAATTGTCTGGTAATTAACTTTAATGCCAGTTTTTGTTTGGAGAGGCTTGTTTTGGTGGTCGATGCTTTAAATCAGATGTCATGTTGCCTACTTGCACAGTCTCACAATGTTTATACTGCCTTAAATTATTTGAGCATTGCATTTTTGGCCTTCATTTGCAAATCCTCTGTTGTTCACAAGAATGCATAGTGTCAGAGGGCTCCTGTAAATGGGGACGGCTTTGGCTTCCTCTTGGCGTCTGTGGAGTAAAGCCAGCACAACTTGTTCACTTGCTCCCTCTGCTATGATGAGGAAAAAATAGTATGCTGTCCCTTTCTCTGGCTCACTTGCTTTGGCACACTGGTCCAATGCCTTCCTCTAGTTCTGAATACTGTGCTGTGGTCAGGATTTTGCAGAACGCTAGAGAGAAACTGGCAAAAGCCAGGCAGATGGAAGCTGATCACAAATTCTCTTCAGAGGCAAAAAATGGGAAGCTGCTATTGTTTTTATTTTCTGAATGTTTGACTAATGAGGGTGAATGAATGCTTATAAATTCTTGTTCATTGTGAGCAAAACTGTTTCTGTTTTATGCAAGGCTAGTGATGAAGATTATTAACCAAAACTCAGTGTGAATGAATGAGTTGTATCAAAGTGTCATACAAAACATGTAGAACATTAGTAGTATTACAAAATTTTCTCCTAAATATAGAAAAGGATTTCAGAAACAGCATAGAAGGAACAAGGAGCAGGAGAAAGGTCATGCTCCTGTACACTTAGCTCTAATACCTGATCAGATCTGAGGTGAAGCTAGTAACTAATGGATCATATATTTGAATTTTACTTTCCTTTCATACTACATTACATTCCTTCTCATGATTTAATTAATTATGTGTCGAAATACTTCGAGTTTTGAATGACCTGACTTATAAGTAGGTGGGCAGACAAGCACATGAATTAATGAGAAATGTTGGAACATTGGATCTCAGTAGATGATTAATGCTGGATTTTCTGTTCTTTCTGAAAACTAGTTAGACTTGTTCTTAATCTTCTTACATGTAAGAGTGTGCATAAAACAATCCTTTACATTTTCTTTGCCAGCTTTCTAAAATTGAGGACATACAATGCAACTACTGGTCTATATTGATAGCTGCTAAAACAAAGCTCAGAATGGACTCGATTGCACTACAGTCTCATGTATTAAGAACCAGATTTTGACTTTTATCATGTGTAGTACAATTCCTGTGCCTGTGTCTTACAATTTACTGCACTTAGGCAGACAGTGTACTGCCAGGAGCTGTCAGTTCTGTTCACTGAGAGGCAAGTAGCACTGTCAGGCAAGAATTGTTATGCACAGAAAAACCTCAGGGAAGGTTTTTGGTATCTCCAGGCAGAATACCACAGAACTCATGTGAACCCCCAGAGTCCAGGAACTACCCAGTAGCACAATTATCACAGAAATCTTGCCTTTATCTATAGACTCGGGTCTATGGATAAAGCTGATTGACTGATCCTACTGGAGGGTGAGAGCACTCCATGGTACCTCTGGAGTTCCACCTACTTAGGTGCTGGATGAATGCAGCCTTGTATTGTTTGAAATTACAAGGTTTTTACCTGTCAGTGGTGGGAAAATGTCTCTTTAAATAGAATGCATTCTGGAAACTGCTTCAAGGTCTAGGAGGGAGTTGTTAGAGAGAAACTAGTAAGCCAAGTAAGGGGAGTGCTTTCCTAAATGACTTCTTGAAAATAAGGAAAGATCATTCTCCTGTCACATTTAGTTGTCACTGGTTTCTGAAGCCAGTTGGTGCTTTTAGTGTCACTCATGTGATCTTAACTTGGCTTTCAGGGATATCTGTAAGAGCATGATAGGTGTGTTGTCTACATAGGTGTTGAGGGTGGACATGAACGAAGAGCTTAACCTGCTGCTTAGAGGCAGGGTGGTGGGCTGGTAACTGGAAACACGCAAATATGTCTTTTCATTTGTAAAATGAGTGGATTCCCAACTTGTATTTGTCTGGATCCATTTTCAGAGTAGTGTTACACTGGGTAACATGCTCTGCATCAGTCTGAAAAGGACAAGCAATTTATGAATAATAAAGGGAGGTTCGTACTTCAGCAGTTATAGCTTCTGGGATTAGAATGAGAAAACCTTGTTTTATTTTTAGGTGATTCTGTAGAACTACTTTTTGACCCTATTGAAGTAACAAAGACATTTGAGTCATACAAGTTATTACATACTTTGTTGTCATGGTGAGGTCTTCAGACCTGAGGATATGAGTGAACAAGTTACTAGAATATGAACTAAGGTGTGTAGATTTAAAGCTAGCTAGCTATTCCAAGGAAGCTCCTGGTTGTAGGCTGCTCTTAAGTCTTAGTTGCATGCAAGATAATTTTTTACACCTTTGCTGAAGGATATATGGTCACATGCTTGAGAAGCTCAACATCTAGTAGATGTGCAAGTCTGACCAAACAAGACCTTCCTGCCTCAAGGTCCCTTGAGAGTCCTGATCCTGAATGGTGTCTCAGATCACATATAACACACATCAACGGGATCAGAGTCTTCACAACAAATTATGCTTTTTTGTACAGTAAGTTGGTGTCTGCAAATAGGTGTCAGCAGGTGAGAAAGAGCAGGAACAGTTGCTGGAGAAGAGAGAAATAGCCTGTGAAGCAAGGACTATCATCTGGGATTTTCTTTTTGAGCTCTGTGCCCTGCTAACTTCTAAGCTACAGAGTCCTACTCTCTTCTCTCCATTATGAATCCAGCATTGTTTTTTCTACTGGAACAGATGAACTGCTTGAATAATTACCCTGGTTTTTGGACAAAGTTTTATAGCCTGGGTGAACTCTGGCCTAGTTTAGAGCGAGCTTGGATGCATCTGCATCATTTCGGTAGGCGTGACCTTACTGGTTTCTGCTTGGTCTCACTTCTTGTTTGCAGGAAGCATGGGAATACAGCTCCAGACTTGTTGCACACTTCCATGTGGGAACCTTTTGGTTTGTTCTTGAAATCAGCACAAGCTCATTATGAATACCTTAAAAATAGATGGCCTTCTTAATTCCAACTGCTAACTTCAATTGGGAAAAAGAAAAATATGTAAGGTTAACATTAATAAAATGTCACCAAACTACATTCTTTTTGTACTTTAAAAATCCGCATATTTTAAACCCATCAGTGCAGGAATTTCACTGTTGTGTGTAAAATACCCAGTACAAATAGATTCTGATCTTGTTTGGAGTGCTAAGTAGTTCTAATAGCACTGCTGAAAAGGGGATCAGTAACGGGGCTTGCAGGCAAGTGGATGAGTCTAAATTCCCTTATAAATTTGTACATGTCGGTGTTAGATTTTTTGTTTACTATATAAACTACCAGAACAATTAAAAATCTAAAGTATGGGATGAATTAAGACTAAAAACTTTGTCTTGAAACTGAGCACAAAATGAGACGCCACGTGTGAATGCTGTGATGAACTGCAGTTGTGTGCTGTGCTATGGAGTGTTATTGAAAAGTAAGCAAGGGGACTATGTATGTCGCTCAGCATGCTATTTCTTATGGCATACTGCAGTTCAGTCATTCTGTCTTTTGGGTAAACCTTTCCTTAATAATCTCATTTAAAATCCACTCATAGAATGCTATTAGAAAGCGGCTAAATTTACCTTAACACTTGTTTTATTGACACAATAAAAAAGGACTTCTAGGTTTTTAAAGCATCATATAGGTGTTATGAGTTCTAGGATTCATTGATCGTATCCTCGCTATGATGTTACCTTTGGACATCAGTGACCAGGAACATCATGAAGAAAACAGGATTTCCACAGAAATTAGATTGCTATATCATAAAAATACTTTTTTTTAAATTTAAAACTTTAGATAAACTTTAAACTGAGGCAACAGTGTCCATTTTAGAGGGATCAACCCAGTCTATGCAGCAAAGTGCCATCAAAATGCTCTGGAATAAGGATAGCCTTCTTCCAGAAATATGTTCGCTTAAGCATATGTATTTTTTAGCATCTTGTTGCATAAATCAGCTATGTGTAGACTCCAAATCCATTCAAGCAGCTGCTCAGCATAAGACAAGTTTTCTCTCCTATAACAAAATAGGTGTTATCTTTATCAATGTGTTGCATTATAAACAATATAAATAGAAAATAGTATCAAAACAAGCTTTAGTGGCTTTTGTTTAAGTGTACAAGACATTAGCGAAAGATATACTGTATGCCCTGGTTATCATCCTCCTCCCAATTTCTCCATTTCATGAAATAGTTTGAGTCTTACTATTACAATTTAATGTGCCCAAGCCAGAGTGCAGGCATTTCATATCTCTATGAAATAAACATTTCATAGGGTACATTCAGTGACTTCACAAGGTCAGAATTTGATTTGGTTTCTACTCCAAAAGGCAAACGAGAGGTTCAACATATTGTATGTTTTTTTTTAAAGTGTAATACTCCAAATACTTAAATTAGCATCCAAAAGTTCCTCCAGTTTCTAATAATATTGTGAGTTACCACATCACAGAGATTAGAAGTATCATAGTAATAGTGTACAGAACTCATCAGGGCTCTTTAAATTGTTGGGAATAGAAAAGAATAAGGAAGATAAGTGCAAGTTTAACAAGTTTTAATTGGTAAAATAAAAGTATAGTTTGCTCCAGGCAGTAAGCATCAAAGACAGAGCACATGGATTTGAAAACTTCGAGAAACTCCTCAGTAAGAGTTTCTTATGCTGCCTTCTGAGTGTCCTGCAACACTTCACTGGTGCCGATTTTCAAAACCGAAGGATTTCTAGAGTTATCTTTGGGTAGTGACAGTCTTCCTGCCCCACTCCTCACACATTGCAGCTCATGTACTCTGCCACGTCACCACACGCTGCTGCCGAAGCTTCCTCACGTCTCAGAGGGTATCTTTACTCCAGAGAATTTCGGTGGTGCTTTGTTGCATTGACCAGGCTGATCCAGCTAAAATGGGCATCATTGCCTCAGTTTAAAGATGCTTTGTACCAATAAAGCAGAATTTGTACCGTGAATGCAGATTCACAAAAGGCCTTGTGCTGGTAAAACAAGGCCACCTTCACCCACTTGTTCCATCTATACTCTGAGCCTCTTGCAGCCTAGTGCTGAGGTAGCTCAGAGGCACAGCCATGAAGAAGACACAGCATTTATTTGAAACACTTGAGCAAAGTAAACAGATTTACTGAGCTAAGGTAAATCTTAAAGTTGCTTAATGCCAAAAACTGGTTCTCTGCTGCTGAAAAGACCTAGATGTCTTTATAATTGTTTATCTAGCTGCATATATGTAGATATGTATTAACAACTGAAAAAGGGAAAGGTCTCATAAAAAAGAAAAAACAAAACTAATTCTCAGGCTTAACTGCTCATCCATGAGAACTGAGCATGGAAAAATCCTTTTATTTTTGAAAACTTATGTTCAAATTTTTACCCAAGAATGAATAGCTCTCTTTCACCTTCTCTCTTGAGTCCTTAATGCCTTCTTCTGTGGGGCAAAACCTGTGTCTGGATTTTGTAACTGTGCTAAAAGCTGAGACACAGGTCTCAGCCCAAACGCAGAGCTGCTCTGTTGCCAGACAATGTGACCAGTGAGGAACAAAAGGTTTTCTAAGAGGTTGAGGTGATCTATTAATTTTTTTCCTTGCTGTTATAAATTGAGACCACAATGGACTATAATTCACTCTTTATTAATTATAGCAAGTAGAATATGAGCAAAGACAGCGCTGGACGGCAGGGGAGTCTGCGCTCCGCCAACTGCCGTGCTGAGTAGTTCAAATAGTCCCCTTTTTATACATCTTTACTTCCCTGCTCATGAGGTAGTGGAGGTACTCCGCGCATGCTTCAGTTGTTGTTAGGGGGGGTCGTTTCCTTCCTCCTGGTATTTGTTGAGGCTGAAGTAAGAAGTCTTCCCTCTTTGTCTCATAGTTGACCTTTCACTCATATATCCTTATATGAGGCTGTCTTGTCCTGTTTCTTGTCGCTTCCTGGAAATCTGGTGGTTATCTTGCATGAGCAGTATCTGGTTCAGTTTGTGTGAGCGATTACAGTTATCTTATCTCACACAGGCGGCGTCCAGTGGTTGTTTGCATGAGTGGTTTCTGTCGTCTAATTTTACATTGAGCTTAACATAAATCTTAATAAACAATACCTTAGTCCACAGTTTCTCACAATCCCCCCTTTTTCTTTTTATCCTATTGTTTATTAGGTGTTACTTTCATCTTCATTCTTGTAAACAATTTCTTTTTCACAATTTCGACATTTATTATAGCACTCACAATAATGATTTTCGCGTGGCATAATACATTCATAATAATTTTCATCTTCATTATTAGATACACTTTCATATTCTACTCTCGAGGTTAAAATAAGTAATTTAGCTGTGTCAAACCGTTCTTTAATAAAATGAAAAATATAGCGTAATATACAAGGCCCAAATATAAGTCCCAGGATCAACATAATAAGCGGTCCTGCTAAAGCCGACAACAAAGTGGTTAGCCAAGGTGAAACATTAAACCAGTTTTCATACCATGACCTGCCCGCTTCACGATCCTTTCTACGTTGGTCTAACCTTTTCCGAAGTTCGGACATGGTGTCTTGGACGACTCCCGTATGGTCAGCAAAAGAACAACATTCTTCACTGAGAGCTACACATAATCCTCCTTCCTTCAAAAATAATAGGTCTAATCCTCTTCTATTTTGTAGTACTACTTCTGATAAAGACTTTACTGAAGTGGCTAAATTTTGGATAGATTGTTCTATTTTCGCTAAATCCTCATCTACAGTCATTTGCAAACCTTGTAATTCCTGACCTTGTACTAGAGAGGCTATACCTGTGCCTGCTCCAACTCCACCCGCTATCAGTAGTGTAGTTAGGGTTACCGCTGTAATTGGTTCTCGTTTTTGTCTATTCCGGTCTCCCTCAAAGTGATGCAATATTTCTTCCGAGGTGTGATAGATTAGACGAGGAACAATAATTACCTGCACGCAAAACTGAGATTGATCAAACACATTTAGAGATAGACAAGGCGTTATTCCGATGTCTGAACAAACCCATTTATCTCTTGGTGTCGGGATAGCCCATTTGTCCTTTTGATTTTTGTGTTTCTCTATATTGGTATTAGTGACTGTTCGGTTGCATAAAGGCTGATACTTTTCGGGCACTGTACCTATACATTTTCCTTGACCCGTTACTAATTGAATAGTAATTCCTTGCGTATGATTCCTCCGGCCATCCCATGGACATTCTCATGGGTTTGAACCATTAGACCATCGAATCCTTCCTGGTTTTCTAATTGCCTCAAAATATGGTGGTCTAATATTATAACATAGCCAGCATTCTTCAGTTAAATTTGGTTTGCTTTCATTAAGGGTACGATAAGAGGTTTGCATTAGATTCCATAAAGGGTCTTTGGATTCTAACAACTTTAAATCCCTGGATAAGGAGAATTCAGTCATGGTACCATTAGCTGTTTTCAAGAAGGAGTCTGGGGAAGGGGTTGCGATGTTCACGGGGACAACCTTTTTTTTTTAGAGAAAGTGGGTGAATTCAGGACCGGATTTGGTCCTACTGGTAAAGGATCGTGGGGTATCCTTTCTTTTATTATTTTGAAAAAGCTTCCTCTATCTGCTCCAGGTTCCCAATATCTAATTCCCCAGGTACGGCCAATTAACCATGTGTCATCTTCTGGTTGTTTAACTTCAATTTCTATTCTGTCGCATTCTGATGGAGAAGATTTCACCCCCCTTACGGATCCCCAGACCCCGGAGCCGTCAGATCCATGTTGTGGTGGAATGCAACCTGGAGGTCCCCAAGTGATACTTATATATTTGTCTCCTTTTGTTGGCCAGTCTGAGGCTATTGTCTCGCAACCCCAATAACCGCAATAAAAATGGCCTGGATAGTTGCAATAACTCTTTCCAGGATTGGAAGCTGGACACACATAGAAGGCTTTGGAGTTGGCTTCCGTCGCCTCCCAGCCTCTCTGGATATCGACCGGAATCATTGAGACTAATTGGACAGTAAAATTCCAATTTCCCGGAGAGGTCTGATTTTGTATTAGTCTAGATTCCTGTAAGTTATATAGTTTCCAGAGCATTGGTTCATGGGGGTTTCCATTTGCTTGGGTTATTATCAATAACAAAACTAGCGGTACACCAGAAAAAAAGGTGTCTGTCAATTTTGCCAATTTAAGTATATTTTTATCATCCCTGGGGAAGTTTGGCCATTGTTGCTTTTGTGTCCCATTATTCTGATTCTTTTTTCCACAGTTTGTTCCTCCTCTGCCTCGCCCGTCGACTCGGTTGCTTCGAGCCACGGGGTGTACCATCTTCTCGGCAGCAAGGGAATTCTTCAGGAGAACAGCTGTTTTGGGCTTTCTGCCTGTTTATATAGGCTTCCCACTTTACAGCTTTAACTAATGGGATGAGGTAAGGCACAGTTGGTACTTCCCTTCTTACACTTTATAGCCAAGATTTCAGTTACAAAGGGGATTGGTTCGTTGGAATAGTAACAATAATATTGAGGGTTTATTCCTTTGGTAAAAATTTCCCACCACTCATGGGATTCTTAAATAATTTCTTGTTTAGACTCTAATTGTTTTGATTTTCACTCAGTGAGAGTTCTTTGGATTTTCCAACACTGTGTGCAAACCCCTATTGAAGGGTATCCACATTCACAGTGAGTCCACCATTTATCCTGGCATACCATACACTTGGAACAAGCAAACGGATAACAATTGCGGTTCAAATTATTACACTTAATTCGTATATCTAGAGTGTTTATATCAACATATTTTCTATATTCAATATTGTGTGGTTGTATGAGTTTAACAATTTCTTTTAGTACATTTTGTATGCTTTCATATATAATATACGAAGAGAGAAATAATTATTGCGAATATAAACAACAATACACACTTTATATCAAAAGGTAATGCGACAAAATGATCAAGCAAAGTTTTTATCATTACTTTATCTTTTCAGGGTTATCTTGGTGTCACCTGGAGTACTGATTATTTTCCAGTGGGGTCTTGTCACTGGGCCTTTAACGCGACTGGCATGAGTTCATCCACGCTCAGCAGTCCGGACAGCTGTTTCTGTTGTAAGCAAAACAAGATAAGGTCCCTCCCAATTGGGTTTTAGGGTTTTTTTCTTTCCATGTTTTAACTAATATCCAGTCCCCCGGTTTGAAAGTGTGAATTTTCAAGTCCAATGGAGGTCGTTGCACAATCAGCCCATGTTCCCAAAGTTTGTTACGATGCTCTGCTAATTGTGAAACATATTCATTAATTACACGAATTAAAACATTTGTTTGTGGACTTTCAATTCTATAGGACATTCCATATACCATCTCAAACGCTGATATTCCTATATCTGCTCGGGGTCTGGTTTTGAGTATTAATAGTGCCATGGGTAGGCACTTGATCCATGATAGTTTGGTTTCTATCATTAATTTAGTCAAAATAGTTTTGATTTCTCCATTCATCCTTTCAACTTTTCCCGAACTTTGTGGATGCCATGGCGTATGGTATTCCCACTTAATTCCCAAGTTTTCTGCTAGATCTCTAATAATTTTTGACACAAAATGTGTTCCTCTGTCTGAGTCGATTACATCAGGTACTCCATATCTAGGTATAATGTGTTCAAGTAATACCTTAGTAACCTGGTTAGCAGTTGCCTTGGAGGTAGGAAAAGCCTCAACATAATGTGTTAAATGATCCACCATTACTAATAAATATTTGTAACGCCCTACTCTGGGTAGTTCAGTAAAATCCACTTGTATGTGTGAGAAAGGTCTGTATGCTGGGGAACGTCCTCCAAGAGGTTTTTGTCTCGTGTTGTTTCGATTAACCTTTTGACAGGTCTCGCAGGCTGCTGTGACTGTCTTTGCTATATTATATACGCCTATACAGGCAAACTGTTGATTGAAATGATCAACTAACGCCTGGGTTCCCCAGTGGGTTTTACTGTGTATTTTTGAAAATATTTCGAGTGTTATGCCCTTCGGCAAGACTTCTCTCCCATCTGGTAATACGTACTTACTATCCCGTTCCTTAGCTCCCATTTGTTCTAGTTTTTCCTTTTCTGCAGACTCAAAACTCAAATTTTTACTAACAGGTACTGGTTGTATAGTCAAAATCGTATTATAATTGCCTGCCACTCGTTTTGCTTCTATATCAGCTGCGTTATTTCCCCTGACTTGATAATTTGTACCTCGTTGGTGTCCCTTTATATGTACAACTGCTATTTTATTTGGTATTTTCAATGCCCCCAGAACTCGCCGAATTAATTTCGGGTGTATCAATTCTTTTCCTTGTGAGTTAATAAATCCTCTTTCCCCCCATATTTTTCCAAAGGTATGTACCACTCCAAACGCATAGCATGAGTCTGTATATATAGTTCCATCCTTTCCCTTCAGTGACATTAATGCTTTCCACAATGCATACAGCTCACAGGCTTGAGCTGACCAGCTGGCACTCAGGGGGCCTGATTCTATTGTCTTAAATTCTCTTTTTTCCAACTTAACGATGGCATATCCGGACAATCGTTTACCTTCCACTATTCGTGATGACCCATCTATAAATAATACTTCTCCACATTGTAGTTCTTCTTCTTCTAAGTCTGGCCTAATGCGTGTCTGTTGTTCAATTGTTTGAAAACAATTGTGTAATAGTTCATTACCTTCTCCTGGGTACAAAAATTCAGCGGGGTTAACTGCTCCAATAGTTTTTAAAGAAAGTTTAGGGGATTCTATGAGTATTCCTTCATACTTCAATAGTCGGTTATCTGTAAGCCATTTTTCCGCTTTTTGTTGTAACACTCCCCTGATGTTATGAGGTGTATATAAGACAACTTCTCCATTAAAGGTAATGCGATTCGTTTCCTCAAGTAATAAGGCAGCAGCGACAATGATTTGTAAACAACTTGGCCAACCCCTGTTCACAGGATTCAACAGCTTCGATAAGTATGCCACCGGCTTCTTTTGTCCGGCCCATTCCTGAGTTAATACTCCGAATGCCGTTCCTTCATGTATGTTAACGAATAAATGGAATGGTCGCTTTAAATCTGGGAGGCTTAAAACCGGTGCTTGACTTAGCTCCCTTTTGAGATTAGCAAACTGCTCTTGATCCCGAGGGGTCCACTTGAGTATTTTGTCTTTAGACAATTGTTCGTATAAAAATTTAACTTTAAAGCTGTAGTTTTTTATCCATTGTGTACAATACCCAAATAGCCCTAATGCCTGCCGAATTTGCCTCTTAGTGACAGGCATAGGTAATTCTAGAATTCCTTTAATGCGCTCTGGGTCCAATATTTTTTTGCCATTAAACAAATAATGTCCCAAATATTTCACTTTTTCCTCCACAAATTGTAACTTTTCTTGTGATACCCGTAGTCCCTTTTGTGCAAGAAAGTTTAGGAGTCGAATGCTTTCTTTTCTTACATCCTCCTTATTGTTCCCTGCTATGAGCAGATCATCTACATACTGTAACAGCACGTTTCCCGTTTGTATCTGGTATTCTTTTAAGAGTTCTTCCAGGGCCTGTCCAAACAGATTAGGGGACTCAGTGAACCCTTGGAGGAGCACGGTCCATCTCAATTGCTGCCTTCGGCCTGTTTCTATGTCTTCCCATTCAAAGGCAAAATAATCACGGCATTCTTCTGCCAATGGACAGGCCCAAAAAGCATCTTTTAAATCAGCCACACTATACCAGGAGTTATGGGGTCCTAGCTTGCTTAACAGTGTGTATGGATTTGCTACTACAGGGAACCGGGTGATAGTTCTTTTGTTTATTTCCCTTAAGTCATGTACAAGCCGATATTTTCCATTTGGCTTCCTTACAGGCAAAATAGGAGTGTTAAAGGGTGACATACAAGGTTCTAAGATTCCTTGTGTTAACAATCGATCAATTTCTGGTTTTAATCCCCTCCATCCTTCTAAGGATATAGGATATTGCTTTACCCTTACAGGTATGTGGGGTTCGGAAATTTGAATTTTAATCGGTGGGATTTCTAATTTACTTATTGTATCCGGAGAGTACCAGACATCGGGGTTGATTTGTTTTTGATCATCCATGGTCAAGGGATAAGCAGACACCGTTAGCTCTTGATTTTCTACTTTGATTTCTAATTGTAGTTCAACAATTAAATCCCATCCCAACAGATTAAATTCTGCTTCAGGGACGAGCAAGAGTTCACCCATTCCAAATTTATTTTCAGTTTCGAATATCACATTTTTGATTTTGCTTACTTTAAAGGGTTCTCCTTTTGCCCCTATTACTTGTACTTTTTCAGGGGAAGCTTTACATCCCTCAGGTATTTGCCTAATAGTCGATTTCTCAGCCCCTGTGTCTACTAAAAAGGTGAACTCTTGTTTATGGGGACCTATTTTTAACTTTATCAAGGGCTCATGATGACTCCGGTCCCCTAAAATATAGAGCCCCTGACTCTCTTATTCTGCTTTCAATATTTCCTCATCTCTGATCCTTTCTCTGCAGTTCTTCTTTATGTGACCCTTCTTTCCACAGTAAAAACAACATCTCTGTTCCTTCTTTACTATTGCGTTCCCTTGTTTTATTCCAGCAGATCTGTGTTCACCAGTCCGCCCGTTGTGATCCTCTCTGACAGCTGCTACCATCATTTTTACTTGTCGCTTGCTGCTCTCTTCTTCCCGCCTTACGTAGACTTTCTGAGCTTCCCTCAATAATTCATCCAACCCTCTATTTTGTCAGTCTTCTAGCTTTTCAATCTTTTTTCTGATATCTTCCCATGATTTTGCTACAAACTGAGTTTTTAGGAGCGTTTGCCCTAAAGGGTCGTCTGGATTTACCCCAGAGTACAGTTGAAGGACTTTCCTTAGTCGTTCCAGCCACTCAGTAGGGCTCTCATCTTTCTTTTGCATTTCATTAAATGCTTTATTGATATTCTGGCCACGGGGTACTGCTTCTCTAATCTCCTGAATTACTATAGTTCTCAGATCTTGCATATGAGTTCTATGCACTGGATCCTGATTATCCCAGTTAGGTCTTTGGAGTGGTCATTTGATATCTGCTTGGGGTCCCTGGGCATGCTGAACATCCCACAGTCTCATTCCTGCTCGTCTAATCATATCTCTTTCCTCGGTAGTAAATAATTGACCAAGGATAGATTGCATCTTATCCCAAGTATAAAGGTTTGGTCCCAAAAATTGATCTAATTTTTCTGCCACTCCAAGTGGGTCCTCAATCAAGTTTCCCATCTCAGTTCTTTTAAAATCTCGTAGGTCAGCCGAGTTTAGGGGTACAGAAATATATCCAATCATAGGCTGAGGTCCCCCCATGGGCATTTCCCTTAGAGGATACATCTGAGCTGCCCCTTTTTGACTTCTAGTCATGCGTCTAGGAGGAGGGGAAGACCCTTGTTCTGACTCCGGTGGGGGAGTGGGAGCTCTGGGGACTTCGGGAGGGGCTACGGGAGCAGGAGGAGGAATGTAAGGAGGGGGGGTTAGAAGGGTTTCGTCTAACTCTTCCTGCTTTTTCTTTTGTTTAGTTTTTACTTCATTCAGTGGGTAAAGTTTAGCTCTCGGTCTTTTTATCCATACTTCCGCATACTGACTCTCCTCCGGGTTAAGGGGTTTTTTATTATTGACCCAGAGGTTTAATTGCTGTCTTACCCAATCTTCTTCTGACCCATAGACTGGCCAAAAGGTATTTTTAGAAATCTTCTTCCCTCCCCATATCTTAGTACAGTATTCTATCATTTTCTGCTTATCTTTCCCTAGGGTTCCAGGGAAATACCTCCAATTGTCTAAGACATATGCCAAAGGGGTATTCTTAGGTACAGTGTGTACCCTTCCCATGGGAGTCGAAGGCTTGCTGCCCTTCGCCCCCATCTTCTGGAATATCCACAAACATACACTCACTCACTCCCCTTGTTCCTGGCCCAATCCCTCGCGGGAGATGGGAAACGCAGTACTTAAGAGTCCACACTCGCTTAGTTCAGTATATCGAACCTCTCATTCATTATATTCCAGGAAACCCAGTCCCGCCCGAACGGTAAACCTGCGAGCAAATTCGCAATATACTTACGCGTCCTGCGTCTTCGTCCGGACTCCCGTGCACAGAATTTTTATGGGATTTTACCGGTTTTCTCCTTTGCTCACTATTCTAGAATTTAGGTTCGTCGGTAAGGTTGAGGTAGGTTGTCAGTCGCGGGGCCGCGGATTGCCGCGGGGCGCCTCCCCGGAGGACAGAAGCCCACCGTTCCTTATCCGAGTCACAGCACCAGGAATTGTTATAAATTGAGACCACAATGGACTATAATTCACTCTTTATTAATTATAGCAAGTAGAATATGAGCAAAGACAGCGCTGGATGGCAGGGGAGTCTGCGCTCCGCCAACTGCCGTGCTGAGTAGTTCAAATAGTCCCCTTTTTATACATCTTTACTTCCCTGCTCATGAGGTAGTGGAGGTACTCCGCGCATGCTTCAGTTGTTGTTAGGGGGGTCGTTTCCTGCCTCCTGGTATTTGTTGAGGCTGAAGTAAGAAGTCTTCCCTCTTTGTCTCATAGTTGACCTTTCACTCATATATCCTTATATGAGGCTGTCTTGTCCTGTTTCTTGTCGCTTCCTGGAAATCTGGTGGTTATCTTGCATGAGCAGTATCTGGTTCAGTTTGTGTGAGCGATTACAGTTATCTTATCTCACACAGGCGGCGTCCGGTGGTTGTTTGCATGAGTGGTTTCTGTCGTCTAATTTTACATTGAGCTTAACATAAATCTTAATAAACAATACCTTAGTCCACAGTTTCTCACACTTGCCAAGACAAAATTACAGAAATATGTACCATATGGGGTTACCTGGCTTTTGTAAACGCCGCTGCTGTGTTTTCTTCCTTCAAAGCCTTCCGCCCTGCAGCATGGGTGATGCAGAGTGTGTTACAGGCAGGGGCAGCAGAGGGATTGGTATAAATACCCAGCTCAGTCCCACTCCCCCAGTTTTACTGTGCCTTTAACTGAAAGTTAGGCAGACGCAGAATAAAACTCAGTGCCTTTAAAAAACCCATTGGGCCAAATGCTGCTTGACTGTAAGTTCAGGCTAACTCCCACTGACCTTGCTGAAATAACAGGGCTCTGAGTCGTGGAGGGGCTTGGCTTTGCCCAGGGGAGTTTTTGGATGATTCCCTCATTCTTGGTGGATTTTATTTTTTTTTAAGTACTCACAGTTCAGAGGAGTAAGAAATGCTGCACACCCACCACAGAAGAGAAGATTTTGTATTCCTGTGTGTTTTCTCAGTGCTTGCCAGTGCTGGCTCGTTGGCTGAAGGCACTTGCTGACTCCCTCTGTGGCCAAGAATTTAATTAGCTGAGGGTTTTTAAACAAACGTCCGGCTGTAGAGGATTGGGTCATAAAGGTAATGATTAGGACTGCCTATTGTGTTTCCATAATTCTTTCTTTTCTGTTAGTATGGCTTTATTTGCAAGACTCCTTTCACAGGCATTGAACACTGCTAAGCTCTCAGAGCAAACATTTCTCAAGGGGGTTGTGAGAGGAGTTTCTTTTGAAGGTGTGCCAGCATCAGCTGTGTCATGCAAGCACGTGTTAATGAAAAGAATTTCAGTGACCTTAGAAGCAACGCATCACAAAGTTGCACTAAGGGAATAGCATATGCTGGGATCCTTGCAGGAATCTTGTTAAGTCGATTAACTGTGAAAATGGTTTTCTACAGTGATGAGGAATATAGTTATATCAGGCTGTGGGCTTAACTGGAGGGACATAGTGAAGCTGATATCCTGAATGAGAGAGAGCAATGTTGTCTTTTCTTCTGTAAAAATTATCATTTGCTAAAACATCCAAAGCTGAAATAAGATTGAAAAAACCCCTTAAAATCTATTTATTTATTTTTTCAGTGTAATGGTAGGTCAAAATATTTCTTGGTCTTAGTAAATTATTTGTAAATATAAAGTGTATAAACAGAAAAGAATATAAGCTGATTTATTTTTTAAAGTAAGCAAGGTCTTTACATTTGGTTTTGATTCCTTTTAATAGAGGAAATGATAAAAAGCATTTCCCATGAACTCATTCAGTAAATTTTTTAACTCAGTAGAATAATTGTCATATAAATATAAGTGGGAAAGTCTTTGTTCTTGATATTTTTTCTACCTTTTGTCACTGGGAAACTTTGATAAACCTCTTATCCTCTCTCTATCATTGCCCTACGCTAGTAACAACAATCAATCTTTTTATGATTATCCAGGCAGTGTAATTTATCTTTCCTCTTCTTCCCAGTTGCTCAAGCAGACCAATAATCTTTTGTTTACTTGAACTTTGACTGTGTCCTTCTGGACTGTGTGGAGGCAACAGTCCCGGGACAGAGTCCAAGGCAAAAGAGTTAAATCTGACCCTGTTGCATGACAGTTCCATTCAGAGGTTCACTGCTTAATTAACTATTTCTGTTGCCTTAGAGCCATGGTCATGGTCCATTATCCAAACTGGAAGGAAAAATGTTCAGAGTAATGTATTCCCTGAAACCTAAGCCAAGTCCAGAGACACCAGAGAGCAGGAAGCCCAAGGGAAAGGTGAGACTGTCTTGGAGACAGTGAACTGATGTGGGCTCTCCGTGGGCAGCCTCTCTCCTTTTCCTCACCTGCTGGCACAGCATGACCCTTTGCCAGGCTTCAAGCCCCCAGATTTGGGCAGCAGCAGCAGCAGAGGGGGTGGGAAGCTGCAGGAGTGCTGGTGGTACTATCTGGACTCACCTCCAGCCTACTCCTACTCACGGGTGTTTGCAAACCTGAGCCATCGTCCTCGCCCACAACCTGGCTGAAGCTGGGATTTGGGATACACCAAGGCAACTGAAAGGTTAAAAAAGCTGGTGGCAAGTTAAGCTGTTAGCTGATGCGTGCGTGGGTCACTGAGCTCTGCCTCTGCACAGGGTCACTGAACAAGGATTGATGCTTTTCTTAAGAGTTAGGGATGCCTGCAAAAATGTAGCTGAAGATGTGAAGGAGTCTCAGTGAATGACTTTGGTTTAGCTCAGTCACACCTGACAGACCTTTTGGAGCCCAAGCTCTATGCTTTCTGGAAAAGTCCTTCAAACCTGATCTATGAACCCAACCCTAAACTAAACTCCTACTCCAGCCTTAGCCAGAGTCTAGCAACCCTTGCCTCCCTTCACCTAAATATATCCGTGCTTGTACAAGACTTGTGACATTCAAAATCTGATGGGGGGAGGGCAGAGGATGCCAAGAATTTACTGTTCATATAACTGAATTCTTAGCAGTCTAATGAAAAAAATCGTTATTCTGCAGATAGGTTTTTTTTGGTTTGTTTTTCAAAACAGGAAGAAGGAGGAAAAAAATTAGGAATATTATTATTATGTAGAGCCTCAGTAATAATAATACAATCAAAACTGTTATGCGTGCACTGTCTAGGCTCTACCCCTTTCCCCTGGTGTCCCACTCACCCTTCCACTGCTCCTCTGGGTCAATGGCTTCAGCCTGGGGGGACTGCGTATGATGAGACAACAGCATCCTGAGTCCTTCACTGGCATGAGTATAGTGGTGGTTTCTTCCTCCTCTTCTAGGATCCCCTTAAGTTCATATTCATGTTTCCCAACACTTTTTGTGCTTTGTTCTTTCTTCATCAGCCTGAAATTCTATGTTACATCTGAATTTACTATGTATGGTGCGTTTTACCTATGTTAGAAACTTGTTCTTTATTCTTTTTCTTATGTTTTTTTACTTATAAGATGGGCTTTGTTCAGCTCCCAGGTCTGTACTTCTCTGGCTGACCATTGGTGTGTGGGTTATAGCCCTACAGCCCTCAGCATTAGCTCATGCCCTGTCTCCATCATCCTGTGTCTGTACTCCTCTACAGCACCTCTTGAGAGCCCACCTTCAGGGCCTCTTCTCTCATACCAGGCCTGCATTACATCATTCTGCTAAGGTCATAAATATTTCACACTACACAGAACGGCTGCATGTTACTATTATCTATAAAAGTTATGGTTATACTGTACAAAGATAAGCAAAGCAAGTTAGGTGTAGCTACCTGGGCGTTAGAAAAATGGCTGTTACAGCAACAAATCAAATAAAGGGAAAGCTTCGAGCAGATTTAGACAAATTCAGGCAAAGCAAGACTGATAAACCTCTGTCCCAAGGCTCATCAAAGCAAAGCCTGTGTCTTGTTACCTGCAATAGCTGTGCTGTCTTTACGAGGCTGCAGCCCTCAGTGTGTCCTGGACAATGCATTTTTTTAAAACTGGGTACTCATGCTGTTCTGAAAAGTTATCTCAAATCTAATCCTGGTCTAGGCAGCTTGTGTAGCCTCAAGTGCTGAAACGTAGTGATGCCAAACATGGAGAGCAGCCCTTGCCAGCTCAGTTGCCTTCCTGTGTTGAGCTTTGCAGGGTCTGAAACCCCACCTTGAGCCCATGGCCTCATATGCACATGGCCTCGAAATTCTTCCTGGACCTCCACCTCTCGGGATGAGTCTGTGACCCAGCATGACCATCTCCCACAGGACAGGGTGCTGGTGTGGGAGTCCTTGCAAGAAAGCAAATTCAGGCTTGTCCAGAGACCTGTGTAGATGTCAGCCTGCCAGTCGACTGCTGGTATCTTCTCAACCCGCTTGGGTTATGGCACTGTACCCTCATCTCTCACCCTGTCTTTGGCACTGGGGCAGTGGCCTCCCACAGTGGACCCTGGCTGAAGCCAGAACTTCACCTGAAATCCATGCCTGAACGCCCAAGTCCTTCGCCTCTCCTGCATCAGGAACCACCAACTCATGGCAGCCTCAAAAAGAGATGGAGAGGGCTGGAAGTATGTGGAAAAATGCTGATCTCATTCAGAAGTAGCAAGTTGAATTTCGGTTTGGCAATACCAGAGGAGGCTCTTTACTCTCTGTTTTGGCCTAAATTCAACATGGGTCATGTGCTGGGATCCCCTTGTCATGTCAACTTTGCAAAGAAGCATAGGATCCTTTATGGGTTTGGTGGCCAAGTTTTTGCAGACTGTTAGGCAGGAGGGGAGGATTCATTGAATATACTGTTAGGCAGGAGGATGAAATCATAATGAACATATAACAATCTTGGCTTTTGTTTTGATAACTTGTATCACTAAGTTTATCCCCAGTCTCATTCCTCAATCAGCCTGATTTCTAAGTGGGGGATATTTTGGAGGGCATTTATGTTTTGGGGCCGTTTAGAATAAATAAGTTTTATTTGGGGGTTTGGTTTGGGATTTGACAATTTGCAGAGGGGGTGATGCATGTAAAAATAGTTTTTATGTTAGGGGTCTGGGCTGAGATCTGAGGAAGCTTTGAATTTATTGCTGTTTTTTGGACTCCAGGTTTTCTGAAATGAGGTTTGATAAGAGTGCTTCTGACACATGTTGGTTGCTTTTAAAAAAATTGCGATCTTGGGCTACTGTGAGTTCAGGCTAACTCATGGGGCTCTGCTCCTCTGAGTATCTTTTAGAAGGATTGCCCTTTTCTCCAGCGGAGCAGGTTGGTGTAAAGGGCAGCTACACCCAGCTGTGAGTGTGCACTGGCATGGTCTGAGGGCATTTTTTAAGTCTCCTCCTTCAAAAGGCCTATTGTCCAGGGCTCAGGTTAGCATTTGTGCATTTTGAGCTTGCAAAGCACCTTTTTTCCTAGTAATAGGTACAGTTTGATTGGGCTTTTCAGGAGTAGGTTATTTATGTGGTCTAAATACAGAGGTAGGTCTTACATTCAGAAAAAATGCTGAGTTTTGTCAAACATGTCCTAGCTTGATTTTCCTCTTGAGCTGATAGGAGTTCCCTTGGATAACTTTGTAGTTAGAGTTAATTACAAGTTCTAGTTAAAGAAGTGAGGAGTTATGGAAATAAAATAAATATTTAAGACATAATTTTCTAATTTCTATATTGAGCTATTGGTTATTTATTTTTGAGTCGTAAATCTGGAATCTCAGAATATCTTGAGTGAAATGTGTTGAGGAAGACAGCTAGATCAGGTTTGTCTTTTTAAGCATGTGTAAAGGCTATGGTTTAGATGCATTTGGTTTGTAGGAAGTTGATGTGAACAGGTAACTTTTTTTGGAGGCAACTGCAGCTTTTTGCTTTTGGGCTTTAATGATGGAACATTTGACAGGAATAAGGGCTGGGACAGACAGGGAGCTGATTTGGAAATCAGCATAGGTTGAAGGGGGGGCAGGGAGCGGTGTGTAAGAGGTGTGCTTGAGATGCTGCAGTTGTGGTTTTAGCTTTCGGAGGCTGGAGACTGAGCACAGGACAAGTGCTCTGGTGGGTTGTGGCAGCCTTCTGATGTCCCAACAAGGAAATGGCATGCAAAAAACTTGGGGACAGTACAGCACAGGCTGTGCTAGGGCTTGGGTTAGGTTCAGAGTAAGGACTAACTTTTCTGAGGAAATGAGAAATGAGGCCTTGTTAAAGGATGGATTTAGGATCACGCTTCTCAACCTAATGATGGGTTCATGTGATGGATAATCTGCCTGGAAGTGAGGACAAGAGGAGCTGATGGCAATCCCAATTTTCAAGAGGCCTAGGCTAGCAGAGAGAAGTCAGCTGGGGTCACAAGTGACTTTCCTGGTTTGTGGTCATCTCTGCATGATGCTGTCTCATTTGTCTACTGCTCCATGGAGAAGTGGTGCTACATCAGCAAGCAGTGACGAACTTCCTCTGACATGCTCATCCTCTGTGGGCAGTCTGCCTGCTGCTGCGCATGTTGTGTCATCCACGACTCCTTAGCTGTGTAGAGCTGCCTGGGCTAGATCTATGCAGTGGGGACCTGTGCCTTGATCCTGTTTTATTTCCTAGTGCTGATGTACTGTTGCTGATGGTGTCAGAAGCCAGATGAAAGTCCAAAACTAAAGGTCCTGAAAACCATGCCTCAGTGTTGCATAACCCTGGAGCCTCTTAGTATTCACAAAAAAATCTTTCTGTTTGACTTAAGTTTCCCCAATGACTACAGTAGATCTGAATGTGTATCCAGAGACGTCCCAGTATTAACCAGGCTGAGCAAATTGATACCTTGATCATGTGAACCATAAAATAGATGCCCTTCTGCTTAAAGTCCCCAAGGGCTTGATCTGGGAGGTATGCCTTTGGTATAGTCTGAGAACATGGACAGGCTGAGGCTCAGCATGCTACACAGGTGAGGCTAAACTTTTCTTCTAAGAGATGACGGGCAAGTAAAAGGAAAAGGAATTTGGAGTCTCTTTCTCATTTGAGGACAGATGCTCTAATGTGTGCTGCTGAGCCTAATAGCTCTGACAGACTTGTACTGGTTGATTTAGCCCTGTTCTGCTGGAGGTGTCAGCTCTGTGTCAGTGGCAGCTGGTATATCACCCAATTTACAAATCAACATATTAGTACAAGCCCATCTTCATAAGTGAGAGTTTGCAGTGGCCATGACTCTGATGGATGAAGAATGGAGACATAGATGAGCTCAGCAACCTTCAGTGGTGAAGAGAGATTTTCAGCAGGGTCAAGAACATCTGAAATGACTTTGGCTTAAGCTATAGCAGCCCTTATCTTCTAGTCTGGTCCTGTATTTCACTTGGGTCCTACCTAGCTGAAAAGTTTCATGTAGATATTCAATATTTTGTGTATTTAAAACATTGTCTGTGCTAGCTTTTTCCAAACCAATTCATATTTTTAAGTAATTATATTTTATAGTGCAAAATATCAACTTTTTGCATAGCCCTTCAAAATAAATGTGGAACACACCACATGCCACAACATTTTGAAACTCATCTTGAAATGAACCTGTATTTTTGCCAATTGATTTCATTATTTTGCTTACTGACAGCTCTGAGGTGGTGAAAAGAATTTTTTTTTTTCCCAGGTAATTTATTAAAAAGCCTAACTAATTACTTTTACAGCTCTTTGAAAAGGCTTATCATCGATAAAGAGCAAAAGAGTTCAGTCCTGCCAGTAAAACTTTGGACTGTTTGAAGTCTATTAATCAGTAAAGGAAGTTTTTCAGAGTCTGTGGGTGAGAGAGAGCCTAAAAGGAAACATCTTGATACAATTTTAACTTTAGCCCTTAAATTGCATACCTGTATATAATGTAATTAATTTTTTCCCCTCAGGGAAAAAATATCCGTGATTTTTGTGATATTGGAGGGAGAGTAAAACACTGGAATTGGAAAAGCAAAATTACCACAGAACAGGAGATTATAATCCAAACCCAGATCTGAGTTTAGTGAATTGGATGAAGTGTCTTTGCTTTCACATGATCCCTTCCGTTAGTGTTCTTAATTTATTTTGCAGATAAACTCCAAAAGGTTAAGTCCTTGAGCTGCCTGTGCTCTGGATCTAAGCCACTTGTTTATTATGGAAAGAGCACATCTCTCCATCCTTGGAGATAATCAGAACTTGACTAGACGTGACCCTCAGCAATCTGATCTAATTTTAACATTGAATCTAACTTCAAGGTTGGCTCTGCTTTGAGCAGGGATCAGAATAGATGAGATCAGGAAGATCCTTCTGACTGAGGTTTTTCTATGAGTTTCTCTGTATGTGTATGCAAACAAGAACTGAAAGAAGTTTACTCCTTGGCTCCAGCCTAAGGATATAATTTTCCCTGAAAACATCAGTATGAAATACGTCATAAGTCATTCTGGCTATATCAGTGAGTAAAGAAAATGATTGTCATTTATCTTGCTATTCTAAACCATGTAAATGTAGAAAATCAGCTATAGGACAACCAACCCATGTGAGTAAAGGGATACTATTTATGGATTTCTGCAAGTTAAATTTATTTTTCCCAAGATGTTTGTTTCTTGGAGGAAAAAAAAAATCTAGAAACAGGCTTGAATCCTGGGTGTTTTATCATTTCTGATTCCAAAACAGGCAAGTCCTGCCTGTCTGCACAGCAAAAAGTGATCTGCAGCAACAAGACAGAGGTGGTGACCTAAAACAAGGTGGAGGCATGTTGTTGGTGTCTCCACCAGCCTGTCTTGATCAGCCTTTGCTGATAACCTGTTCGTGATTTCCCTAGTTTTTTCCTTTCCTCCCTCTATTCCTGCTCTCCTTCATCTTCTTTTCTCTGCCAGTTGTTATTACATAGGAATAGCACTTAAATCCCATATAAGTCCTTTTTGAAATGGCTGTAATATGTGATAAAATATATGTTCATAAGAGAAGAAGCTACTGTTAAGAGAAAAAGCCTCCTAGGACACATGAATGTGTCTTGGCTTTCCAATATGCAAACACAGAACTATTCCAGTTTTTGGAACAGAATAAGAAGCTTTGAAAGTTGAATGGGTTTTGAAACTGTTCAAAACTAGAATTATAGCAAATATTTCTTCAGTCTGATCTCTGAGGCTTTGATGATTCTTAGGTTTAGGCATTCATCTGTGAAGCCTGAAAATCTTGTAATTGAATGCTCAGCTGCAATCAAAGAAAGTTGTGTAAGAAGATGAAAATCACTTTGCAGTGGGATAAAGGAACAATATAATAGAGAAATTATATAGAAGGCTGATCAGAACCTAGGATGTTGCCAGTATAAGTCAACATAACCCTGGGTCAGTCCACAGATTTACTCCATCTTTCAGCATCTGTGCATAGGACGCCAGAGGAGCAAAATGTAAACCATTGCAGTGGAGAGAAAAACAAAAAAACCCAGAAAGCATGAATGGCAAAGTGAGGGTCTGTCTATCAAGAAATCACTCTGCAATCTTTTTATTATTTCTCTCATTCATAGCATGAAGTTCAGGGTTTAAAATGCCCTGATACTTAGATGCAATATTTGTATGGTAAAGAGTGTAACACTATTTGAAAAGGAAAATAGAAGTAGTAAGAATTGAATTGTGGGAACTGTGTTTCATTAAAAAGAGTTTTTGATTAAAAGGAGCATAATTAATGCTGGCTACACATGCAATACTGATTTCTGTGCTTCGCCACAGAAGGTCGCTGTAAGAACAGCGTGAAATGGTGTTCCTGGAGACAAGTTCATTATCTTGAAACATTTAAACTAGAAATGGACAAACTGTCATGCAAAATGGCAGTGGCTCATGCAATACTTTTCTATTCTCTCATTGACTTGCTTTGACTCCTACCAAATGAAGTCAAAGATAAAATGTACTATGAAATCCCTAAGAGCCAGCACTGAAAATCAGGTTTGCTCCCTTGTTAGCATTTCTCTTTCATTTCTTTCTTTCCCTTGATGATGCAGATCACCCTCAGCGATGCGAAGGCTGGAGCAGTGCCCAGGGCAGGTGCCGTCTGGGTTTCTCCCTTTGGGGAGCTGGACGAGGGCAGGTGTGGTGCTTGCACCGGGGTGTGTGGCAGGAGCTGGAGTGAGCAGCCACTCCAGGCTGCAGTGCTGGCAGCCAGTGGGCTCGGGGGTGGCGAGACAAGGTTGTATGCATCCAGCACATTCATGTCCCAAAAGCTTGCAGTGTGTGTATCAGACAGAGAGAGAATACAGGAATATGTAAGGTGATGCCAAGTCTATGAGGCAGAGTGCAATAAATTTGCCTTCGCAGCTCCCCAGCTTTCTGCTGGCCATGCTTTTCATTTATGACTGTTAGTTTCCAAATCGGCTTTTCAGCCCCAGGCCTTTAAAACTGGACAGAACAAGATGTCTTCAATATCTTCTTTGATGATCAACAGCAACATGAGCTCTGGTGTAAGATGAAGACTGGCTAGGGAAATTGCAGCTGGAAGTGGTTTTTACAAGTGTCTCAAAGTGCTGCTGTTTCTTCCAAACTTCTGTGGGTTGAGGGCTAGTGGTGCAGGTAGGCTTCACTGTCTCCTTTCTGTGCTCTCATAGGGGTGATAGCTTTCTCTTCTGGTTTTGGCTTGGAGACACTGCTGCAGGACAATTGGACTACTAAGGTGGGCCCAGTTTGGGGTTTTCTTTTTCGTGGGAACACTTGTGCTCCAGCCTCTTCTTTCTTATTTTCTTGTGTGATGTGATGAGACTAGGGAAAATTCCCCTGGGCACCCTTCTGAGAAAAAACAGTCTTCCCTATGTCTTACTCAGTTGCTACAGCCTTTACATCTAGACTCAAGCCTGTTGCACACTTTGCAGCTCTGGAGAATAGTGTACCTATCAGAGTTATTGAGAAGAGCATTGTAATGGATTTCCCTCTAGTGATGAAATATGTCAACTACAGATTATTCTACATATCTAAAGCACTGGCACAGTAAGAGTAGCTTCATTTCAAACAGCCTCTTTGAAAGAGGAAGAAAAGACAATCAGAAGTTTATTGGATCTGGAATACTATGAATTCAAACTGTAAATAACAGGACTCTTTACCATTAAAAAAAAAAACCCCAAAATAAACAAAAGCAATGTTTTCAAATTATAAACTAAATACACCTTCACACCAGGTTTGTTATTCTGGATAAAAAACTCTACCTCTTAAAGCAGGATGAGTATCATAATATCTTTTCTGGTGGAACAGGTAACTCACTCATCAGTTCTTTTCTTAGCGTTTAGAAAATATCTCATCTTCTTCAGGCCTGAGACTGTCACTATTTTAAGAGTTGATGTCCTATGCCAGGATTTTAAAATTATAGCAGAAATAGATGCTCCAGGGCTGAAAATCTTAGATTCAGATGTGGATTCATCTAATTTTGCTCAGCCAATTAAATTACTTACTTAATGTGAGCGCAGAATGCATTAACCCATCTTTTGCTCTTATTATTTTCTAAAGAACTGTCACTTTTGGAACCAAAAGTGTGTAGTATTTCCCCTGAATAATTTTGAAATTATTGGCTATTGTCAAATAAATTTGGCAGTGGGAGAAAGGTTTGGAGATACTAGGTTTGACACTACTTGTAAAAATAGCTAGCCAGCTACAAAGGCAAAGCCATTAATGCATGCCCTGAAGGACAGCAGTGTAGGAGCAAAGTCTGTGTAGGCACAGAGTGCCCATGGGAGCCTGATGTGGAGAGTACCCAGCCACACCTTCACTAGTGGCTCATGTCAGATTAGAGAGAAGGTAAATTACACCTTGCTCAAGGTGTCTCTTGTGCAGATTTTCTTGGATACAAGAAGGTGTGAACACAGGGGAACAAGGTTAGAAGTCAAAAATTTCGAGAAGCTTGAGATAGGGATCGCTCTTATGGTGCTAAAAGAAAGGTGGTACAGTTGGGCAGGAGTCGCTGAGTAGTCACTGCACAGGAAAAGGATCAGAGAATGTTTGGGGATTGCAGGTCCAACAGTGTTGCAATAACATACCAAGGATAGGAAGCAATGGAAGAGGCTGCATGGGTGGTTGTGGAGCTGCCACAGCCAAAGGTCTTTAGGTCAGACATTTTATTTTTAAGTGTAATATTCTCTGTCCTTGAAGCAAGACCCAGGCTACTTGACCTCTTGTGGTCCTTTACTGTCTTATGGCTACATGAATGATGTTTCCCGTGGTTAAATCATGCCTGATGCCTGAGGAAGAGGTGGTGTTGCAGTCCCAGAGTGATTCATGTAAAAGGTCAATCAAAATGAAACAAGGAAATAGGTCCTCTCTAGTCCTGGTTAGTTTGATGAGTGCAGGTAACTGAGTGATTAAATGATTAGGTACCAAAATTTTTAATGAGTTAAGTCACAAGTGACTAAATGTTGAAACACTGCATAGGCAGCCTGATTTGCATAAATGGCCTGTAACCTGATTAAAACCACTTTCTTGTATATTATCCTTAGTTCTGTAGGAAAGACTTGACGCAAAGTACTAAAGCGGGGTTAGCTGTGAACAAATTTTTGGTTGACCCTGACTTGCACAGTCACTCGCCACTGGCTAAACTCTGCCCTGTGTCTGTGTCCGTCAGATGCCCTGAGAGGGGGAGAGGCAGGGCAAAAGGGATAATGAACTTTCAGACAGCCATCTGGGACATACCAAACACAGGTTTGGAGGGTTGCATTGCCATAATGTGCAGATTTGGTAAGGGAGGTCTGTGCTCAATGTGTCCCCAGGGACCAAATGATGCTTGGGGGGAAAAGCGCCCCACTGCCTCCAGCCTCCGGGATATGGCAGCAAGGGCTGAGACATGGTGTGGGCAAGACAACTGATGTGATTTAAGCAATCCTTGGAGGTTTTCAAGACCCAGCTGGACAAAGCCCTCAGCAACCAGGTCTGACCTCAGAGCTGTGAGCAGGAGGTTGGGCTGAGACCTTCTGAGCTCCCTTCCAGCCCGAACAGTCCCACAAGCCTGTGACCAGGTGCTGGCCTGCCCTGCAAGTACCTTCACACTGCCCAGATCACATCGTTTGTATACCTTACCTTCCTTTTTTCTATCCTTTCCTTCTTCCTTTCTTGATTGTCTTTTTAGCTGCCCTTTTACATCCTTTTCTCCACCTCCTCGTATCTCCACCCAGATAAACAGCCTGCCCCCAATCACTTTTTCCTCGTTGCTCCCAGTTTTGCTCCATCCCACCTCAATTCTGCTATTTGTGATACCCTAAGCCTTGCAGGGCTTTACTGAAGTGGATCCCCAGGCCTTGTTGGCCTTGCGAGGTACAATGTGCCCAAAAGTCCCCCCGTGCAACCTTCAGCTGTCATGTTCAACCCTTGCTTACACATCTTCCCCTTAGCCCCCTGTAAAATCCAGCCATCTCTCCTGGCACTCCCCTTAACTTTTGCCAGTTTCTCCCACTGTCATCTGTCACCTCCAGCAATTTCTCCACGTCCTAGTGAGATAGATAGTGTCAGTGTGGGCCAGGGACCAACTGTCTACCTGCAGCCATGACACATCATCTCATTTCTTCCTTCCAGCTTGCTTCTTCAGTGATTTGCCTCTCCCCCAGCTCCCATCTGTCTCCCCACACATTATAAATCTTATTACTTTATGTGGTTTTATCCACAGAATACTCAGCATGTGCAGAAAGGCAGGGTTAACAAATATTTAAAGATATTACACTGATTTTTTAATGTATTTTGAAAAGCAGTATTTTCTGCAAACCCAGTAGGGGGAGGTGGGAGAAGGAGAGACATTACAGTTGCCAGATACTATGCACATCCTGTGCACTGTGGTCATTGCAATTAGAAAAAAACCCACCACCCTGATAATTTAAAATTTCAGTCCCAGTGGTCATGAGATATTTATGCAAACACATAACACTCACAGCAAAAACATCTCCCAAAGCTGGAAGGGTGCAGAATCTGAAAAATAATCAGCATTACTTTAGCAAGACCTAAAATTCATTAAATATTTAAACTAGTCTCTCCGAGGATTTTAATTATATTTAAAGAGCAATTCTTCTCTTGCACATGACAACAAGAATGGTGTCTTCTGTGTCAGTAAATTTGCATCCAGGCTGTATGTGAAGTCAATTATGCATATTTTAGAAATTAAAATAAATTATTTCTGTCTTTTAGAGTTGTTAGCATCACAATACTGATGTAAAAAGACTCATCTGTAATTGGATCTTTTTCATTCCCTCTGATGAGATCACATCTTGAAATGGTAATTTTGGATTTATTACCATAGAAAGCTTCAGGGCACCTCACATTTTTTTCAGCAGCACATTAAGTGTGTATCTTCTCAGCTTTACTTGCAATAACTGGGGTTTTTTTTGTGTAAAAATCCCTAAGGTAGGCAGGACCCATAAAGTAAAAGCTCAGAACAATTTTTTTTTTCTCCTGCAAGTGCACTTGGGACCAGAATTGATGTTATATTGTTATCAGGAAGTTGGTCAAAAACTCTCAAGCCACTTCACAGTTTTCAGCGTAGTTTAAATAGCTTAATGAGTAGGATACAGTTGGTGCTGCTGGAACATGGAAGCCTTCTCTCCTGCAAGACCTTTGTAATAAAGATGAAAAATAAAAAGAAATAACCCTAATCTGACAGTTCTCTGGCAGGCTTTGCAGGGCTGACTATGTAGAAGTGCTTGACCCTGTAAACTCAGCATTTAAAATGCATTTGAGAGACAGTGTAGGTACCAACCTCATTCCTATACTTGGTTAAAACCTGTCTGTTCAGACAAACTTGCATCTTCAGGTATATATAAACCTTCATTAAAAAACTGTATCAGAGGTTATACTTGAGTAGATTTTGATCAAATTAATTGTTTTGCTGAATTGTATCCAAAAATACCTGTTTTGTGTCTACACCTTTTTTTCAAATCCTTCTACACAATGCTGAATGATTTCAGTTTCTTTACGACAAGAATTCACAGAATTACAGAACTGTCTAGGTTGGAAAAGACCTTGAAGATCATCCAGTCCAACCATTAACCTAACACTGACAGTTCCCAACTACACCATATCCCTCAGTGCTGTGCCGACCCTACTCTTAAACACCTCCAGGGATGGGGACCCCATTCCAACACCTAACAACCCATTCTGTAAAGAAATACTTCCTAATATCTAGTCTAACCTTCCCTGGTGCAATTTGAGGCCATTACCCCTTGTCCTATCGCTTACTACTTGGTTAAAGAATTGTTCTCTTACAACCATTTTGACTTAAGGCACGCAGTAGCATTCTTTAAATCAGGAAACCAAAACTTTTAAGTGCTTTACAGCTTTACATTTTAGTAGCAAGATGCTTTGCTTTGCGTGTTGATCACTCCCATGTTAGGGAATGACAAAAAGAACAGACCACAAAAAGTATAGATAAATACAAAGAAAGGAAAGCTGTTAAATGCATTTCAGTAGATATTCACATGTGTCAGAGTACTATAAAGCAAGGCACACAAAACTGACTATAAAAATAAGCAGCTCCCAGAGATGAGTGGTGTGTCACTGCATATGTTTTGGAGAAGGGTGTAAAACACAACCGGGCTGAAATGTCCCAAAAGAATTAATCATGATTTATTCAATTAAAGAATAGGATACAAAATGCTCCTCATCTGAACTCATTCTTGATAAATAAGCTGAGAAATGGGACAGACTCCACTAGGCAAGCAGCTATGACTGCTGCTCTTGTGGCAAAAGAAAGGGGCTATTAATTTTCTGCTAGTAACATACAAACGAATAATGTTTCTATGCCCCAAACTATCAAATCAATCACATATAAAACCAGGCCAGCAATTCTTTTTTCTTTGGGATTTATTCTCTTCTGTTATTTGCAGGTAGCAGACTGCCATCCCGGGCCTTGGAGGGAGCTAGGAGTGAACCAGGGCAACCCATCACCTCCAAGGAACACGGATGAGAAAAATGCTATCAAACTTTCTTCACAGTATGGCAGTAGATATGGCATCAGTTCAGTCTCACAAGTGGCCCATCTATAAGCTGCTGATCAATATGCGTTAATGGCAATTTTGAGAGAGTGTTTTCTTTCAAACCCAGGGGGAAAAATGTCTGTACCTGCAGCTGAAAAATATTTAAGGTAACAGCAATACAAATACAGGGATTTTGCAGCCAGAATGAGTTACCCTAAATACTGGGACTTAATTTTTGTAAATAAAAAGCATTTTTGTAAACATTTTTACCACATCAGAAGTTTATGTTCTCCATAAAACCAAGGCAAGCAGAGTGAGCTTGCTGAGAAGTCTATTCCACACTGTGTATGTCCTAGAGAAGGTACCAAACAGCACAGTTGTACAGTTCCCTTCAGGTTTCTGGGAGAAATATCTCTTGTGGCCTTAGAAAGTACTTATTTTACAACATTGCTAGGGGCCTTTGCTACAGCAATTGATGATCTACTGATGAATTTTAAATTCATAGCATTTTTAAGCTAGAAGTTCCCCTTTTCCTGTTCAACATGTCAATTAATATTTTTCTGGAGGACCAAATTTACTATAAAATCATGTAAAGTTTCTGTAGTATAAATGTTTATTCATTCCTAGAATTTTATCTTTTGGGAAAGAATATAATTATTTGACATGTTCCTTTCAGGCAAACTTTTCTCCCAGAAGGTCATACAAGAACTTGTATTTTGCTAGACCTGTGTTATTTTCTGTTAGACAATGATTTGGCTGCTTTAATCTGGTCATGTTTGAATATGTCCTTTCTGTCATATTTGAAATCTAAAAGCTCAGACAGTGGGTGTGGTTTGTCTATAGGCTCATTACTGTGTGTTTTTTAATTAAACAAATGAAGGAATGGAGCAATCCTGGAAAGGAAAGGAGGAAATCCTGGTGTTGTAGCTCCTCAGTGGTATAAAATCAGGGTTGCTATGACCAGGTTAGAGAGGGACTGACCACCCTCCCTCCCAGTACAGCACTGGGGCATCAGGTGAAGCTGCCTGGGGCCATGCACGAAGGACATGAATGAAGGTAACTCTTGATGCCCCAGCTGGTGAAGCACCACTGGAGAGGAGATCCTGGCCTAGGTGGTTCCTCAGTTTGAAGCAGTACAGTTTCTTTTCATGTTCTTATCTTTCCTTTGAAGGGGAAAAAAAATCCATTGTGGTATGAAGTGGATGGAGTGGATAAAGCCCTGAGTAACTTGGTCTGAGCTCAGAGCTGGCCTCACTGCAAGCAGGAGTTTCAACCGAGGTGCCCTGAACTCCCATCCAGCTGGAATTATTCTGTGATCTCAAACGGCATTTTTTTTCAAGTGAAAGCAGTGTTCAGCCATTTATTCAAAGTTATGCTATGTGATGCAAAATTTTGTAAGGGTAACTTAGTCACCTGTATTCAGTGGTTATTTAAGAACTTTCCCACTGTTATGAAAATTAATTTTTCTTTATATTTAAATTAAATAACTTCTGGTCACCTTCTGGTGTATCTCGGGTATAGGAATCCCCTAATATTTTTCTGCCCTTGTTTATTATTTTCCTCAGAGAAAAGATGATCCTGTTTTACATTTCTGGAAAGTCCCTAGCTGTTGTTGGTAAACACGCTGCAGATATTTCAGTTACAATATATTTTCAACTTAAGTTTCCCTTTCATTTATTTCCATTTACCATTTGTTTGAATGTTGGTAGTGCTGACTGTGGGATGTGTTATCTTCAGATTACTTTCATAAGAGTAGTCTGTCTCTTCCATGACTTCTCAGGTCTAAAAGCACAGTTTGCAACTTCATGATACAGTTGAAGTTGAAACGGTGTGTGTGTGTACTGGCTTTCTGCAACAAACACTCTGTTGTGCAAGTACAGTGGAAGGTCTTTGGATTTTAAATTCTTGGCGACCTGCAAAGCTGAGAACAGCTGCTCAGAAGAGACTGAGTAATTGCCATGGCTGGTGCCTGCAAAGCAGAGGGGAAGTGCTAGTGAGGGACAGGAGCAAGGGTATCACTGTTACCTTCCAGGGGCACTGAGCAGCGTACGATAACCTAATGTGCCCATGGGTAGGACACGTGCATTTCCAGATTTTGCTGTGGGGCTATGGATCTGGGAGTGTGCAAAGATGTGTTGGGTTGTTTTCCATACGTTGTTCTGAGGCAGTTTGGTTCCACTGACCTTGTGGTGTCCTGTGCGTACTTTGCCTGTAATGACGAGTTTAGCAAAGGAGGATCTGAGCATTAAGGTCAAAGGCAGTGTGAACAGCAGAGTCCAGCAAAAGTCTTCAATGAAACAGAGACAGGTTGTAGCTGTGGGGGATCTGAATCATAGATGTGCAGGTGGTGTGGCCTGTGGATTCATAAAACATTGCTGGGTGTCCTCCCTGCACTGTGCAAAAGTGACAGATCTCACACAGGGTCTGCACAGGCTTTTGGGCAAAGCTGGAGGAAAGCTGTTGAGCACAGTTTCTGTGGGGGCTGATGACATCTTAAACTGAAGTCCACTTTGATTTTATCTGAGCATTTGTCTGTATGGTACAAAGTGTTTGTAGGCTGAGAGAGAATGATATCTGGCCTGAGCCACAGTATGTCTCAACTCTGGCATGACATGATGCTAACATGCTGCTTCATCTGTCTCATCTATTGCAGAGATCTCCTCAGTACTGTGTTGTACAGAGAAGACATATCCTTAGTTCTACATGCTACCACAGTATTCCTGGATATATGTGCCTTGTGTTCTTTTTGACCCTTTTGCATGTACAGAACTGCAGCGGGCTCGTTTCAGTACTTGCTTGTTGCAACTTTCTGCACAAACATGTTTCAGTGAAACACTAATTTAGATTTGCCAAACACTCTGCTCCCACATTCTAGTAGCAAAGCTAAGCAATTCTTGAGAGCATTTAATCATAAAGGGGTAGGGTATTCCCAGCTATTGTTTTGGAAAATACAGCCGCAATTGTAAATAAAACATTGAACCTTATGGTATGAAAGTAATTAGATGCCTGTTCAGTAACTGGTCGTGTAGAGCTTTCATTTATTAGGACTGCTAGGCAGGAGTTGAGGTGAAAATCTCAATCTGAGTGAGCCCCTTAGTAACAAACCCTCATTAAAAAAATCTTTTTTATAAGGCAGCCATCTAATAACCTTCAATCTCTGTGTATTTTTAGCTCATCTAAAGACTCAAAGGACAAGAGGAGTTTGAATTTAATCTTTTCCCTTTGCTCTTCTTTGTGAAAGCATGAAGAGCATGGAGCCATACTCCTGGGTCAGTGGTTCGCAACCGTTCCTGTGCCTGGGGTAGTATGAACCACAGCAGGAGACCAAGAGCTTCACCTGCCTCTTGGCGAACTCCCTCTTCCCACAGCCATGCAGAGATGCACAGCATCACAGATAAGGGAAAGTGACTGCTGCCAGCATGGCTTCATTGTGGGAAACAATAACAGTAAAAAAGTTGTGGGTGAAAAATAGAATTGTGTTGGTGAAAATACTCTAGCTTTAATAAGCTATTTACCAGTTGAAAAAATGGTTGACTGCATTTCAGGAAATTTGCAGAGGACTGTAAAAGTGCAAAAAGCTATTGTGATTTCATTTAGTAGTCAACATTTTCTCCTTGATGACTAAGAAATTGCATTAAGAAATATTGCATAGGTTGTATATTCAGTATACGGTCATGTAAACTAGTGTGCACTTTCTCTTGAATTTTGCCATGATACACTAAAACATTTTGTATCTTCACTAGAAAAAAGGTACATGTTTTGAACTAATAAGCTTTAATGGCGACACAACAGGGAAGGATTAAAAGTTATTATCTCTCAATAGTTATTATGGTTTCATGTGTATGTTCATGACAGTTATTGTGCAATGCAACACATTTTAATTATTATGTTTGCAGTACATAACATGTACTGTATAGCCTATGTAGCTATTTCAAATTCTTTCTTCCTGTGTTATTCGGGATTGGTGCCTGCAGGCTGACCTGCCTGGGTGAATTCGGGCAAGTCTGCAGTTAAATATCTGGGAAGATCCATCCAGTCAGAGGTAGTTCAGCTAAGTCAGTAGGAGTTTTGCCATTGACTTACTGACTCTAGGTACTACCTATGGGCTCTGAAAGTCATTTCTTCAGTTCTCAGAAACTGTTAGGTGTATCCAACTCAACATCTCATTCCTTTGCCTGCTGCGGCCTCTTTGTTGCTGTGTTAATCTCAGTTGTTAGTAACAAGATTTATGCTGAATCTGTTTCCTGTTCACAGACAAAAACTTTAAGGTATTTGGCTTTAGCCAGAGTTAATATTATCCTCTTAGGAGCTATGTGAATTTGGTATGAGTCATAGTTTGTTGACATACAGCATGGAAAAAAATATACTAAAGGTCTAGCTGATTCTGCTGATTATAAGGAAGTTTGTAAGCTTGTTGGCCTTGTTTGGAAGCTGTTTTCCCACTTTATAGTAGGTAACGGTAGCTATGTAAAAAGTGATGCATGATGTAGACAAAAGCACTATGAAGTCCTATACTTGCTTTTTGTAAAGATCAGCTGAACAAATTAGAATATGAATAGAGAAAAAATATTGGTCTTGTTCAGAAAAAAGCAAAGAAAGTGCATTTTCAGCTACCTTTCATCTATTTTTCATTCAGGATAAAAATGCCTGTCATTGCTACACAGCAATGTAGTATGAAGCATTAGACAACCACAAAACAGTTTTGAAGCAAAGGCATAATTCACAGGTCTGATTTTTATGTGGTGATGAATCTGAAAGAAAATGGAGCATCAGCAGATCTGAGGCAGCAGGCATCATTGTGTAGACAATTGATATGAATCCTCCTGCTGTCAATAAACTTCAAGTCACCTTCTGCATATCATAAGTTCTAAAGAAAGCATCGAAGAAAAGAGAATTTTCTATTTCTAGGGAACAAAGGAACTTAGAAATTTTCTGTACTTCTGTAAGAAGGAAGCAGCTTGACTCCACTTTAGGAGTTCTCATATGATTTGAATTGCTCTGTGTAGCCTCAAAGACACCCATTCCATGGCCAACACATGTGATTAAGCAGTCTCAGTGGAACCAAACAATGAAGATTAAACCATTAAATTATACTTTCAGATATAAATAATACTCATCTTTTCTGCAAAATTTCTTATATCAGAAGCAAATACTTAAAGTATCTTATCTACTTTTTCTACTTTATTTTCTTATCTACTCCTTGAATTTGATTAAAGTTGGGTAACAAAAATGAACCTTTATTTCTCTTTTGTTTATAGACTTTTACTTGTGGTGCTACTAGACTTGCAGTGCTATTCTTTTTTTTTAAGAGATGTGCATAAATCTTCTGTTTCTGGAGTCAAGTGATTTATCCAGGATTCTCAGTTTACAGGTTTGTGGGCTCTGTGACTGTGATCAAAACCAGAACATATTAAAATTTAATTCAAAGCCTAAGGAAAATAAGGAAAATAAAAGGACAAGAAATGTTTTTCAAGAGGCTTGATTCATGGTTTGTGAATAGGTGGTGTTAGCATCACAGTTCCATTGTGACAAATCAAAACAATCACTTCATAAAAGCTATGGCTGTTAAAACTCTGTTTTCTTAAAAGGGTAGTATTTTTCAAAATCTTATATTCTGGGCTTGCAAAATCTAGAAATGTCCTTTGAAACATAACATTTATTCATTATGGACAATCTTTTTTGGAGTTTTCAGTGAAAAAAGTGAAAACAAGAAGAGTTCTTATGTGGATCATGACGAACTCAAAGAGACATCAAGGCCCCAAATAAGACAGAAAGACCTACAGAGACACATGGATTTTTAGAATAGAGGATTCTAGACTTAAGAGTTCTACTGATATTTTCAAAGTCTGAGGACAGCAGATGATGAGAGATCCTAAAACCATTTACTTTTTCAAATAGACTACCGAATTACTCTTCCAGAGTAGAGAGATAATCATGGAATCATAGAATGGTTTGGGTTGGAAGGAACCTTGAAGATCATCTAGTTCCAAACCCCCTGCCATGGGCAGGGACACCTTCCGCTAGACCAAGTTGCTCAAAGCTCCATCCAACCTGGCCTTGAACACTTCCAGGGAGGGGGCAGACACAACTTCTCTGGGCAACCTGTTCCAGTGCCTCACCACCCTCACCATGAAGAACTTCTTCCTTATATCTAATCTAAATCTACCCTCTTTCAGTTTAAAGCAGTTACGCTTTGTCCTATCACTACATGCCATTGTAAAAAGTCCCTCTCCAGGTTTCTTGTAGGCCCCCTTTAGGGACCGGAAGGCCGCTATAAGGTCTCCCCAGAGCCTTCTCTTCTCCAGGCTGAACAAACTCAACTCTCTCAGGCTGTCTTCATCCCTCTGATCATCTTTGTGGCCCTCCTCTGGACTCACTCCAACAGGGCTTCTTATGTTTGGGGCCCCGGAACTGAATGCAGTACTCCAGGTAGGGTCTCACAAGAGCAGCATAGATGGGGATAATCACGTCCCTCCACCTGCTGGCCACGCTTCTCTTGATGCAGCCCAGGATACAGTTGGCTTTCTGGACTGTGAGTGCACATTGCTGGCTCATAGTCGGTTTTCCATCCACTAATACCCCCAAGTCCTTCTCTGCAGGGCTGTTCTCAACCCATCCATCCTCCAGCCTGTATTTGTGCATGAGATTGTCCCGTCCCATGTGCAGGATAGAAGTGTTATGTTTCACAGATCTTCACTAAGCTCTGGAGTGCTAGAGATAATATCTGTAAAAAGAATAATGTAATGATTAATCATTTTAATAAGTATTAAGAATAATATTTACAGAAGTCTGAAAATAAGTTGTCATAGAGCACAGAAATTCAGGTAGTAGCAGAGAGACAGACAATTTTATCACTGAAATCATTAATGAACACATATGTGGGTACATCAGGTGCTGAATATTGCCATTGACTACCCAGGCAGGGAAACCTGCTTCCTTTCAGTTCTGCATGGAAGTAATAACAGGGCAAGTTGGAGCAGAAGACAGAGAAGAGCAGGAAAACCAGTTTCTCAGGATGTGTGGTAGGGTATTTTGAAGATACAGTGAAAAATGTTCACTGTTTTCAGCATTGGTGGGTGAAGAAATCAGTAATGCATACAGTATACAACTGTTGCTGCTCATGAGTGATAAATGCCGAATACAGCTGGACCTGTTTTCAGTAAAGCAATTAACTGTATTTTTTGTTCACTGCTCAATTGCAGACTGGCATCAGGAGGACCAAAAAGATGTAGGGCCTGACGTAATATGGCATGTGGGTTAAAAAGTCTCATTCTTTACTCTTAAGTAACTTCTTTCTAGTATCTGTACTTGTGCATCTCACTGCTACTGGTCTTCTCTGATGGATGTAATTTTCTGACACTTGCTTTATAGCTGTTCAGCACTTTCATTGCCCTACCATCTGTTCTGAACAGTTAAAGACACTTTTATTCTCAATTTTTCTTCAGGGATGTAGAAGAGGCATCTGTCTCCAAACATTTCAAATCTCCCAGTATACATTTGAAAATTATTTATGCAAAATAACTCAGATACATTTTCAGTAGATTTACAGATGTCTGACAAAAATGTAATTTGCTTATACCTTTAAATAAAATATTGTTGAAATCTGGCATACAGGCCAACATGGAAAACTGCTCATTTTGTGTAAGAAATTAATAAATATAGGCTTGAAATTAGCGGAGTTGTTAACCCAAATTCTTAGCTTTAAACATGCTCTTAAGTGTTTTGTTGAATGAGAACCCTTAAATAACTTTATATTGCAATTTTTGAATCTGTAGTCCAAACAGTGCTAAACCTACAGAACACATTTTACCAAGACTTTCCATCACGAAGCTCTATGTAAACACCGATTAATCCAGTTACCACATTGGGAACTCTGAAGTGGAAAAAGAAACTCCTTAAAGGCATCAGAGTGAATTTGATGAGTCTGAGCTGGGCTTAAAACTAAGGAGTTTCAGTTGTTAGCCCATGGAAATAAATGCTCCCCTGATCCAAGTGTATCAAGGGAAGAGATGATGGATCCCAGTGAGTCCTCACTGCTGTTTGCTGGCAGCCTCCTCCCCAGTATACCTGCAGAGTGCAATCTGTATGAGTTAAGCTGTTTTTACAGATGACCTAAGACAATTCGGTCATTTTTTTCAAATTTTTCAATTGCTAGCAGTGCATGGGAGTTTGCAAATATTCAATATGAGCAGTTGCTAAACGCCTTTGGAAAAACATCCTCCTCCATTGCTATAGACCTCTCCTCCAGCCTCTGCTTATTACCTTTTCTATTGTGACAAGAAAAACCTAAGGGCTTGTGGACATGTCTGGGTGTAACTGAGACATGGTCCCTGAAGGAGCCACTGGTTCCCAGGGTGAGGTGAGATGTACCAGATCTGCCAGTCCCTGCCCCTGTCAGGGACGTGTGATGGGGCTGCCACAATTACTGAGGATAAAAAGCCAATGCTTACAACATACAGGAGGATAAGAAAGAACAAATCCATGTTGGAATAAATTTCTACATAAGGTTTTTTTTAGTTATTGATATTCTTATCTATAGCAGAATCTCACATCTCTGCTTTAATCAGAAGTCATCTCTTGGGTGCCCAAGCAGAGGTTCCAGGCTCCCCACAGCAGCTGTGTTGGGTCTGCTGAATGGATTTTGCAGCTGCATAATTACGATTCAGCAGTGAGCTGTTCAGCTGGCTTCACCTTTCCGAGCATGGATCTGTCAGCACACAGAAAAGTTTCAGTCAAGAATAAGTAAGATGTTACCTTTTAAAAATATGGTGAAAAAGCTTTCCAAGAAAGCTATTCCCTGTCGCTTGCCATATATCCTGAAGGAAAGGGTGGGATGTCAGGAGAAAGGCTGTTTGCAAGCCTCTGGGGGATTTCCTGCTTCCCAGAGGGATATCCACATGAATATGACACAGCAGCCAGGGCAGAATGGGATATGGTCACCTGGGTGTGCTGAGGCTTGGGCACCCCAAGGCATTTGATGGGGCCATGACCCAGGAAGGGCTGCCCAGTCCTGGTTACTGAGGGTTAACCACAGGCAGAGGGCATTGACATTGGTCTGTGGGAAGCAGGCAAAGGTAATTACCACCTTTTGGTGTGTTGGCAAAGTTTGCCTGGATTTTCATGGGGATAAAAGGCCATGTTTCTGCTGCAGAAGCAGATTCAAAATCTCTGCTTCAAATCAGAGGTTGCTAGAGCTGCCAGAAGAGGATCTTAGTGTCTTAGAGCAGGCAGAGGAGAAATGGAGACACGTTTTTTTGTTCAGCCTTGGCACCAGAAATGGGCAAACTATCTTGGCTGAAGCTTTTGGTGAAGCAGTGTGGGGGAAAATTGTCTGATAACAGATGCTCGTTGTGTAAAATTTAATTCCAAGTTGTTAAACAACTGTAAGCAGGACTTTTCTAGCTTTTACAGTTGGTGCTATCGCTTTGTATTCATCAAACAATAATTGTTAATACTGTGTGCCTTCTGTTCTCTCTATGCCCTTCGTTCTGTTCAAATTTCCAACAAGACAGCAATGCCATGAAATTTGAAGTGCAGCAGCTAGAAGACAAAGAGAGCATCCTTAATGGCATGATTTTCATGCAAATAAAATGCTCAGGGATCTAATTGCAAAGTTCACTTACCTGAAAGACAGAAAACTGCTTGGCAAATGAATGTTTTCACCAGACCAGTACATTTGAGGTAGAAATCTATTGCTGCCCACAATATTTGACTTACCAGTCACTTATGAGGGAAGATGGATTACATGAAAGTAAAGTATTGAAGTGAAGTGAGTGAGCCTGTAGCTCCCAATCTGTGGCTTTTCTGCTTCAACCTGGACTTGATTTCCAGGCCACTCTTTCACAAGGCCCAAAAGTCCCCGGGTGTTGCTTTCTCCTTTGTGTGTACAGCCAAACTATGGCCTCTGCCACCGCCAGCAATGCTGAGGGTGATGGAGAGGAAGATGGAGAATTAATGCCAGCCCAGGGCAACTGCCCACTCTGTGGGCTGTGCTTTCCAGGACTGTGGCTTTTGATGGAACAGAGCTGTAAAGGGCTTGCTATCCAGTGTTAACACCTCAGAGATACCTGCTGGCTCATCTACAGTGCAAATGTTTTACAAAGAGAAGTCAGAGACTGCCAAAATCAATTTAATGAATCAGGGATATAACATTATGACTGGAAAATGCCATGATGCTTGAGTCCTCCCTATGGCTTTCCCAGTTGAGCTCCCTGTCCCACACTGTGGCTGGTCTGGATCTGAGAGGGGTTTTAGAGATAACAATCAGTGTCTGAGAAGATCTGGAGACCCAAGGGAAGTACAGACATCTAAAACTAGTTTTCCTACTAAGTAGGAGTTAATCTGTTTACACTGGGCATGTCTGTATGAAAAACAGCAATTTCTGCAAGTGTAAATATATACAGTTGTAAGAACTCTCAGACATAATACATTTTCTGTGCAAACTCCAGGTGCAATTAAAGTCAAATTCAAATTTTAACAGAAGTATCAAAAATATGTGTCATGTGAACATGCAGATCCATTTATGCAGATGCCTCTATTGAGTAGCAATGTCTATGGAAATGTTTATACGCTACATTAATTAGGACAAGAAAATAATATATATCTGTTAAAAATTGTGCTATCGTGACATTCTTCAAACAGGTTTTTGCCTTCTCAGGGTCATGCTGGGAATGCCAGTCCAAACAAACTAAAGACATGAATTGAAAAGGCAAGAATTAAATTGCATTATACAGTATTATGTGGACACTGTTAGCCAGAATTACAGTATCCTTACTTCAGTCTGCTTTAGTTCTCCTTGGAAATTAAGTAAATGAAATTAAGGCATCTTTTTTTAATTCTGAATGAGAATATCCACACAAAAGAGTGAAGAAATTAAACTAATCCACTTAAAGGACTCCTTCACATGCATTTTCTTGAGGCTGTCTCCAGAAACCATACTTGATTCACATATGGAGTTCAGGGAAGATTTTAAAGGCTGACACCTACAGCTCCTCTCTTCTCATTTATTATCTTCTCTTCTCTCTGTGTTGTGGCCCAGAGTCATCAGACATAAACACGTGTCCTTTCCTTAGCTCACTGCCATAACCAAAACCACTGTCAGTTGCCACTGGGGTTCTGATTTTGGGAAATTAAGTATGTGATAGATGGGTGGAGACCTAGCAGGGAAAGTGCGATGGTTGCTTAATATGCAATATCATTTTTTTTTTTCTTCCCCCAAAGAGACAAAAATGAGGGGTTGCTTTATATTCACAGTCAGATTATGCTTGAGTAATTGCATAGGCAAAGAAACTAAGACACAAAATGCTTAAGAGGTTTCCCCCATACTAAAAGCATTTTCTAGGTGGAGAGTAATTTTACAACCAGAGAGGGAAGCAAAGGTTTAAGGGAGGATGCAGCTTCAGCATCCAACACGGCAGTGAGCAACTTAGCCACCGGGCTGTCCCGAGAAACAGAGGCAGGACGGCCACAATGTGTCACCCAGAATTTTGTGACCACGTGTTGGGGAGCACCTCCTGTGAGTCTCTGATATAGCACTGAAGTGAAGCACTAAACCAAGTGAAAATAAACAGAACTCTTTTTTTTTTTTTTTTTTTTTTCTTATAGGAACCAGTATGTGAGACTTCTGTAAAACAGGCCATGTCATGGGGGGTATATGCAGCTTCTGGGTCACAAGATAAGGAGCTCAGCCTAGAAGAAGGTTTTCCAGAGGGTGGCTGTAAGGTAATTTTGTGATTAAGCGTATTCTTGGTTAGCTGATCCTGGACATGCCCCATGCAAGTGAGGGCATGCTGGGGAACATGCAGAATGGGAAAACTGAAGAATGCATTAAAAAAAAATCTACATGCATTGCTTGAATTTTCTTTGAGGTATGGGCTTGTCTTTGACACTAATGCAGGTCAGTTACCCCTACATCTGTCACCTTTACTGTTTTTCTTATCATCTCCTTGGATTATGGAAGAAAGTATTTATATTGTGGACTATGAGGCTGCCAACTGTCATTGTAAATTGTTTGTTTTTCAAGGAATCATTAAAACTCTTTCCTTAACAGTTATTTATTATTAAGTGTAGGAAATAAGCTGAAATTGGCACCTAGAATGTTGAGTATATATACCATGTTCAGATCAGGCACTCACAAGCTCCTTTTTAATACTAAAATACACTACATTCAACATAAACTACAGTTTACATTAGAAACTTCTGTTTTCGTGACTTGGAAACATAAGCAATAGGCCCTGAAACCGTGGCAGCACAGATCCACACCTATCGATAGAGCTGCCACAACTGAAGTGCTACAGGGAGCACTAGTCTGCTGTGGGATAGTTTTTAAAAACTGATGAGCTCTAAAAATTGCTGAGGACGGAGAACTCTATCTCGTGATTAAAAATGTCTAGTAATTAAAACAGACTGGGAAATAACTACCCTTCTTTGTACTTTCCTTTTTGCACACAGGCTTCAAGCCAAAATATCTGGCAGTGCAAAGCTGTCATTCTTTGGTGTCTAGGAAGGTGGTGCTAAACTACAAATTATGGCAAAACCGAGGGAGCATGCATTCTTTGCAGATAAGGTTTTTACTGATGGTAGTTACTGTTTCTTGAAATCGGGAGAGATTGTAGAAGGAATGTTGTAGGGTGTTGAGAAGGAATGTGAATGGGCTTAGGGTAATATTATTTATTGTCTCCTAATAAAGTTCCCAGTTCAGTCTTAGGAAAGCTCAATCCTTTTTGCAGCATCTGTTACTTTTGTCATGTAGAAGAATCAAGATCTGCTCTCAGCTTTGTGGCTTTTTTCCATGATTGGTGAGAATCTATTACAAAAATTCCTAGAAAGCTTAATTAATGTGCATGGACATGAAATAATGTAAAACTTTCAAGTGTTGACTAAATAGGTATCTGAATTTGTAAGTGTTCCCACTTGCTTCCACCAACTTTTAAGCAAATGTTCTGTGAGAGCCAGGTATCATATGGTTGGACCTGCTATTTACGGTGAAGAGATATTAATGAATTATTGCTGTCCTTTTTGCTTGTGAACTACAGATGGGCAGATTATTGCCCTATTGTTCCCATATGTTTGTTCTCTCTTACAAATAATTTGCTCATTGCCAACACACTTGAGTTTGTGGATTGTTCCCTGACCGTTTGCTGCTATGTGCTTGTTAGTTTGGGTGCACTGACTGCCAGCAGCAATTCCTCAACAGGGATTATCTGTGTAATCCTTCTGCAGCCGAAGCAGCTGTAGATCAAGGTCTATGAGATGCACATCTGAGACACAAACCTGCAAACTTCTTTTTGCATGTGTTTCACTATATCCACCAAAAGTCAGCCAAGAGAGCAAAATGTCAACCAGTCCACCTGTTAGACCACTTGCAGTGTAAGATAATATACCTGTGTTCAGATGGATCTTGTTTCCGGACCTGCTTTTCCTCCCTGCCTCCCACCTAGGGCTGTTGTGCTCATAAGGGACTCACGCTCACAGGCTCTGTGCCCTGTCCCTACACCTGGAGATGAGGCGCTGTGCTCCAGCCTCGCCTGCCCCTCCCCAGCCAGGCCCAATAAATCAGCCAAAGAAACCTTTCTAAGGGGTTAAGCTATAAGGAGGCAAAAAGAAAACCCTGCAGTACTATGCAATGGTGAGGCTTAAAATGATCTTCCAGATCACATTTTGTAAATTACAGCATTGTCATTTACAGTAGGTGGCAGTTCAATGACTTTTAGTTGCTGTTAGTCATGCAGCCCATTATATCATGAGGCGATGTGTGTGCTCGCACTCATGGCATGCAGTGCTATGGCTCCTGTTCACATCAGAAGAAAGCTGCATCCAGCTCAGAGAAATGTATTTTATTCTTTATATGCATAAAGAAGTTTATACTGTCCTCAAGTGATGGATGTCATTCTGTTATGCATAAAACTCTTTAGTTTGCTCTGTTTTTTAATCTGACCTTAAAAGTGAATTTCTGGGTTTTGTCACATTCTTTTTCAAGTCTGAATAGCTTTTCACTAAAGCCAGAGATTAATTGCAGCGCAGGGATGTGAAATGTCCAGGAATACCAGGCTTGGGCTACTGGACACTTTTGCCCTTCATTATCAGCTCTAATATTATGTTTCCTATGAAACTTCCTGTATAATCACAGATTTCTTGTGGTATGGTCTGAGAGAAAGGTTGATATTGTGATTTTTTTTTTTTATGTCATGACATATTATGTGATAATTTCTTTACTCATTACTTTAGACAGAAGTGATGAGATCTTCCTGGAAAAACACTTTTGAGTACCTGACTTGAAATGTGATTAAGAAATGCTCAAGAGTTTCTGAAAACCCATCCCTCTGGGTTTCTCAAACTCACTGTTCTGTTCTGAGGGCTCCTGCCTATCTGCCCAGGCTTTCCACAGCTTCAGTTCGTTACCTGATTATCACAACACTCATTTGGGACAGGTGATTATTACAGCAGAGAGAAAGACAAAAATACTCTCTCCAGGCCCACAGAAGGGGTAGGTAACAGAATTTAGCTTAGAATCAGTATTTCCTGAGTCCCAGCCTTGTGCTTGTTACTGGTTTACGTGATGCAGAAAATATCTGTAACATTACTGACAAGTCCTTATTTCTACTAAGTAAATTATTTCAGTGTGAAAGTGTGCTTCTCATGTAACCCTATGCATTGCAGTAGTGATGTATAGGCAGTTCCAAAAACATCCACTTTATTTCTTGTTCTTAAAATCCCAGTGTGATCTGCATGGAGTGACTGCAGAAAGCATGGCCTGAGGAATATGCATGGTACACAGAGGTCTGAAAGGCCGGCCTGCAGCTGGCCTCCAGCAAACCACCTCTTATTCCCAGGGAAGAGATGAATGGCTTTTGAATTAAGAGACAGGAACCTTCCCTAGGGCTCCAAGACTGCTTATAATACAGTTTTGAGAAAGCCATCAAATGTCTGCCATTTGAAAAGTGGAGACTCTCACGAGTATGACACCAGCAGGCACAGCAACAAAACCCTTTATAAGTCATCACAATGACCTCAACGTGGATAGGTATGTGCTGCTTGCTCCTGAACTCTATCCCAAGGTACAGCAGTGTAACCACATCACATTGGGCATATAGCAAAAGTATTGAATGCTCTCACACAGCAAGATTGCTCACTGATCGTAGCGTTGCTTGACGATGTTCACAGAAGTGTGTTAAATCTAAAAACATAGACTTCACTCCGTGGAATACATACTCATTTCCTTGACATTATGATGGTTTCATTTTTTAGAGTATTAGTTTTCCTTTGATCTTATGCATGTATGTGTTGATACTTATGTTGTGGTGGATAATTATTTTGGAGACGTCATGTAGAAACACTTTGCTTAGGAAGCATGGGGCCAGTCCTCCATGAAAAGGAAGTCACTATGTCACATCCCTCATGACGGTGGTACAAGACAATGGGGCCTGTGGGCAAACGGGGCTGACTTGACATTAGCAGTTGGTTTAGAATTAATACTTTCAACATGAAAAATGCATGTTTTTACAAAACTGCAAAGGCCAAATCTGTATATACTTTAATTTTGGTATTCTATCCCAAAGGCTGACAACCACCAGCAAATGCAGCACTGTTTTTCTGGCCTTTACCATGACAATGCAGGATGGAGTAAGGGATTATCAAGGAGAAACTGCCATCGTTATTCACTCAGTGCAGGAGAGAAGATTAGAGTTGACTGGCTCTAATCTTAGCACAAGTCACATCCTTCTGCTTATCTGATTTCTTCTTTTTAATTCCCCTTGAAGTATTTGCCACTGAGAGATGTCTGGAGTTTTGTAGATGTCAGTCGTTGAAAGTTTGGATGAGGTGCTGGACATCAGTTAAAAAAAGAAGGCGTTGATCTGACCCACCATCCAGAATTCACCACTTGTGAGTTCCATGTGGCTTACATGGATCATAGTGATCTTGGGAACATCACTGGAGACCTGCTCTCCAGTATGACTCGGTCAGCAATGGTAGGTGTCTGGTTTTGAATGGCCTCAGAAGCTGTTTTACTTTGATGTTACATGAAAGCTTACTGAGGTGAGGTCAAGAACATATATACATATGTAGGTGGGTAGGTAGGGAGGTATTTCTATGATGTAGACATAATATGCATTATATAACATATATGCTCTACATGATATATTTATACATGTTTTTATGCATATGCATATGTGCATATGTATGTGTTTATGTAGAAACATGCCACATTAAAATGCAAATAATTGCAGAATGTGGCAGAGGGCTGGTTTGGATGACATTGTTCTTTGGGATTAATTGTTCAGTTTTTGATGGGGCAGGGATGAATTTCTTGACTTATTTTGGATATAAAACATTGTGTATCATATAGTATATTGATATAATCGTACCTCCAGATTTTCATAGGCAATACATTGAATGTTAAACTACCACTGTTTCATGTAGACACCAGACACTCAGTAAAATTAAAATTATTTCCCCAAAATCATTTCACTTTATTTACCTTAACATACAGTAAAATGTTTGGTATCTATAAGATTACTTATCATCCAGATGATGCTGAATTACAGGGTGTAGACATTGATTTCATACCACCTTTTAAGTGAGTCAGCATGATGGAAAAGTTGGAGAAAGCCACAGGAGAAAAGCCGCCAGCTCTAGAAACCTTGGAAACTGAAGGTGTAATATTTCTTCCTCAGCTTTCATTCTGTTAAATTAAATATAGGTAAAGAAGAGAAATGCAGACATTGAAGTTAGACATAATATTTTGAAGGAAAAGGGAAATATATGTAGAGGCTGGCAGGACTCCCAAAAAAGGTGTTAAAAGAGAAATTCGGGCAAAAGAAGTAGGAAGAACACAAAAAAATTAGTAAAGTAGGACATATTTCACAGATGTTTTCAGGGAAAAATATTTGTGGCTTATTATGAGGCTTTTATGCTCAAGACAGTTGATAGAAAGCTGCTCTCTGTTTTAAATCTTGAGATGTCTCAGCTATTTTTCTCCACTATTTTTAAACTTACCAGTGTCACACAACTAAATACAGTAGCTTTGCAGCCACATGGAGGAGGAGAGGGTGCCTAGACCTCACCAGGTATCATGTCAAAAAACAACTAGTGGCATTCTGCAAATCTATGCTCCACCACCAGGATTTGGCTTTGTGTTATTAAACACAGGGTAATGTATAGCCCTAGACAGCATACAAAATAGCAATTCACTTCCAGCTCTTCTATGGATGTTGTAGCGCTAATGAAGCAAATCAGTTCTTAGGAAATATAGCCACGTATTTAGTTTGTGTGTAAAACAGCTGTAATAAGACATTGTTATGGCTGAGATTGTTATGTTGTCAGTGAAAAAAAAGAACTAGTGTTGGAATTGCAAAACAATCCTGTTCCAATAAAAAGTGAAAATGCACTTGGATAAATGAAGGTTAATAGAGTTAATTGAGGGGAGTAATACAAGAAGGCAACTCATGCTAGAGAACATAACTGTGATTCAGACGAAGGGGAACTGTAATTAAATGGAAGCTGGATAAACATGATTATCCTGCAAAGGTGCACAGTACTGGGAGGTTTTAAGGTGTGGAGGAAGGCGCGTGTACATGATCTGGAAGTAGAGACGCCACCGCAGCCAACCCACACGGGTGCTCCACCACTGCGGCAGGTTGCCCACACCACCACGTCATGTGGCAATATGGGCAACAATGGCAATAACAGGCAATAAATTGAGTTAATTTTGAAGTCTATTTTGTCTGCGACTGTAATTGACAAGTGATCTCCCGGTCTTCATCCCAAACCCCAAGATTTCTTGTTCCTACTGTTCCCCATTTTCACTCCCATCTTGCTGTGGGGGAGCAGCCAGGTGGGAGGCTGGGTGCTGGCCAAGGCTGACCTGCCACAGTATGGGTCTGAGCTGGAGAGGGCGAGGGCATCCCACCCCCAGCCAGAGGGACAGGGGTGCATGTGCTCTCCCCACACTGCCACCTTGGGCAAAAGCCTGTACCAAAATGTATACAGAAAACTTCTGTATAGCTGGGTAAATATTTGTACTTGCCATGTATGACAAATAAAATGAACATTTTTTATTAGTTTAAAATCCCTGATACTTTCTTTTAGACATACTGTGTCATCTCCTTTTTTCCACAACTGGTATTATTTTTTATGTGGATATTTAAAATGAAATGCAGTGGTTTGATACTGAACACTGAGAGGCAAACAGAGGCTTTCCAGACTGAACTGCTTTACTGAAACAGGCACTTGTGCTTATTTCTTTTATTTGTTGAGTTACAGATGTCTTGATGACCTATATGAAGTGAAAGGAATCACATGTATTCCTCCTAGGACAACCACAAGACTTCTGAACAAGCTTTTTCCCCCCCCTCTTTTCTTTCCTTTTAATTGCAAGATATTTTTGTTACCTTTTCAACTTTTAACTATATATCATTACTAAGAAAAATCTACATATATTGAATTTGAATACAGGACTGTATTAATTCACTCTTCTATAATTCCTATAGATTATTTTACATAACACATACACAATAAAAAAACCTTGAGAACTTACTAAGAAAAACCATCAAATACTTCTGCTTTTCAATTATTTACAGTACAGTTTGCAATCATTGTTTCAAATATTCTTGGTATATTATATCATAATGATATACATTCCCAGCTGCCTAAGGAGAATTTGCACCAGAGTTCTATTATTCTCTGTTCTGAGCAAATGAACATCTCTCTAGGGACTAAGCCTCTTTTTTTCCCCCCCAAAAAAGAGGGGGTGAGATCTTTTTGCTTTCAAACGTCTTTTGTTTTTCCAGTGCCAACTGTATTCTAGATCTTCAAGCAGATTTCATAACCATATATATACAGAGGCCAGTTATGAGCCCTTACTGTCATCTTTAAACTTGCTCCTTGAAACTTTTTATCCTTTAACTTTTTTTTTTTGTTGTTAAAAAAGTCTTGGTGTTTTCCTTATGCATTTCTATCAGCTTACAGGCTGCAATGAATCCTAAAAGTGGGCTTTGACTCAAAGTGTGCCCCCAATGTTTTTTGAACTTAATCTTAAACAGGTCAGCTTGCTGATGATTTACACATTGGAATAATCCCATGAGTATTAGGATGGATGGGAACTCTTGTGATAGTGAGATGAGGCTAAGAGCAAAGTGAATTGAAATTGTGAAAACCCCCAGCACATCTTCTTAGTCTTTTTATTTCTGCAGTTGGCATGTGATACAATAGTCTTACTCACATTTCTGTCTTCTCTGCTTGTTAAGTGTGTTGTTAAAGTTTCTTGTATCAGACATGCATTTATTTGCAACCATTCCCAAGATCATGACTCCATTGCCTAAATCGGTTGTTGAAACTTGATTCCATGCTGGAATTATTTATGTATCAAGGTGTCACGGTTTGAGCTCAGAGGACAACTGAGCACCACGATGGAGGTCACTCATCCCTTCCCCCTCAGGACTGGAACTAGAAAATAAAGCAAAAGGCTCAAGAACTGAGATAAGGACAGAGAGAGATGATTCACCCATTATGGTCATGGGCAAAAGACAGACTTATTAGGGGAAGAAAAAGAACACTTTAATTCAAACACTAACAGCAATGACACTTAACAGACAGAATGGGACAGTGAGAAGCGTTACCACGTCTTAAAAACACTTTCCCCCCACCCCTCCCTCCTTCCTGGGCTTAGTTTTGTTCCTGATCTCTGTGGTGCAGGGGCCAGGGAGGGGGGGTTATGGTCAATCCACTGCTCCTTTCTCCTTGGGGAGGGGGGACCACTCCTCGCATTCTCCCTTTCTCCAGCGTGGTTCTCCTCTCACGGGCAACAGTCCTCCACGAACTCTCTCTGGTGTGATTCCTTCCCACAGGATGCAGCTGTTCCCTAGCTTCTCTGGCGTGGGTCACCCCCACATGTTGCAATCCTCCCAGTACCGAACTACAACAGCGGGGGTTTCTTCTTCCCACATAGTCCCGGCCTCCTTTGGGCGCAGCCACCTGCTCCAGTGTGGGGTCCTCCACAGGCTGCAGGCAGATATCTGCTCCACCAGTGACCTCCATGGGTGGCAGTGGGGGGTGGCCCTGCCGTCTCACCACAGGGTAAGGGGAGTCTCTGCTCTGGTGCACCTCCCCACCTTCTCCTCCTTTCTTCCACCGACCTCGGTGTTCACATAGGTATCCTCCTTGCAACTCCTCCTCATAACTCCCAACCCCCTCACAGGTTCCCCTTCTTAAATACGTTATCACAGAGGCACAGCCCCCATCGCTAATTGGCTCAGCCTTGGCCAGAGGTGGGTCCGACTTGGAGCTGGCGGAGCTTCGAGAAGCTTCTCACAGGGGCCACTGCTGTAGCCCCCTTCCCCACTACCAAAAACCCCACCACACAAACCCGTTTTTAAACTCAATCAGTCATGCACAACAACATTTTTCCTTCCCAGTCTAAAATTCCATTTTCTTTACAAGACCTTCTGCTTACTGAAGCTTAGTAAAAGAGTAGTCATTTTTTGATATTATAAAGTTTTCACAAAATTAATTTCCTGAAGGCATTATTTCTGTTTGTCACAATACAGCAAGTATACACGGGACTTAGACTCAAATAGAGGTGATGCAGATGACAGAGTAATATTATTATTCCCATTATTATTCCCATATATTATTATGAAGGCAGAGATGGGAAAGTTAAGACCAAGTTGCACACCTACCTCAAACACATTTTGAGTAGTCTGCCACACAATGTTTCTGGAAAAACAGCATTTCACTGGTGAGTGACATATTTTCATTTCCTAAAGGAGAAGGGAGTTTTGAGCATATATATTTTTATTAATTCTGCAACAAACAAAACTTAACTCTGGAAAATGTGCTTAATTTCCATGAAAATGTCATTGTTTTGGCTGTGGCTTCCTGGCAGTGATTTTTTTTCCCAGAGCTTTAGTAACAATAACATGACAGTTTTACATCAGAAAGTAACTGGCATATGCTATAATTTTGTGCTTTCCCAGAGAAAAAGAAGGAGCTTTAAAAAGGAAACAGTGAAATGTTTATTGCTTTGCATTTACCGAAAAGTGAAGCTGAACCTTCCAGTTACTTTGCTTTCTCCCCAGCCAAGCATCATGCAGTGAGAGGATGGAACAGTCTGAGCTTCTTGTCATGCAGAAGGAGCTCTGCACGGTTTACTGGTAGCACAATGATCCAGTGAAGCAGGGACAGCATTTTAAGGAACAATCTAGGCTAAAAGTTTTCAAAATTACAACATGGGTGTTATAAAACATTATGTTTAAACTCACTGAACGCAGCTGTTCTCCTCCTGTGCAAAACTACCACCAGGTAAAGTGGTACTGCAGAAGAGATCAATGTTCTCTAAACCAGATGTCTTGATGGACTAATCTTCACCTAATTTTGATGAAGGTGTTCCCGTACATTTGCTTGCTTTAAACAGGATTTGAGAAAATTTTTTAAACACAGATCCCAGCCTGGTCCATAGGGACAGACAGAACTTCAGTCTCACAAGGAATATGGAAAGAAATAACTAGTTCCCACAAGACATCTATGTTAGCAAGAGCCATTTACCTTGTTTTTCTGCAGCCAAACTACATGCATATAAAAGTTTAATACCCTTGGAATCTCATGGGGCTTAAATAATCTCACTGGTGATAGGTATCTAGCTAGGAGGAAGATGATAAATCAAGCTATGAAGTTCCTTTTTTTTCCTTCACTGAAGAGATTTTACAAGAAAAAGGATTCCCAAAAGCTTTCCTTCACTGAGATTTGAAAGCATTTGAGCCTTGTATTTGTCATTTGTCCAAATTAAGAACACTAATATATCTAAGCCCAGGTAAAGGTGAATTTTTTTCTGCTACATTTATTTTGCCTTCATTTTATCAAGTATATTGTCAGCTTTTCACAAAGCAGGAAGAGTTATATGCTTTAGAGTTGTGTCCTCCTGTTTGAGAAACATAAAGAAAAATATGCTTGTATATCTGTTTAGCTAGCGAGGTGATGCAAGCAGCAAAAAAATTAATGAGGAGCACTTTATGGACTGAGGACCGATCCTCGTAAATACTACTTCTAGACACAGACAAGATGGAAAGGAAAGAAGTGTTAATAGAATATGGCATTTTTCAGAACGTTTTGAAAGTAATGATATTTAAGGCTAGCTAGTTTTCTTAAAGAGACACTGGTGAAAATCTCCGTACCATTTGGCTTTGTGAACATTTTGTATGTGTGCCCATCTCTTACTGTTGCATTTAGCTAGCAGTTTGGCATCAGGGCTTGAAAACAAAGTATACTGATGGAGTACACTACTTCCTGGGTGCTTCAGTTATTTCACAGAAAACACAGCTTTAAAGGAAATACCAAACGTTCTCCTGAAATCACAGGAGAACATTTCTAGAGATCTAAAAATCCCCTCCATTTGGATGTGGCCTTTTGCCAACAGGACAGTAATTAGCTCTGCATGGTAAAAAGATCAACTGTGTTACACAATTCATCTGGGGCACAGCCCATGTCACTGATTACAAATATGTGAATGTCAGAAGCTAATTACAGTTACTGAGGTCCTTCTCCCTTTTCTCTGTGGGGGTGATGATATTGAGGAAGGTGGCCAAGAGGAAAGGAAACTGTCAGATATACAGCTGCAAGTATTGTAGCTTCCCTAGTCTGTGAATAACTTTTAGATCTAACCATGATAGGGTGTGTAATGCAACTTCAGCAAAGAGGATGACTGAAGGCACCCTGAAAAGGCTCTGTAACCCTTCCCACTGGGGGGAGACTGACTGACTGACTTGCTATGCTCCTTGGACTCCAGCAAAATAAAAGTGGGTTAAGCTTTAATTAGGAAATAGCAATTAGTTGTTCCTGGAGATAATTATAATTTTACACTTATAATGGCAAGTTTATTTTTCACTTTTTAGAAGCAAAGTATTATACTGCCTCTCTAGTATTCTGCTGTTTACAAAGCAGGATGATATACAAAGATGATTTCTATATGGTATACTTCACTGCATCTTCTTTCGGGCCTGTGAGATGTTTTGTTTGTTACCACATACATGGAGGGTGCCACTCGGGCTGTGTATCCTGCTGCTTTGAGCAGGTGTGCTCACCCACCTGCTTTATTGCAACTCCACAGGAGAAAGATGAGTTGTGAAAAGACAACAGTGTACCCCATGTAAGTACAGGATGAGATACATTTTATTTATAACCCTATCATATTTGGGCTACCCTAACAAAAAATAAGCTTGAAAGTAATCCCCTGACTTGTTTCTCTAGACTCTTCAGTTTCTTGAAATGCAGTGCATAAATCAGAGGTTTGTACTTTGCTTTTAGACAGTCAGAGAGCACCATGGAGAAATCGTGAAGGTCAGTTGCACTGTGGACAACTCCATATCCGTGTCTTTTAAATTACACTTGTGTCTCTTCCTTGTTGCCAGTTTTGGTCTGTCTCCATTTTTCTTGGATGGGTCTGGACTGGTTGCCAAAGGGCCAGAGAGAATCATTATGTTGATTCCTTCTGATGCCTGTAATTGTAGCATTTATTTCCAGCTAGGGAGCACTATAGTGAGGCCTGACACAAAGGCCGAAGTATGACAAGGGCACTTAGTGCAAGAACTATGGTACTGACAGCTTTACAGACAACTTTAAAAGCTTCTATTCTGATGTCTCAAAGGGACCAAACAACCGGGGATCTGATTTCCAAATAGACAGTTCTTTCACACAGTCCTTGAAATACATTATATTTCCGTGCATGTTAGAAAGTCTTACTACTGAAAAAACCTATAAATAAATCTGGTTGCAAATAATCAAATTCTTGGTCCGTCTTCTCAAGCTGAAGCCAAACATACACATTAACACCAATGGCCAATTCTTGCTGTTTTACCACAAGCCTGACATAGAATTTCATGTACCTGCACCATTGGAAAAACATCATTATGTGAGGTCATCATCTTTTCCTTCCCAGAAAGTTTCTAGTCCTGACAGTTTCTTTCTTCAGTGCAAACAAGGCTCTAAAATAAAGCAAAAGTAAATCTAACAGCTGGACTCTTTGCTGTACCTATACCATTTACTACAAAAAATGTTTTTTATATCTTGCTTTCTTCAGCAGTAAAGCCCACTGAAAACAAGTCACAGCTGGATTAATGAGAAAGCAAAGCTGGGATGCAGTTACAGGAAAAAACCTAGCTTGTCAGTTTACAATGGAGGTTTACAATGGCTTTCACGCAACTTGATATGGTAGAAACTCATAAAGGGCAGGCAAAAATAGTATTACATTTTCTAGTTTAAACTGTGTATTTTTATATAGTCTTGCTTTGTAAAAGGTGAAGAACGATTACTTTTTTATCAAGGTATAGTATGGGCTTAAGGCTAGTAATCTTAATATTACATTATATATCTTATAGTATTTCTGATGTGTTCTGACAAATGTGCTCCATCTTGCATTCATGACAAAACTCTTGCAGAGATGGTTTTCAGTAACCACCATAGTATGACTCATGCTTATAAGCAACTGGACATAAGGGGTGGCAGGTAAACATGGTATGTAATGCTGTCATTACTGCAGCAGGTTGCAATGAAACAATAAAGGCCTCAGATTATTATTTTTTTTTAAACAGGGTTATAAATCAATTAGGTTGGTTTGAAAATTTATTCTGAAACAAAAGTTTTGGCAAGTGTAATGCTAAGAATTGGGAAGGGTTGTAAGACAAAAGGTGTTATTGACTACTGCTTTCAAGAAAATAACATGAACAACAATGGGAGTCAACTGCTTCCATTATTTCCAGATGGACTTGAATGATCTCAGTAACTGTAGGTAAAAATAAAAGTTTATCAAAGTTACTTCAGTACCACAACAATTTCTCATACTTACCATAGGGAGTCACTGACAGCAGGGAGCCACTAACACGGACTTCCATCACTTTTGACTATGTGTAAAATTGTGGGCTTGTTAGTCTTGACCAGCGTACATTGAGGGATGAAAGAAAGCAGACACATTTATAACTCTGCTGAAACTAATGGATATGAAATAATTTCGTCAATCTCAACTGATGTTCGAAATTTTGTAAAAATCCCTTTGGCTTGCACAGGACAAGTCGGTTATATTGTGTATAGTGCAGAAACTCCAGAATGCCTTGCAGTTTAACACAGGCTTAAGGCTTAAGATTTAAGGGCTGATAACTGAACATCAGTGTATGCTTAATGCAGGGATAATTCACTAGTGAACTAAAAAACTCATAACACATGATAGGTAACTGCAGAAAAATGCATTAGTTGGTATTTAAGAAAGTGTTGTTTTCAATGTAAGTGTTGTTTAAATGTAAGAAACTAAAGCTTGAAATGTTTTGGTTGGTGCTGCTTGACAGATCAGCATGACTGAGTCTGATTATTAATACACAGGGTTATGCTTGCTGCCATGTTGCACTAAGGAAGAAACCCAGGTGAGAAATTTGGTCATGAATTGAGCTTTTGAGTTTGTGTAAATCTACATGAATCTGATTCCCAGAAGATTTAGGTGGCAAGAGGAGCCTAAGAAAGCCAGTTAATATTCAAGGATCACCTCCTCCAAGCTCAGGATTGATGCATCCTGACAAAGAGGAAGTCAGGCAAAAATGCCAGGGGGCCTGCATGGATGAACAAGGAGCTCCTGGACAAACGCGAACACAAAAAGGAAGCTTATAGAGGGTGGAAGCAAGGACAGATAGCCTGGGAGGAACAGAGAAACTGTCCGAGTAGCCCGGGATCAGGTTAGCAAAGCTAAAGCCCTGACAGAATTAAATCTGGCCAGGTACAGCAAGGGCAACAAAAAAAGCTTCTATAGGTGCACTGCTGATAAAAGGAAGACTAGGGAAAATGTGGACCCTCTCCAGAAGGGAGCGGAAGACCTGGCTACACAGGCTATGGAGAAGGCTGAGGTCCTCAGTGACTTTTTTGCCTTCACTGGCATGGGCTTCAGCCACCATCCAAGATGCAGAAGGCATCTCACTGATGAAAAGGGATAACATAATCTTTAAAAATGGAAAAAAAGAAGACCTGGGGAACTATAGGCCAGTCAGTCTCCCCTCTGTGCCTGGTGAGATGATGGAGCGGATCCTCCTGGAAACTGTGCTAAGGCACATGGAAAATGAGGTGATTGGTGACAGCCAACATGGCTTCACTAAGGACAAATGGTCCCTGACAAATTTGGTGGCCTTCTATGATGTGGTTACAGAGCTGGTGGATAAGGGAAGAACTGACGTCATCTACCTGGACTCATGCAAATTATTTGAGACTGTCCCGTGCAACATCCTTGTCTCTAAATTGGAGAGACATGGATTTGAAGGATGGACCAGTCAGTGGATAGGGAATTGACTGGATCATCACACTCAAAGAGTTGTGGTCAACATCTTGATGTCCAAGTAGAGAGCAGTGATAAGTGGCATTCCTCAGAGATCAGTACTGGGACCAGTGCTGTTTAACGTCTTTATTGGAGACATAAACAGTGGGACTGAGCGCACCCGCAGCAAGTTTGCTGATGACACAAAGCTGTGTGGTGCAGTCAACACGCTTGAAGGAAGGGATGTGCCATCCAGAGGGACCTGGACAGGCTTGAGAGGTGGGCCTGTGCAAACCTCATGAAGTTCAACAAGGCCAAGGGCAAGGTCCGGCACATGGGGCAAGGAAATCTCAAGCACAAATACAGGTTTGGCGATGAGTGGATTGAGAGCAGCCCTGCGGAGAAGGACTTGGGGGTATTAGTAGATGGAAAACTGACTATGAGCCAGCAATGTGTGCTCACAGTCCAGAAAGCCAACTGTATCCTGGGCTGCATCAAGAGAAGTCTGGCCAGCAGGTCAAGGGAGGGGATTCTTCCCCTGTGCTCCACTCTCGTGAGGTCCCACCTGGAGTACTGTGTCCAGCCCTGGGGCCCCCAGTATAAGAAGGACATGAACATGCTCGAGCAGATCCAGAGGAAGGCCATGAAGATGATGAGGGGGCTGGAGCACCTTCCTTATGAGGACAGGATGAGAGAGTTGGGGTTGTTCAGCCTGGAGAAGGCTCTGGGGAGACCTTATAGTGGCCTTCTGGTACCTAAAGGAGGCCTACAGGAAAGATGGAGAAGGACTTTTTACAACGGCATGTAGTTATAGGGCAAGGCGTAACTGCTTTAAACTGAAAGAGGGTAGATTTAGATTAGATATAAGGAAGAAGCTCTTCACGGTGAGGGTGGTGAGGCACTGGAACAGGTTGCCCAGAGGTTGTGTCTGCCCCCTCCCTGGCAGTGTTCAAGGACAGTTTGGATGGGGCTTTGAGCAACCTGGTCTAGGGGAAGGTGTCCCTGCCCATGGCAGGGGGGTTGGAACTAGATGATCTTTAAGGTCCCTTCCATCCCAAACCATTCTATAATTCTATTACCTATGAAGGCATCTAGAATGAAAACAGTGAGTTTGTCTACACTTAAAATACCACTTTCTTTATTGCAGTGCTAGTGGGAAATCCAAGCAAAGGAAGACAAAGAACTCCCCATCCAAACCTAAAATCTTGGAAGACTCAGTTTTTGGGTGTGCAGAAGTATTATCCAGCATGAAGCTGTTTATTATGAGCCATTATTTTCCTATGTCAAAAGTATTTGCCATAAATGATGGCTCTACTACATTTCAATGGCTTCACTTCAAATCCTGTATCTGTTATTATGAAAGACCTTAATCGAGGCCCTGAGAGGCTACTTTCTGTAACACTACCCCAAAGCTGCAAGATACAATCGAGAACTCCAAACAATTCCTGTGCAGACTTGCTACACCAGTATCATCCAGTACTCAGTGAGATGAGGCAGAAACTTTGATCACTGGCTATCTGTTGTCTTCTATGACAATTGTTCTTCTAGGATAGGTGTCAACATCCACAAATATGTAGCGGAACTCAAATTTTCCTCTCTCAGGATTCTGTAAGGAAAACAATTTCAAGCTAGTTTTTTCTCTTTGGTAGTTTAAAATCAAGATTAAGCTTGTCAGCTATATCAAGCAATTGTACATACCTCTTTGACTTCCACATGGACTGTTCCCCGTTTCCCTGGTTCAGAGCCCTCAATATAGAACTTCAAACGCATATGTTTCAGTCCATCCTTTACGTATTCAATGTGACTAAAAACAGCAAAATGAAACAAAAACCCAAACCACCCAGCAAGAATACATATTATATTCTAGTTAAACTTCAAATTTAAACTTTTTTAGAGGAGCTGCTTAACTATTTTGAGAGAAGGCGTATTCCGAAGCAACCCTTGTGCTACCACAGGCTCCTTCTCTACCATGCTTCCCAAGCTTTACTGTGAGCTTCTAAGTTCTAGTGGAGTTAAAAGAACTAATCGGCAGTTGAGGATTAACATATGAATTGCTTAAACGTCCTCACCCCAGTCATTCCCTCAAAACTCAACAACAATCCAATGGCTGAAGATTCTGGAATTTCCTTGCATTTATTCTACAGAATCCCCAGATTCAGAGCCTGATATCTAGAAAGGAACACTCACATCACACAGACTGCCAGGGTTTTTTTTAGGCACTTAAACTAGTTACCAAGCCAAAACACAGAAAGGATGTTTTGTCAACTTAATTATCAGGTTGCTTAAATCACATCAAACCAAACTTTACTATATGCTTTACTTATTTTAGCAATACTTTTGTTCTAATGAAGTTGTGTAACTTTGGCACTGATCAGATCTCCAACCTAAATGCTGATATTCAGATTGGAGTTAGGTTACACTCAAGTATTAGGTAAACAGAAAGGTCATGTCACTTTCAAGGCAACCACTTCCAGAAACTAATGGTCGAACTAGAATTCTGGTGCCAGTTTACGTTTCCTACTGAAATTACTAACTGCTGCACACTACCAAACTCTTATTTCCATCAGTCATGCCCAGATACACACTGTGAATTAAATTTCCAATAAATACAGTTTAAGGTGACATGATGGGTTACAGAGAAAAGATGAATGAAGAGCCTTAGTGCAGTAAATTCACATTCAATGTGTTCATCCACAAAAAAATACCTGTACATTTTTGAGACATTTAAGGTCATCCTTATACTGCAGACACACTCTACAATGTTACAAAGTCTCCAGCTCAAAAGTTTATTTAAATACTAGACTTTCAAAACGATGGAAATGAAATACTAGGAATGTTGATAGTACATTTACTTATTTATAGTTCGTTTTACAGACAGATGCTTAAAACGTTTATGCATATCCCTTTCATTTACCAGCTTCACTTTGAACACTTTTTCACAGAGTCTGATGACTAAACTTCCACCAGTAAAAATCACATTCCTCTGGAAATTCTCAGTTTCATGGCTCAAGTTGTATATCTGGGTTTATGCATCCCATCATGTATGAAACCTTCTTGACTAAATTCAAGTCAAAGAACCCAATAAAGACAAAGCCCCTACTGGGTTACAGTGCAGGACAGATTTACATTTTGTAAGAATTAATTCTGTTGTTTCCCTCAAAAGGAGAATAATAGACACACTCATGAAAGGTTTAGGTGAGAGATGTTCTGTTACATACATAGTATAGATGTGGCCTCAAGTACCAAAAAGCAATATAACAAATGGGCAGTCGATACTGCATATCAGCTCAGGACAATATAGTCACCGCAGTGACTACAACCTGTACAGTCAGACCCAGCCTAGCTTTAAACAGAGCAAGCTGGATTCCTGAAAGTCTGAAATTTAGTACCTCCTGCTCTTTCTGGTCTGATAAAAACAACTGCTTCAAAAGAAGATAAACTCTCAACAATTTTTCAAAGAACAATTTCACTCTATTTGAGGGTTTCAGACTGTAAACTTCAGTCAGATCCCTGCTCCCCAGATGCATGCCTAGGCCTCTGTACTACTCTCTTCAGACTCATCCTAATTTTTGGAGACCAGCTCTATGTTTACCGTGCTGACCACTGCTTCTTTTGAGGCACTCAGAACTGGCATTTTATAGTGTATGTGCACTGTATTTAGTGGTATGTGCCACACAAGAGGTACTGCAAAAAAAATGCTTTCATTTTCACTCAAAAGTGACAGGGTACGTCACATACAGTTCATTAATCTAGACCTAACTTGCTATGATATGACCCAAATGTCTTCGCTGTGCAAAAACTAGGGTCTGTATGGGGCAAACACTAAAGGGCACCTGACAAGCTGTCGTCTTCCTCTTCTTGTTGCCTCCCCATAACCTTTAATAGATTCACCAAAAACACCAATTATCTACAAGAGAAAAGAGGTTTGAGTTGTCAGAAAGTATCACATTCAAACAGATATTCCAGTATTAACTGACACCCCTGCTGTGAATGCATTTTCTTTCAGCAAAATGCCCCTTGTGAGTCTGATGTGTCAAGAATTTATGAAAGTGTAAGGAAAATTCCTCTGTATTTCAGTGCTTTTCTTTACAGTCACATATTAAATGTCTAAAATAAATCCTACTAATATCTTCCATTTGTACTGTCCTCTGAGATTATGACATTTTAATCTCCCTTCTTACTCTGTATTTTACACTTTAATGACATTTTGTGTAAAAAGGAAACCGTGAAATATTTGCTTGTCTCCTCCAAGAGAGTATATTTCAGTTTAAAATGCAAATGTACTCCGCTCCACATTACCTAAAAACACTACTGCTTAAGAAATTGACTTTTTTTTTTCCCTAGGTCTATAAAGCCAGACCAAATTAACCTAGTTTTAAAGTTGGTTAGAAAGGGAGGGTGATTTTTACTGTATAAGTACCGGAGAAAAGTTTTAATTCTGCAAACCTGTTCCAAAGCAAGTCTTCGTTTTTATTCTAGTGACAATTTCTCACTTAATTTCTAGGTTATCCTCAGTGGTATCTGTGGCAGCCTTGTTTGAAAGCTATTCCATGCATTTCTTGCCTGAAGTAGTGGTTTTTAGAATCTAGTTTTAGATTGATTGTTTTGTTTAAATCTAGCGACCTTATATGACTGTGTGATCACATGACTGTTCTCTGTCTCTTTTCCTGTTAGCCACAGGAATGCTAACTGTGTTTCAAGTGGAGAATTTAAATTCCTGGATACTTATGCAGTGCTTCGCAGAATGACAGAACTCTAGTAGTGACAACAGAATAACCGTGCTGAGGAAAGGCAGCAGGTTAGATCTGCAAAACTTAAGTGAGACCAGTTGCCTCTCTGACCTGCAGAAATCCTGAAGTACTACATTTAGTAGGCACTCAGGTATGTCTATAAGACTTTCTGTATGGGGACACAAGCACATGCTCTGAAGGGACAGACACTATATTTACATCAGTTGTGCTGCAGTACACTCACTGAACTTGGCTTTTAGCAGGCTCATTCACTCGGGCTCAGTGCCTGCATGAACTTGTCCTAATATAGGCTCCAACCTGGAGCTGACCCATCTTTGGCCAGGTAAAAGCACAGGCAGATCTGCCGGTGTTTGCTAAGCACCACGTGGATCTTCTTACAGCTCTGCTTGTGAGATTTCTTGTGCAAATTTTTGACGCGAAGAGAGACAGGAATTACTGAGAAACATAAACTTATGACTAAGGTTCAAAAACCAACCTCAGGGTGAGATCTGCATTTTTCCAAGGCATCTCCATAGATCTTACTTGGACTAGAAGAAGAGAATAGCTCTTTAAAAATCACATAGAACAAACCACCTGTAACAGAAACAACAACAAATGGAATGAAAACTAATCAAATCAGATAGAATTAATGAAAAGCTTCTTCCAATAAAGAATATAATTTTAAAAAATAACCTGTAACACCAATTCCAACAAGCACCACAATAAAATAGGTAAAGTCTCTTCCAGCTTCTTTCACTGAAATAGACAAAAACAACACAGGAGTTACAATCTTGGATAGTAAGACTTTCTTATATAAATGCTCTTGTATCAACCTGCAGCTCAAATAACATTTTGGGAGAAGAAAAAATACCAGTATTCCAGTAACGGCTTCCATAATGCCTCATCACTAAAAGAAAGAGACCCTGGACCACCTCTTATATTGTAGAAAGCATGTTTGTATCTCTGTATTAAGCCCACTAGATGTTTTCAAGAATAGCTCTTATTGCTACTTTTTGTGTACGAGAGCTATTTTTTTAAGAACTAATGAGGTATTTAGCGCTGCAGTATTCAAGTTCCCGTGTAAACCCACAACCAGTGCAATCCTTATGCAGAGAGAAGTAAATTATGCAGTAATTTAATAATAATAATAATAATAAGTAAATCCTTATGCACGGAGAAGTAAAAATAAAAAAGCATAAGCTTACACATTGCACATGCTGACTGAAAAAATAGCTGGATTTATGAATTCTCAATCAACTGAACAATAAAAAGGTGGGATATTAAACCAAAACATGTATTTTATTTATTGAGATAATTAACTGCAGTTTATCTGATTAGTTTTTATCTATCAGTTTTGATCTAAAGTACAAGTTTCGGTATACACTCCAAAAAAAGTCATATGAGATTCTCTGTTACAAAATGTTTTTTGAGAACTTGGAGACTACTGATCATTTTAAGTGATAAGATGTGCTTTTCAGTGAAGTACAAGTTACTGAGGAAACTTTAATAACCATTTTTCGTGCAGCTGAGGGTTTTTTTTTCCACAAACTTTTTTCAAAGCACTCAGTTTCTGAGGCCGATTATGTCATAACCACTTTTCATTGAAGTGAGACCAACGAAAGTGACAGCCATCTTATAAACTAATATAACGCCTAGAGCTTTGACAATTTTGCTGGAAGTAAACTTGTTTTAACTGTATCGAGACAAGTTGTGTGTGATAGGTTTTCCTGTTGAAGAGGAAAATGAGAGGCTACTACAGCTCATCCCTGCTGCATCTTAAACACTAGATCAACAAGCTGTTTGGAAGGAGCCACGTAATTTCTGTTCTGCTTGTGCAACACATACGACGTGTATGAACTGCTGCAAAACACAGTGTGAGAAGAAATGGGCTTTCTGGTTTTCTGAGAACTGTGGGGTTTTTATAATTCCCGAGTTTTGGGGCTGTAAGATCTCAGTTGCCGCAGTAATTTCGGCCGTGCTCAGCCTCCCTGACCAGCGCACAGCACCCCCCCGCACGAGTGACTCCAGCCCCTCTTACCTTTCTGAGCAGCCGACAGCAGAGTTTCCTCTCTCCGGCCCCTCTGCACGGACACATGTTTGCTATTATCGCCAGGTTTCTCAGCTCTCAGCCCCCCCGCCTGCGTCCCGATGCTCTGCCGGGCGGCCCGGAGCAGCAGGGCGGGCTGGGGCCGCCACCTCAGGCAAGGCCAAGGCCTCGTCCCTGTCCCTGTCCCCGTCCCCAGCAGCGCCCAGCCGTGGGGCGCCAGCAGCCCCCCCCCCAGGCAGGCCCGCACCCGCTGCCCGGCCCGCGCGAGGCCGGCGGGCAGCATGCCGGGGCACGGCTCCCGAGCGCCCTCACGGCGGCGGCAGCCGAGCTCAAGGGGAAGTTTCTGCCGCTCAAGCCACCGTCCTCCCGGGGGACCCCGGCGGAGAGTCAGGGCAGCCCCCCGCCCCGAGCGCGGCTCTGCGGCCGGTGCTTCGGGTCCGGAGGCCCCATCAACTTTTAGCCGCTGCTCGCCATTGCCCCGGCGGAAACCTTGGCGGCAGGGCGGGGGGGAAGAAAGGAGCAGCGGGCCCTGGGAGCGGTAGTTCGAACGAGCTCCCTCTTGCGCCCGTCGCCAGGAACGGCTCCCACAAGATCACTACAGCGACCGCCATGCCGAGCGCCGCCGCCACCCGCCCTCACGGAGCTGGGGTGGCTGCCCGCGGCGCCGCGTGCCTGCGGTCCCGGTCACCCTCTTAAAGCTGTTTTGTTTAATATATTGTTTTTTGATCTTGCACACATAGGCGATAAAAGCGATGCAGTTGATGTTTCCACGAATGGAGACCAGAACACCCGCGAAGCCCGTGCTCCGGTTTCCCGGGGACGGCGCCCCGGCGCGGTGGCCGCCGTGGGGCGAGGTGGGCGAAGCTGCCAGGGGTCCTACCGGAGGCCCGGGCAGGGGCTGCTGCCGGCAGTCACTGCGCTCCCCCGGCGCATTAACACTTCCCGCGTGCCCCACGCCGCCCTGCCTGGGAACCCGCCGCCGCGGGCCCGGCAACGGGCGACGCTCATCCCCGGGGGCAGCCGGCCCCGCCCCGCTGCTGCACTCGACGGCTGCTGCGGCACAGGCTGGGAGCTCCCGGGGGAGGCGGCGTCCCTGCTCTCCAGGGAAAGGCGCCTTTCCCTCAGGCACCCATGGCGCGACCGGGAGGCGGCGGGCTCCGCCCCCAGCGCCGCCTCTCCCGGGCCGGGCGCCGTCCCGCCCCACGGCCTCACGTGGGGGGCGGTGGCGGCGCCTCCTCCCCCCCGCCCGGCGCGAAGCCGCGGCGGCGCTGGTTATGGCGACGAGCCGCGGCAGGGCCTTGCGGTGGCCGTATGGGCGCAGCGTGACGCTGGCAGCCCAGGCGGCAGCTTCTCCCGGTGCCGCCGAGGCCGGGCCGTCCCGGCCTTTTACTCTCGTTACCGTCACCGCCGGGCCCAGGTAACGCTCTCCCAGCCCGGCCTGAGGAGAAGCCGCCGAACAGTGTCGAGTGAGTGGGGAGCAGAGCAGGGCTCTGCCGCCCCGTAGCTGCCAGCTCGTCCCTCTTCACCACCTCCGTGGGGGGTGGTTGGTTGTTTTCCCGTAACTCGCATCGTTCCTCTGCGAAACCCCTTCACGGTTTTGGTTTACAGCTTTAAACTTGCCGCAGTTGGGGCCTGCTCCCCCATGGCCGTGGTGCTCTCCTCTCCTCGCCCTGGCCCTGCGGAGGGCGGTGTCTTGTGATAGGAAACCCAGACATTGCCAGGTGTAGGGAAGGCCGAGGTTTAACACAGCGTTCTCCCTCTGGGTAGTGGGGCTTAAACCTGGGTACGTGCCTCAGCTTAGAGGAGGTAGTGTAATAAGCAGTAGGCTGTCCACAAAGTACTAGTTAACTTAGTGGTTAATGTGTGTATGTTCAGGGAAGTTAGGCCTTTATAACAAAGGGGAGGATTTAATTGAGGAAGGTGTGATTAGCTTGATTCTTACAGTAACAGTTTCAGCCTCCAAAAATTTAAAGCACCAATCTTGGAAGCAAAGTTGAGAAAGCAGGGTCTACTGCTAACCCATTTCTACAACCTTGGGTTTCATTCCCTCTGCTTTTTTAACCTGTAAATGGGATGGATAATACCCACCTTTTAAAAAGATTTTGGAATTGTTAGGAGAAAAAAACAGGTGTCAAAACATTACTGTAATTTCTGTTTATCCCCAAATGTTTATCTGACATTTGGAGGAGACACCTTTTGTCACTACTTACAACTTTATATACTTGTTGAAATAGATTTGTTCCCTGACCAGCAAAAAACCAGTAGTCGCATTGCAAATACTACAGGGTATGAAAGTGAAAATACTGGTACCAAACAGTCCCACAAGTTGAAAGCTAATGAAATAGCAGTTGAGGTTGGTTGGGTCTCTATGTAAGAGCATCTCAGTTGTTACTAGAAGTCTCTAAAGAGGGAGAGTAACAGCCAGCTGACATGGATTTTTTTTTAACTTGGGTGGGCAAGCTTTGTCAATGTGGTGTAAAAGCATTTTGTTAATACTAATTTCAATCTTGGCACACAAGATACTCGAAGAATAGTTTATGCAATTGATTTGCTGTTGTTTCTTCATACTTTGAGAACATTTTTGTTTTGGAAGATGCAAACATTCATTATTTCTTTTTTGAAATGAAGCTTACAAAAGTGGTAGATATTATGATGAAGTTTCCAAGGCATGTAGGCAACATTTCTCTTACTTCAGAAATTCCTTCCTGGGGTGAAGAAGAGAGGGGATGCAAGGAGTGGTTAAAAAGAGAGCAAGAAGGACTGAGTACAGGCAATGCAGGTCATGTTTATAACCAGGTAAAGTGTATTGCAAAATCCAGGATCCAGCTCCTGACCTGAATTATTCCTGTAGCTGGAGTTTGTAGGCATGTCACCATAGGGTATGTCTAAACTAGGTATATTTGTGCTTTCAGCATAGATACAGGGCAGAATAACCTGGGACGTGTTGCTGCCCAGAAAGATACAGAAGTGGTAGTTCTGCTGCTGTTGAACATGACTTGTGTCTCTAAATCCCTTTAATGGCTTTTGAAAAATGCAGTTTGTTACAGCCTCATCTCATCATCTAAGTGTACTTCCTGATAACAATACATGAATAAAACATTTGCTTGATCTTCAGGGTGTATTTGATATACAGTTACTTTTTTTGTAGTTAATTTTGTTAGTCTATCAGAGATTGGCACTCAAGCTGAAATGTGGATGTGTCTGTGTTATGCTTACAACAATTCCCAGTAAAACTTAAGGTCGTGTTTGTTTTTTTTTTTTTTTAACAGAGCACAGTTGACAATGTAGGGCAGAGTTGTTCTTTTCTTCTTTTTCTTTGAGCATAAACCAATCTTAAATTGAAAACAGTGTGCATTAAACACATGTGGTACCCATGAACTTTAAAATTAGGGTTTTTTTTTCCCAACATTGATTGGTTGCTCAGAAACCCATAGTTGGATTGACCAGGTGTTGGAAGGTCAGCTGGCAATACAAACCATCACTAGTAGAGTGTATGGCAAGCTCTGCCTGCTTGGGGGCATCAGTGGGTATGGAGTGTAAAGATTTGATTAAGGCTGAAACTCCATCTGACTATTTCTATGTGCTTTAATGATAGTGTTTGTAATTACAACTTCTAAAGTTTCTACTATCAGAAAACTTTGAAAAAATGTGTGGCCAGTTGGATTGTAAGAATTTATTTCTGTAAAGTTGCTTTTTCTAGTAAGAGAAAGTAATTTGTGTCCAAATCATTATGTGTTAATGAGCAATAAAAACATCGATACCCATCTTGCCTAGTGAGCTAAAACTTACATGCAGAGTTGCTAGTATTTTAGCAGGGGAAAATCTGAAATGATACTATAAATTTGTTTCAAATATGATTCTGTTGCATAGTCAAGGGAGTTCTTTTTGAGACTTGTCAGTTTTTGAGAAAGCTTCAAGGCATTGTTTTATTTGATATCTTTTAATAGCAAAGTTGAATGGCTCAAAAAGGTCTCTGGAGTAATGTTGCAAAACAGAAGATTAATCAGTGAGTTTGACTTACTGCAGGGGGATATCTGGAGCTTGATTTTGGTGGCCACAGTGGGTGCAGCTATATAGATCTCTACTGGATTCAAACTGATTTGGTGGTGCAGCACTATTCCCTTCTGACTATTGTGAGACATTACTCGTAGGAGAGACACCTGTGAGTTTAAATCTGGCATTTTCCTGATTTCAGGTATTTTAACTTGGTGATAATTGTTCAAATTTGTGAACTGATAATAATGAGTTACTATGTGATATATTCCCTGAATCCCGTGTCAGTTGAGATGTGGTGTCTAGGTGTGCACAGTATGCATATTTCTTCATTCTGTGATGATGGGACTCCTAACAGCTTTTCCTTTTTAGCAGTAGGTCAAGGAGTTTTGCTGCCAGGCCTGGGGAATGTTCTGAAACTATAAATGCTCGAATTAAAAGTCTGTATTTGATGCCTTCCATAAAACCAAAACCTAGTTTCTGCATTGAGAGGTGAGTATGTCCTTAGTTAGGAGTAAGGCTGCACACTGTAAGCCACCTTTTGACTGCTTGCAGTTACTATGTTCATACCTTGGAGATTTCTATGTCAGATGTTCTGAGTTGGAAAGAAAAGATTTGCTTTTCTGGCCTACTTTGTGATCCTATGTTGACCTTCTAAAGTTTTCAAGCATGGTTTTCCCTCACCTCCTTTTCTACATTGATAAGAAGTATGTAGGTTTTCCAAGTCATACAAAGCCTTCAGCAGCTCCTTTGCAAATCATGGGCTGTGATGTTCCTTGAGCATAAAAACTGCCCCTGTGTTACTTCAATAAAAGCCACTTTGGAATTAAACTTCTGGTGTTTCTCTTGATGCTTCTTGCTTTGTATAGAGAGGCTTAGGATGGTGGAGCGGGGTGAGGTGGGAGGAATAAAGTGGCTGCTGCATATTTGCTGCAGCAATGTTTTCCTCCCTGTTTGACATTGAAAGGACACTTTCAGTGTAATCGAGAGTTGCTTTTTAAAAAAAAATCTGTTACATTTCTACAAAAAACATCTAAGAATATGTTACATGAAAGATTAATTCATTTTCTTTATTTTATACATTTTGTAGCTTCCTGTGTAGTCATTTCTCTGTTTTCCATTGAATGGCCAGTTCAATCCCTTATGCTGTTAGTTTGGTGTGAAATACAAGAGAAAAAAGAAAAAATTCCTTTCCATCAGCTTCCTTCAAAGAAAAAATATTATGGTTGTAAAAACTACTGTTGAGAAGTCTAGATCAAGCACATTGTTTTAGCTAATTCTTAGTTTTTTAAAGGATCATTTCTAAATTCTCTTTGGAGTAAATGCACTAACTGCTTTGGGCTTAGGCTGTGAGTTATTTCATGTAATAACCAAGTTTTGGCACGGTTGCCTCTCTGTTAGGGCAACTAAGATTCTGAGTTCTAATATAAAACTTGGAACATTGGCATTATTATCATTCTGTGGTTGAAAGCTATATGCTTCTGGAATAAAGTATTATAAATCAGCAAGTGTTGTAAATGACAGAGTGTTGTAAATTGGCAAGAGACACAGCTGAGCTGTTGACTTTCACAGCAGCTTGCATTTTCAGTGGCGATTTTGATGTTACCATACTATCATAGTCCAAAAAAAGTGTAAAATACATCCTTTTTTAAATTCTGTGCAGTCACTGGATACTACTCGAAAGTTATGAGGTTTCTGTCTGTTAATACAAAAATCGTGGTGGCTCATGTCCAGATTATGTTGTGCTTGTATTTAGGCTGGCACCTGTACTTCAGGCAGCCTTACAGATGCACAGAAACATTCATGTTCTCAAGATGCCACTCAGCTTTTATTCTGAAGTTCACATATTTCTGTTGACATAAATGAAAGAAAACTGTATGAGCACACATGGTTTGAAGATTTTGATGTGGTAGAGCGTGATCTCACTGCTTGACTAGGACGTTATTGTCCTGGTGCATCCTGAGACCTGACACTACAGTCAGGAGGGGAGTGAGTAGGCAGTTCTGGCAAATGCTGGTGGTTATGGACTAGGTGTTAAAATCATGGTACAAGCAGTGAGAAACTGAAGCTGAATGAGGTAGTTTCATGTCAACCTGGGTTAAAGTTAACAAAGTTTAATGAAAATGCAAACCCATAACTTTTCATGTAATTGTGCTGTGCCACTTGAATTGGTTTAAGCAGATGTCTTACATCGGAGAGACAAATCAGAACCCAGACTATGCAAATTAACTCTTAGGTGAGTTTTGATTTGTGTATTTACAAGTTGATAGTTTTAATCTCTTTTGTTTTGCTCTAGTTTGGAATTAAAATTCTTTGCCATTGTAGTTTCTGGCATTTGCAGGCAAGTCTAACAGTATTTCTCTTTTTGTTGTTTTCCAGCATGCCATCAGAAATGCTGATGAAGATATTTTCCTATTTGGATGCTGTGTCCCTGTTGTCTGTTGGTTGTGTGAATAAGCGCTTCTATCATCTGGCCTATGACAAGTAAGGAAGAGGGAAGCCTAAGTGCTAATCTTAATCGTGCAGCAGTTGAGTTTACCTGAGTTATGAGTCTTTCTAATTTAGTTTCACTGATGCCAGAGCAGTGATGCATGTACCTACTGGCAATTACTCTGCTGAAAATGTACTGCATAGCTCATAGTACAATGTGTTTTATGGAATTCTAGCTCTGCAAGCCCTGTTAAGTTTAATGGGAGTTATGAGGCGAAAACTAAATACAGTGTTTTGAGATGTTGCTATTAGCATTTATTTTGCTGTAAAATTTGCATATACTTGTTTGTATCCGTGTGCACTGTGTGCACCTGCACAGGCTTTTTGATTCAGGCAATCCTTACTGGTGTGTAGCCAGTAGCTTTGTAGAATTGCCATAGCTTTCGTAATTTTGAAGTCCTACTTATTTAGCTCTTTCGTCAGGTTTTTGCAGAGGATTTGATTTAGTCAAGTGATTCACTGGTGGATTTTATCTGTTGTTCTGTCAAATTTTGGTGACTTATAAATGAAAACAAAAGGGATGAAAAATACTGACACATTTTTTGTAAGCGATTGCTTATACAGAGTTCACAGATTACTCCTACTGGTATCATGGTAATTTTATGAAAGGATCCAGAGGAGAGATCCTGGTTGGTACGCAACAACTAGGACGTCTGGGTATCCTTTTTTTCTAAGATTCTGCTGCATTACTGTTGTTTAAGTGAGAAAATGTCTTCCTCTATAGGAGGTTGCTGCATCTGGTATTCATCCATTTCTCAGTTATTTGCCAAAACTTGTACAGTGAATCGGTTAACATTGGCACTGACACCTTTAGAACTGATGAATTTAAAGGCAAGGCCATAATTCAGATTTATTTTTTGAGGCTGTCAGCAGGTGCACGTAGATAAAAATTGCATAGTTGACACAAATGATATATCTTAATATGCCTTTTCTACTTTGGGATAGTAAGGTAGGATAAAATCATTGTGGTGGTTCAAGGGAAGCTGATTCGTCTGTCTCCATCTCAGCAATGTCTGTTTCCATTTTCTAATCTTGACAGAGATTACTGTATGTGCACAAATGGAATTCAAGGAAGAGATAGTTTCCCTTATCTAGGAGACTGACTGGTTCAGTGGACCAGGTCACTTCTTCCCGCTGGATTTCCATGGACCTTCTTGAGTCCCTGAATCTTGTGGTGAATTAACAGAAGTTCTAATGGAAGTTCCTGCATATGTGTGTGACAAATCTGATCTTGGTTTTTAGGGAGAGTATCTTTTTGAGGATATTTCTGCTGTCCTGGAGATGCAACAGGACCATTAGTCTTTCATTATGGTATATCTGTGCTGCTTAATGCAGTGCTTTGTCTTTGGGCTCTTCAAATAATGTCTGCGCTTTATCAGTTCCTTGGTACTGATGTCTTCAATGTAACTGTTGAAGGCAAGGAGATGTTTCTGACCCCCCTTTCTGCTATTCCAGCCTTCCTGTCATGCTGTGTGGGGAGCTCACATAAATGGTCAGTCTGAAAGCCTGAGGGTTTTGATCACCATCAGAAAGTGCTCGTATAAGAGGAAGTGAGAAGCCAGAGCACAGGGGAAGATCTTTTTGCCTTGCCCAGATTTTTTTGCCATTGTGGTCAAGTGATGAGTGACATGTCTGATTCTGGCATTTGAGTTAGCAGTAAGAAGTTAGCTTGGCTTGTTGTAACAATGTCCAATAAGAGGCCTTGAGATGAATATTATAACTAATAATTTGAGGTAAAAGTGGCACATACTCTGCTGTGAAAGAGGCAAATTCATGCTTCCCTGTTGGATGCCTTTTTCATTTGTCTGCCCTGCATTCTTCAGAAGTTGAGGATGAAGGGGCAGTGATGTTTCCCTAAACACTTGTGATTCCAAGTTCCCTTTTTTTTCTCCTCTGCCTCCCTGCTCTGACTGAATCTTTGAACTTCTTAAAACGATTTCTCATTTGATTGCACAATGCTGTTTTGGGAGAGGAAGAAGCAATATGTAACAGAGTGAGGAGAAGGATGGTAGGTATTGTTGGCAAGTCTGTCTTCATTCAGCTTACAGTGCCTGAGATGGTACCTTCAAAATGCAGGAAATGCCCATTACTAAGCCCTGTCTTTCTCAGCATCATGCAGCCAGATGCTGAGTATCTCTCCTCATGAAAGAAAGGAAGTCTGTCTTGGGAACAGGTTTCTAGTTCATAGGAGAGGGTTATAGGAGGACATCTCACTGGACTTTTTAGACTGAACAAGACCAGTTGGATGATACACAGCTCAGTTTCCCCTGATGGTGTGTCAAGGACATCTGTCCTCTGTTTTCATCATCCTGCAATTCTTGGCTGCTTTGGAGATAAATAAGAATTTCCTCCCTCCATTAGAAATGTTTTACACTATCTGGTAACTGGGTTGTCTTTTCTGGTCTCAAAATTCAAGTTTCTTAAACATCTGGTCTATTTATGGGATTGTTCTTTGTGTCATGTCTGTTCCCACCCCCCAGCCCCCTCCCCCCTGCCAGATTTTGGTGAAAGGAAAGTTGGAAGTTCATGTTGACTGTGAACCCCCCTTTTCCAGTCACAGAAACTTAGGGGTCTGTGTGTTTTAAAAAGCTTTGACTGAAAAAAAATAGCAGTGGGAGATTGTGCATATATCTGCAGAGCAGCAGGCTGGAAGGATTTTACAAAATTCTTGAGTATGTTTGCATCAATAACAAAGAGCCTGGTGCTCGGCATGTGGGGACTTACTCTCAGCAGCTGATGAAGTGAGGGTGGTTTTCATGGGTAGGAGGCAGTGTGGGATGAATTCTAGTCCTTGAATGCTTTAAGAAGGGGAAAAATGTATTACAAAGCACGTTAGTGTAACTTTGCCTGGGGATAAGTGAGGACTGGTAAAGGTAATCTTGCTGATAAATGGTAGAGAATTTCTCTTGAGGATTTGTTTCTGTTGCTATTAATTTTCTTTAGTGCAGTTATGTAGACTGTGTGGCTAGCACTTTAAAATTAGAAAACTTATTGGAAACCTTTATTCACAGGTTATTGTTTGAATTCTTGTAACTTCTTGTACTCAATATTCCCTGAACTGTCCTAGAGATACTGGGGTGTGGGGGATGGAAATGTGACCTCATATTTTTCCTAACAGGGAAGAGGTGAACCCATCATTTCTTTTGCATGTTTGTTTGATCTCTTCAAAAGGACATCTCTTCTCTGAGCTTTTCAAAAGAGGGTGTGGAAAGGATTGACAAGACAGTGGTGCCACCACCAAACATAAGTGATTCTAATTGTCCTTCACCCCACTTTCAGTTGAATCTGTGTGAGAAAGGGGTCCAGATTGACTTTGTTGAGTAAGAGATATTAAAATACTTTTTGCACTAGCTGATTTTGTGTGAGAAGGATGTATCATTGTTTTGGGATGGAATTTTCAAAACTGCTTAAGCTTCATCAGTTTTCGGTTAAGTTGCTGACTATGTCTATGCTGTCTCTGAGCTTCATCCTGGATCCCATACTTTCAGGAAGACAGACAAGACTTACCTTTTCTTTCTTTCCTTATGATAGCTTTCTCTCAGATAACGTGCTGGTTTGTTTTGTTGTAATCTGCTTCAGCGAGTGTCTGTGAAGGAAGCAGCAGTATAAGGGGAAGGAAGAAATCTTAAAAACCACATACTCCAGTGTGCTATTGAGAGGCGTAAACCAGTGGAAATTTCCCAATATCTGATGATTCTACTTTTTAGAGCACTAGTCAAACATTTCTGTATATGTAGTTGAGATGCTTATCAATCTTACTGGCAAATTATAAGAATTAATTGAATAACTTTTTTTTTATTTCCCCCTGTGGTAGAGCAGAAAGTTGTAAGTGGATCTCATTTGGTATGTATAATCCAGAACAAGAAATGTGTTCAAAGATTCCGTATTCTTTGAGCTAACCTAGTAAGCCCATGAGAAATGCTGAGATCTAGCATCTTTGGTTCCTGAGCCTTCATGTTTACACCAGGGAAACTGACCTCATGTGAGCTGTTGGAAAGTCAAAATGGGGTAACATGTACAACTGTGCCTTTGCATTTTCTTGACTAGTACTTAGGAGGCTACAGTTTCTGGTGTTCTATAACCTTAGACTGAGATCAAACCCAGTTTGCTCATAATCTAGGACTTTATATTTTTCTGCTAACATTATGCTCAGTGGTAGCTGAGACATGCATGTAAGAATAATTAAGTAACTATTTTTGAAATTTATGTGGTTTATTCTATTTTTATTTTCAGTGGAATCTGGCTGAAAATCTATTCCAGGTGTTTTCAACCGAAAAGGACAATTTGGGCAATGAAATCTGAACAGACAGAAACTGTTTCCTTGGGCTGTGCTGCTCTATGTGATAGAAAGCCTGGGTACTGGAAGAAAGAATACATCTTCAAACAAATAGCTGCTGTCAAAACTAGAGTAATGAGACTTGTTAAACCTGTAGATCCTTATACAGGTCTTCCATGTAAAAACAAAGAAGCTATGAAGTAAGCAATGTCTTGTCACAGAAGATGTTTACTTGAGAACAATGTACAGAATATTAATGGCTTTGGAAATGCTTGGGGGGATACGGAAATAGAGCTATAAAATGTATATAATAATGGGAAGATATGATGATAGCTTGTAAATGACTGTGATGGTTCAGCCTCTGCCGGGGTCTGAGACCATGCGGCCGCTGCCCCTCCCCCACAAAGGGAGTGAAATACAAAGCCCCAAGACTGAAATAAGGAAAGGTTTAATACAACAATGCAATAGCAACACAACAAACAACAACAATAACAATAACAGTAATAGTGATAGCAATGAACAGAGCAAAATAGCTACCAAATACAGCAGTTTGAAGCACGATGTACAAAACCACGAGTGCACCGCGCTCCGCGCCAGGAAAATGTGACCTGCCAGGATGTGACGTCCGCATGGTATCTGAATAACCCGGCTAGAGCTCCCCCCCCACTGCTGGGGAAACTTAACCCTATCCTGGTTAAACCAGGACAATGACCCAGCCTGAGCAATGCAAGTAGCAGTTAGTAGAAATTTAAAAATTTTGTTGGAAGCATAGTTTAAGTTTTGTCATTTTGAGAATCTTTTTTTTTTTTTTCCTTTGAAACACCTTTCTCCTTTCTCAATTCCTAAATAACAGAGCCTCTGGCTTGAGTTGGATAATTGTTCTAAAGGACAAAAATGGAAAGGAACATGTAATGGAGAAGGCAAACCTATCATTTAAGGACACTTCTGTTACTATAATTTGGTATAGTACAGATTTGCCATGCTTAGACATCCTGTCAACCCTAAAACTATATGGAGTTATGCCATTGCTTTCTGACCAAAGTGGAGCTCCCAGCAAGAATGGGTGAGTTTTTACATAGGATTTTTGAGGGGGTTTTTGGTGTAACTGGTTGATTACATGTCTGTGGGAGCTATCTGACCTTGGTTTGACTTAACAAGTTAATTCTTTCTTAGAAAGCCTCTCTATAACATTTCTTCCAAAGTCTATGTCCTTCTCTTCACTGGTAGAGCTTTAGAGCAAGAAATAGATACAATCCAGCAAGCTATGACATTAATTCATAGGTTAATGTAGCTACCGGCATGCAGGATAAAGACTGATAGATCCTACTTTGGAAAGCTGAATCTAAGGCATAGGTACAAATGAGCATGAGACAACATGTAAATCTAGGAGGATTTAATGTGAGACATTTAGGTTGAAACAGTTCATCAGTGTTTATGTGGCAACAATCAGGTAATTATGTTACTAACATGCTTCTTACACAAAACCCCTAGCAGCGGAGCTCTGAAAAGAGAGAATTGTTCACCTACAAAAAACATGGTTCCTCAAGCAGAAGAAAAATATTTCCCTAAAAAAAAAAAAAATAAGAGAAGCCTTTTGTGTAAAGTCAGCTAAACAAGTCTTGCAGACAAACTATGTGGGAAATGTAGTTGTTTTACTGAGATGATGATTCATATGTAGAAAATAGTGAAAGAAAACTTTCAGGCAGTTAGGGTATTTATTTCACAGAATCATAAGTTGTTACAGCTTGTGAATATACATGAAGGTAATGATTCCACAAATATCAGAATGTTACTCAGAATGTTAAGACTATAAGGAGCTAGTGCAGGGACTTTGGGAAAGTCCCTGTACTTATACCAGCCTGACTGATTTAAAGATGGAAAGGGTTGATGTCCCAGCCCTGCCCCAAATATTACAGTTCAGTGTAATGTGATGAAGTTGTTGTCAGTTGCTCTTTTCCTAGTAGCGTGTAGTGGTAGGTGATACTACTGTGATACTATTGGGAAACCTAGGAACAGTTTTGAATATATAAGAGCCTAAGTCTGAGAAGAGTTTTAGAAAGAGTTATTTTTCCATTCCGAATAGGTAACGCAGACTGCTTTCTGCTCTTTTTTATGCACCATTAGCCAATAAGAACACCTGTGAAGTATGAACTTTAGGCAAAGGGTGTTATAGAGCTAAATTTCTTTAATTACAGGCAAAATCTAGAAATAATTTTCTAAAAAAGGAAAGCTTCTTCTAGCAGAAGCTTTTAATTTATTATATGTACAGTTTGATCCTTTTGTTGGAATTTTGCTTCTATGGAGGAGGAATTTTTACCTGCTTTCTGTCTTGCTTCATACTGACAAATGCTCAGTGATTCCACCTAGTACCAACACAGTATTAAAAACAAATTATAAAGTAATTCTGTGGCTATTTTGAAATATTGGGCAAGCATATAGGTTTTTCTTCTTTAAGTAGTTTATTAGCCCATCCTATGGTGGCTTTTGTTTCTTTTCTTGTTAGGTGTTGAGATCCAGCTAGTATGCTGTAGTTGTTCAGAAGTAAAGTTTGTGGCTGTGCATGCTGAGCACTTTCCGAACTGTTTTCATCGTGTTCTGTTGATCAGACTTCAGAGTTAAAAATGAAATTACGCTAAATTTTTACATAAATAAGGAGACATAGTCTTGTTGCTACGTTCTGTATGTTCTTTTCAAAGACCTCGTCTACGTTCCTTAATTGCTGAGTATCATCTTGCTAACCTGACTGAAAGTAGTGTCGCAGTTGGTGCTGATAAGCTTGTCCAGATCTTCAGTCTGAATCCAGGACTCTTAGTAGGACTTTGGAAGGTAGGATAACATTTTGTTTCAATACTTTATTATGACTTGAACAAACAGATTCTTTTGTCTTGTAGTTTGGGATTTTGGGAGTTTTTTTTGTTTTGGGTTAGTTTGGGGTTTTTTTTTCCCATATTCCTTTTTTTTTTATTTTGAAAGATATTGTCTAAACTAACAACAAGAAAATACAGGTAGGGACAGCTAGTTGATGATTTATTGTATTCTAAAGAGCTGTCACAGAAGTATCTGTACTTTTCAAAAAATCCACCTCCAATTAAAAGAACAGTTACGTATCAGAGTATATTAGATATTGTACTGATCTTATTTCTGTGTTCAACTGTATTTTGCAGTCTTCACATGCCAGAGTCTGATATCCTAAAAACATTTTAAATAGAATGGTTTGAGGAGAGATGTGCTTTTTCTCCTGACTCATGCCTTGCCCTGTCCCCATCGCTCAAAGTGATGAATTCCCACAAGGCAAATTTGCTAGTTGTTTCCTTTAATCTACACCACCAGGTAGTCATGTCCTGCTCTAGCAGTAGGAACGCTGTAGATCGTGCCCTTTTGGGGATATTCAATTCTTGGTATTGGGTGTTTAAGTTAAGGGGTTAGTCTCTGTGGGCTCTGTGTAGAGATGAATGTCTCTAGAGAGCAGTGCAGAACATCTGAAGTAGACTTCTACTCTCAAGGGGTCTCCGTCTTTGCACTGAATACACAGGGACCTAGGTGCCTGCCTGAAGTTGCATAAGGTTAGGTGCTGGAAGGTGTTCTGCTGTTGGAGTGAATTCAGAGGTGGCAGCCCTTTCTTCCTTCCCCAGCCACGGTAATGATGTAGACTTGTATTTCTTGGCAGTGGCAAGGAACTTCTTTCAGGAAGCCTGTGAACAGTTGCTCTAAGATGTGTCTCATTTCCAGCTGGAAACTCTTGCTACCTCAAATGTGCACAATCACCAGAAGAACTGTTTAAAACCACAGAAGGAATATTTGCTTCACTCTTATGTAAAGGTGTCCATTTTCTAGAAAACGTGAGACTGGCTGACCTGCATGAGTTTATTATGGAATGTCTCAATCTACGAAAAGCTCCAATAAGTAAACAGCCTTTTCTTTTGTATCTTCAGAAGCTTAGTAGATTGGTGTCCCTGTGTTGTTGTCCCTGTGGTCTTACTAGCACACTACCTCTTCCCATGCTTGGAAAGAGAACTCTTTCAGCACCTGGAAATGGTTCAATCATAACTAAGTTCCACAAAGTTGTTAAGCATCGAGTGCCTCACTCCAGTATATTTTTCCTGCTTACTTTTCTGAACAGCTGTTCTTGTTCTCTGTGTGGGCAGAGTACCATTACGCAGTTAACTGTAGACGGGTGTCATAATTGTAAATGCCACACATCTTGGTTTTTTACACATAGCTTAGCTGCGTAACGGAAATTGTTGATGCTAGTAGTTTTGACAACCAAGGACAGGTTATGTGGGCCTTCTAGTATTTGGAGAGAGAAAGACTGAGAAACTATGTGATTGATAAATCTGTCTTATTATATCTTTTATAGCTGTAATTTTGCACTACAAAAGTACAGGAGTAGCCAAAAAAAAAAAAAGTTCGAGTAGGCGACATCATTTTCTGTTTGGTAACCCAGAGGTATGAAAATAGTTGCCCACTTTTCAGAACAGTGGTAGAGTGCTGGCAGTGAATAGTTTTGATATTGACTTAGGTGTTTGAAAATGTAGGACTTAAAAGTGCAATTTTTTTTTTTTTTTAAGAAAAGAGCTGAAATCCTAGCATTGTGTTTTTTGAAGTAAATAGATACCTCTGGTTCTGTTTAGTTCTCACATTGAGTGCTGAAGTTTTCTTTGAGCTATATAGGCCTGTAGAAGGTATGTGTTACCATTTTCCCAGGAGTACATAATCTGGTGAAGGCATCTGGGGTTTTACTTTGAAATTCAATATTTCTACTGAATAACTCTATATTCCTCGCTGATGTTAGCCCTCTTGGCAAGTAGTGCCTTACATATGAAAATAAGCTTGATGCTTAGGTATTTAGTATCTGGGAGTAGGGCCTGTTTTACTCCTTTTAGTTATCTGGTTTAAAGTGGTAGGTAGAAGCTGGAGAAGTACAATTCATTGCTGCTGGTAATTTTTGCCCTGGCATAGCTAGTTTCCCTCCCTTTTCCCATAATATAGAAATGCTGTGATCTTTTATCAGAATACATAAATTCTGTACTCTTGTGAAAAGATGGTAGCGGTTATAGGAGTCCAAGTGTTAAAGCAAGCCGTTACTAACATTATTACAGTAACTGGCAGAGTAATAAGCAGCAGCATTTATCTATGAATTTTAATGCTCAGGAAAACCTTGTGAAAAAAAGTATTTCCAGATGAAAATACATCTACTTTAATTAACTTTTCAGGAGAAAAATGAAATTGCTTTTGTTATGGTGAATCTTCATTATCATCAACTTCTTGAGAGAAGCACTTTGGGTTCTGCTACTGTGTAAGTTTTGGTTTCTCCTTTGTGGGTAATAAAGATAATCTTTTGAATAAAGCTTTGAGTTTTACAGTTAAAATTGGCTGCTGGTAAGAGGTTTATATTTCGGCAGTAATTAACTATTGTTGTTTAATATAACCAACAGTTACAGTAACTATATACAAAGCTGTAGAGGTATTTTCATACTAAAATGTTGCCATCGTTATGCTATTAAGGAGATGATTTGGTCATATAAGTGTACTAGTACTTGCTGTATTGAGGAAGTTAGAAATACGCTGCCCATACTTTCTCCCTTTTCAGAAGCAGTCTTTTTATTCCTTCTTCCTATCTGAAAGACCTAGAAAAGAGGGAGACATTTTAGGAAGTAGGAAAACAATATTTAGCTGTGTAAGAGAGGAGAAAAAAATTCTAGTAAACTGTTAAGGTTGCTGCATTTATCTTTCAGTCCTGTCGAAAACCAAGATGGATTTCCTATGAAGTGTTTGTGTATCTATGTATATTGCAGTGTATGATATAATACCTGTTTATACACTGTAAACTTTAAAAAGAGGGAGGTTTTTAGCTTTAAAGGATGATTTGGGGGATTTATTTCCCCCCAGCCCACCCCCTCAGCTTTCTGCTCAGATACTGTTGTATCTACTGGTAGTCTTCTGTGCTCGCTATAACTTAAGGATGGCTCTTTTCACACAGGAGGTAAGACTTGACACCATCTCCCTTACTACCAAATAGGATCCTATGTAGGAGCTGCTCAGTTGCTTCTGGGATTTGAGCTCTTCTGGTCATTTGTGTGCAGTAGTTTCTCTTTTAGGTTAGGCACAGACAAAATTATTCAATAACTTCTATTCCAGGGAAGTCTGTAGCTAGTTGGCCTTTAGATTTGTAGTTAAGCTGATGCTTTTTTTTTTTTTTTTTGTGTGTGTGTGTAAACAAGTCCATATTTTGGAGTTTAACAGATGTATCTTTGAAAGTTGGCTGCCATATTTTCTGCTTTAGCTTAGGCTGGACACCTGATTAGAAGTATTAGACGCTGTATTAGCTTAAAAGAAGTATGATGAACTAGAGAAGTTTGATTTTTCAAAAGCATTAATAAAGAAGAAAAGTTGTATCTTCTAATAATGTTTTCCCCCTCTTATAACCTCTCCTAAGATGATAGTCTCAGCATAGGGCTGTTTACTGTATCTCTTTCTATTAAGTAATTCCCCCTTGCTTAATTCTATTATTATTATTTTCTTAAAGTCAATATGCGCTTCCACCTAATAAACCTGTATTGGATGATGTTGACCCAGAGTATGGACTGCATGACTACAATCTACATGTTGATATGCATGGTGTAAGCTGCACCTACCTGTGTGGAACATTCAGGGGCCTCTTCTGCAGAAAAGGTAGAGTTGATGGAACAGTAACGTCTGTTTTTAAAATGATCCCTGCTGTTATGTTTTCCCTCTTATATCCAATATCTCTGTTTTAAGGGGAGAAACTGAAATGGATTTTTAAGAGTAAGCTATCCTTTTGTTCGCTATGTGATTTCTTTATATCTGCATGGTGTGTTGTGCTGTGTCATAAGCTTGCTCTATATGAAGTCTGCCTGCTATTACATTGACACAGTGTCAGGCCTGAGATATAAGTTCTGCAGATTGTCAGGATATTTTTGTTTGGTTCAGTGCTGAGTTAATAATGCAGTGTCACAGCTTTTGGTGCAGGTTGATGTTCCTTCTACTTGTATACTATAAGGGAGAGTGAGTTTGTCCTCACATGTTTTGGAGACCTATTTCTGTAGAATTCTTCTCAAGTGTACTTTAGGTGCATTGACAGATTAAATATTTAAATATATTTGTAGAAGATACTGTGGACTTTAAGATTTATAGCTTTTATTTAGGTCAATTTAAGGTTGCCTATTCTGACATCCTTTCCTTGTGTAATAAACAATTTCAGTCATTGTTTTTAACTGTGCTGCTTTTTTTCAGTTCTTAGCATTTCTTTTAATGAGACATGATTGGCTATCACGTACAGCCCAATTTAGTAATTCTACTAGGGTTTTGCAAAATATAGGGGTGATCTCTCTTTTGACTTAACTTCAGCACAATCCTGACTACAGCTACACGGCTTCTTTGTGTCAGCAGAAACAGATTAACGTGTTAAAATTAAGCAAGTAATATGAAACACTGTAAATTAATTATTGGTCCCCAGTATTTTCCTGGTAACAGTACTAATGAGCCTTCTGTCGATTTCAGAAAATACTGTTTTGATGAAGACAGTAGAGGGCACTGTTACCGGGCTTGAGTGCTTTTACAGTGTTAGAATAAATTTCTCATGACTTTTTTTTTTTTTTAAATTTGTATTTGATGACTCCAAGAACTGTCATTTAGACTGTAGCCTTGTGCACAGTGTGACCTGTTCTAGGCCTTTGAATTTGAAACATACATGTTTTTGGATTCCCAAAAAGCTCCAAGCTTGAAACAAAGGAATACTTATAAGGGTAAAACTCTAGTGAAATTCTATCCATGTAGTAATAGAAATCTCTCCTGAGGTGGTGTTTAATACAGGAGTCCTCTTTACACCCTCATCAAAAAATATTCTTCTGTAAATTGGCTAGAGGGTTGGGTTTTTGGTTTTGTGTGTGGGTTTCTTTTTTTTTTAGGTGAATGTCATGTTTTGTTTTCTAAAATTAGAATTTTACCCTAGCAATACAGCTGTACAAGAGAAAGCAATATGTGGCATGCTTTCTTGGTTGGTATCACTTTTTTGCTGCTTAGAAGCTACTTCTGTTAAAGTTGATGTTTATGCAAATTGTAGCAAATGTCCAGGAGCTATAGCTGTGATGCCATCTCACTTTGTTAGATGTTATGTTTTATGATCACGAGTGTTTTCTGAACTGTCTTCTGTTTTGTGTCCTTTAGCTGTGTGACAGCCGCTAGATTCTGCTCTCACAGCACATCAACCAGCTGAAGTCATGGTTCTGCAGGCAATAAGCTCATTTGTCATCTAGTCCCTTCTATGTACTTGCACAATAATTCCTTTTGGAAAATGCTTGATTTCCTCCATAATTTCTGTTCAGAAATGATGCAGTGAGGCAGCTTATGGCTGTCTGCTGTCACATATCTTTATGGTAATTTGTTGTTCACTTTGCTCTTTCTGGTAAACATGGTGTTTCTGAATGTGGCCAGCAGTGTAGGCTTGTCCAAGCTGGTTGTATCTGATGGTTTGTGCTTGGTTTTTAGGCTTCATTCTAATGATGCTTTTTGTCCTTTTCTCTGAGAGACCTCTGAAGCATTGAGGTCTCTGACATAGTGAGAAGTCCTGCTATTTTTTAAAATTCTCTACCCAATCTAGATTTATTTTAAATTATGGATGTGACATGCCAATGGCAGTTTCCACCACCTGAGACACAGATCAGTTGTCAGCTATTATACTGGGGTTTTACTTACTTGCTTCCATTAGAAAGCTGTAGACACTCCTGGGTTACCAGGGAGTGCCCATTTGTTATTCTGCAGAATAACAGATTTATTTGTTCACACTTAGTTTTATTTTTGTCTGGTTTTTGTTAGTGTTCATTAAGCTGTGCTTCATTTTGCTGCTCTATTTTCAATTCTTTCTGCAAAATTCTTAACATTAGATTTAAAAAAGTTATATCTCACTTAATTGAACCAAATAGATGGGGTATATATGGCTTCGGATCTTTTTTCCTGGTATTAATACTTGCATTGCAATAACTAGCTGTTTTGCCACTGTTTTAGCTGTTTTTTTAGCATTTTATTTTATGCTTCCATTTAAACAGAATTGGTAATATGGTCTTGTTGACAGATACTGTAGGGTGAATATGCTAAATACTTTCAGATTGAGTTGAAAGTATTAGAAAACTTTTCTTGTTTTCAGGAAGCTGTGACAGGCTTTTCATATGACTCGATAGAAGCTATGCTAAAAGCTACATCTAGCTTTTTAATAAGCATTCTTGAAATATATTTACCTAGGTTTTCAACTTTTTAATCATAGCTTTGTAGCCATATGGTGGTCTAAGCTTTGGCTTTTCAGTGTTATTCCTTGTTGGTGTAAGTTGATGTTTTTGTACTTGCGAAATGCAAAGCAGTGATTTTTGTGTGTTTGGAGAACTTTTAAGGTTTGTTTGTAAAATAACACATTAGATATTTGAAATGTGTTGCTTGACCTTGAAGACTGATTTGCAAGTTTAAATGACCATTTCAGCATGGTAAAGCTGGTTGTTGCCACCAGAATTAGTGTTAAGCACAGCCTTCCCTGTGAAAGTCACCATCAGATGACAGCTTGCAACAGAGTCTTGGTTAGCAAAACAAACTCACTTGGCTTTTAGCTAAAATAAGTGCCTTTGAACTATTGGGCTATTTGTTTCTTTCCCCTGAGATTTGTCTACATGATATATGTTCTCTATATTGGTATTACTTTTATTTGGAAATATTTGTTCCCTATAACCTATACTGATTAAAGGGTTGCTTTGCTGCTGTGTCTTGCATAAACTCTGCACTGTAGATATTATAAGGGGACAATGAAACGAATTCTAGATCAGTCTGAAGAAATCCCTGTGCAGTTTGCTTCCTCTGTTTCCTGTGGTATATTTAACATAGCTTGCTTTTCCCTTTAATTTCCTTTTCTCATCTGACTGGGATGAGGAAGGGGAGATTTCAGTACTTTAGCACTTCAGCTTCTTGCTAATTTCTAGGCATACTTTTTCTTTCTTCTGGATATGAGGACTGCAATGAAGCTTTTATATTTTAAAAAATTATAAAGACTTGAATAACCATCTAGCAATGGTTGAATTAACTGCTGGTTCATGTTATTAATGCCATGCAGTAACAGTGATGTCCTGGGCTTCATTAATTTATTAGCGGTATGGTTTTTTCAATCTGCTTTTATTCCATTAAAATTTTAATTTGTTTTGAATGAGTGAGAGGAATAGCTGCTTCCATTCAAGTCTGAATTGCAGATAATTGAATAGTCCTTTGGAAAAAATGCTTGTTGACTGATTTTGTTTAAAGTCTCTTGTATAAAAGCTCACCTTTAAATGTGGGCTTTCAGTATTCACTTAGTAAAGCTTGACTATTTATCTAAAATATTTTTATCTTGAATGAAATCTTGTCATTGGCTTTGATTCATTGAGGTTTGAAACAGAACCATTTGAATAGGTATCAACATAGTAGCCTTTTTTTGCACTTTGAGCTGGATCTTGAAAGTGAATTCTGCTTACATTTTCCTCACTGAGTTCTCTGGGGCCTCACTGCAAGGGCAGTGGATATCACTGTCTGGAGTGATGCATTTTTCTTCAACCATACAAAATATTTCCTGGGCATAATCATCTTGGTGTCAGTGTATTCACACTCCTATTCCAGACAGTGACTGTACTGAAAAACCCGCTGCTTCTGCCTTCTGTCACGTGTTGAGCTGCTGCTTCCTCCACAGAGTAAGTATTCTTTGGACTCCCTGTTTGTGAGTGATGTCTTTCCAGCATTGGTTTGCAGCCAGGCATCTCTTGGGAGTTGCTTGGCCCTGCAGTACCAATTCAGAGAAGTTTCTGGCTTCTGTGGTGAACTGTGGACTCTCTCTCTCTGTTGCTTTACTTCCAGCTGTCTGCCTTCAGCAGCCACCAGGCAAAAGCTTTTGCTGCTCTTTCACACAGGCTTTAGCTTTTTAACTTGAAGCCAGCCTTTCTGATGTTGCTTCTTCTGTATTCAGGCTCATGCTGCTACTTGGGCTTGATTGAAGGATAACCACAGGCAAAACACTTCCCTCTTTTTTTCACTTTTGCCACTTGCATCTTAAACCTCTACAGTCCCTTTCAGTTATCATCTTACCATCCAGGGCCTGCCACTGGATCCTGACAAGCAGTATTTTCCTGGGAATTCTTTCTCTCCCTTCCTATCTGTCTCCTGCAAGTGCTAGGATACTTAGTTATGTTCCTTTTTTTTTTGGTCTGTGGTGTGTTTTTTTTTTTTTTTAGGTCTCTAGTCCTTTCATTTGTTCTTTTAAGAGAGTATCTCTTGTTCAAGGAAATTTATTTAAGGAATATCCTGTGAAGAAATCTGCTTGTGTCATGGTGTGATGCTTTTTTTTTTTGTAGTCAGATCTTTTTTGTTATGATGTATCCCAAATTATAATTAGACAGTTGGACTCCCTGGTTAACTTTCCTCCTCTGACAGCAGGGGAAAAAATAACAATTAAAAGAAGTTGAAAAGTTGATCTCTTCTTGGGGGAGAGGAAGACATACCAAAGAAATATGGTTATGTGTAGTAATAAAATTAAAAAAATCTTAAAGAAATATTAATAATTCTGTCAAAAAATGGAAGTGAACCTTTGGAAAGCTATGTAAAAAATGAACAAATCTATAATTTAAAGACTCGATTCAAATCAAGGCATACTGCTTGTCATTTTAAATGATGCAATATCCTTTCCAGCGTGGACTGACAGTTATCTTTATACCCTGTTGTATAGAGTTATTTAAGTTACCAGACAGAGCAGAGAGATTTAAAAAAAAAAAAAAAAAAAAAGAGGGGGAGGTATCTCATCATTTATTTCATGTGTTATGTGTTGAGCTTGACTTTTGGGGAGTGGACAGTGATGAAGGCACTGGTGGCATGAAATTGAAATATTGAACATAGAAGTTACTCCTTGTATCCTTGTGTAAGTCCTTTAGGTGGCATTCAGATTTTTATACTCAAATATACCAAATTTTTTTTTTAGCTGCTCCTTCTACTGTGGATCACAGAATCAAAGCCCTGAACAATGACTTAAATTCTCTATAATGTGCTTGATATCTAGCTGTTCGTGTGTGTCAGGGTTCCTTATTGGTGAGTGGAAGGAAACTAGACACGGAGAGAAGCAGAGAGAACATTTACAGTGTACTTGGGCTTAGTTTGATTTGTAGTGGTATAATGTTATATATTGTCAATATTTTCAGGTGACATTGCAAATGGATATTTGAGGCTCACAGCTGTAAGCTTAAAGGATCATACAAAGCACGTGCCTCTTCCTGGGACACTTGGGTTATCCTGGGAAACAGATGTGTTTAAAGGCAATGTAAAGGTGAGTCAGAAATACTTTTTGTTTCTGGACATCCTTATCTTAAAACAGAATTATGTTTATGCATCCTAAGTATGCTAATTAAAAAAAGTTTTAATTGTGGAAGGTGTCTGTAACTGGAAGAAAAAAAGTTCAAAAAAGTTGATTCAGATATTGTAAAAGTGATGTGAATTTTGAGGATAAAAAGTTTTATCCTTTCTTTGTTACAGTCTGGATTGCATGATAGACCCATTATGCATGTGTGATGACTCCAGTGCTTTCCACTCAGCAAAGATGCTGTGACTGACCAGTACTGATTGAAATGTTGGACAAAAAATGTACCACTGATGTATCTTTTGTGGGGTTTTTTTGGTTTTGTTTCTTTTTTTTCAGGCAATAAGTCTTGAACCCCTGGGGAAATATAAAATACTCTGCAGTTCTGCTGTAACATATATGTGCAATGAAGGTTAGAAACTGTTGGAGAATGTTACAATGCCAACAGACACAGGCAGAAACTACAGTCCACATTCATGCTGTCAGCACCTAGCTCTTGAGTCATGTACATGTGTCAGCTGGATTAACTGTATTTTAGAGGAATTCTCACTTGTTCTCTTGTATAAAATTCCTAGAAGAATGATTTTAAAGAAAGTTTGAGAGTTGTAGATTTTGCAATAGTGGTGAAGGCACATATTTTTAAAGGTACTTCAGCTGCATGAATACGTCAGACATACCAAAAATTCTGATATATGTAACCTAAGCACTACTGAAAAATGATCTGGTTCAACACTTGATTTCAAATTTGACACTTACTTTGAAAAAAGTAAAAATGAGTAAAACTGTCGTTTCTGCTAATCCTGCATAAATGTGCGATGAAATACTATTTGGTAACAATATTTTGCTCATAGACATTTACATACTTGTTTTATAGTGTCAGCCAGCTTTCCTATGCAATGAGGAATATAAAAATTTATCTTAAAATTATCTTAAAATCTACTAGTATCTGTTGGGAACATCAGCTACAGTTGAGCTTGTAGCACCGTTTCCATTCAGTCCTCCCTCTCTAATTGCTCATAGCACTTTTTTTTTTCAAATTCCTTGTTTGCATACTGACGAGTTCACTTGCATTTTTTTTCCTCAGTTTGTACTAAAGTTTATTGAGTTGGGTCTTTGTTTTCAAAAGAACAACAAATCCTTCCCCTATGTGTTTTAATAAAAAATTATTACATGTTGGTAATTAGAAGGAATTCAAGCTAACAAGAAAATGCTTTTAGAGCAATTGTTTGCCATCTTTCTTTAATTGCTGTGAATGTTCATTGAGAACCGTGATGCAGAATAGGTGCTTTTTTGAAGCTTCTGAAAAATTTTAGACTTGAATTAGTTTATTTTTATGTGTAACCCATTAATTTTCTTAGAATTATTTGCGTGCTTAAAGTTAGGGGGATCTTAGCACATAATTACAGAATATGCTTCATTTGCTTGAAAAGCATATGATAGCAGGTAGGAAATTTTGCTGCCGTGTTGGGCAAATAGCAGAAAATTAAGGCTCTGGGGCCACCTTATTGTGGCCATTCAATATATAAGGGAGGCTTATGAGAAAGGCTGAGGGAGACTTTTTACCAAGGCCTGTAGTGACAGGGCAAGGGACAACGGTTTTAAATGTAAAGAGCGTAGATTTAAATTGGACATTAGGAAGAATTTTTTTTATGATGAGGTGATGAGGCACTGGAACAGGTTGCCCAGAGAAGCTGGGGATGATGCCCTGTCATTGGAAATGTTTGAGGCCAAGTTGGGTGCTGCTTTGAGTAACCTGATCTAGTGGAACATGTCCTTGTCCACAGCGGGGGGGTTGGACTAGGTGATTCTTAAAGGTCCCTCTCAACCCAAAACATTCTATGATTCTATATGATTTACAACTGCTTGGCAGAATTTTTTCTTCCATGAAAATAATCATGAGTACCACATAAAAATTTGGAAAATTAACTGTCAGAGGAAACAGAGCTATGGCTGTAGTCTTTAGTTTAGCTCTGTCCTGTGTGCTTTTACAGCATAAGTTATACTGAATATTTGTTTCTAAACCCCTTATTTTGTGGTGAGAAATTGCACATGTCAACACATAGCTGTGGGTAGAATTCAATTTGGGTTTTAATATAAATGTCTCAAACTCTTAAAACATGTGAAGGCCAAATGAAATCAACCACAGCAGCAGAACACGCCACTACTTTGAATTTATTTGAATTTTCTTCAACACTCAAAAAAAAAAACCCCAAACCCCAAGCTTTTTTTGGCACTTCTGGGGTGTTTTTATAAAAAATTAATTGCTGAGGTACAGATAGTTGGAAATACATGGGAAGAAAAAAACCCCAGCACTCAAGGTCACCCTGCTTTACTTCTCATAATTGGCCTTTGATATGCAAGATATCAGACCAGAAAATAGTAATTCTTTCTTGTTACAAGTAAATCTATAGTTTGTATAAGTCATTAAATGATCACCAGATTTGGTTTGAATTTTGTGTTTTCAGCATAGTGTGCAGTAACAACCTTAGGAGAACTGTATGTATGGCATTGCTTCTTATGTTTGTGCCATCTGCTTTGTATTGTTTGACTGAAGTACAGTAACAGTGAAAGAAATGTTGAAGCAGTGGAAGCACAACTATGTTGTACAGTGAAATAAAGCACTCCAAATTAATTTCTTGGCAAGGAATATGTGATGTTGGTTTGTTTATGCTTTTGAAGCATATGGTACTCCTGGAAGTAATGCGTACATGCAGCATAATTAAGATAATCTGATTCATTTAGTGATTCAGAACTCATGAGCATAGGTAACAGCTGATATTAACAATGACACACAACCCATATGCTTTTAAGGCACATGTGAAAGCATCACTTTGCAATTGCCCAAGAATTGGCATCCTGGCTTTAGCGTTATAAAATTATGTAATTGTGTAGCGTTGTAAAGAATTTATTTTCAAGAATTTTTAAAAGGCAGAATTATTTGGAAGGTAGAAAGATATTAACTTTTTAGGAACTGAAGCTTTCAGACCTTCAAAAAAGTGCAGTATACCTTTAATTTACAGCTGGCATATGAGGTTAATTGTTGTGTGTGTACACTGCCTTGGGGGTAGTCTCTGAGTATCTTTGCAAACATTGCAGCATTCACACAAGTTAGCACCTGAGTTTAAACTTAGGTTTCTTTCTCATATTGAAAAGACTTATAATTATTTGAATGGTAAGGTAACTAATAATTGAGAAACACAGATGTTAAAGGCTTAAAAAATGTTCAAGAAATAAGATCTGATTTAGATTGGCAGTGCTACCTTCTGTAGCAGTTTTTGATGTCTGTAGGAAACCTCTAAATAAGTATTTGTTGCTTTTCAGTAGTCAGTGGAGCACAACCAATTATATTTTGAGTTTTTGGCTTTCATACCAAAAATTGCTCTCTAAACCCTTGATATTTATGCTAAAATCAGGGACAGATCTACTTACTGTGCCATGGTATAGGGAAATTGTATTTTCTGCTTGTGTTTGTAGGACTGCTGTGTGATGGATGTTACACTCTTGGATGAAACTGGAAAGCCCTTCTGGTGTTTCAGCGCCCCAGTCCATATGGAACCATCTTCCAAGGCATCCTGCCTTTATGACTATATGGGTCCTATCTATACCACAGACTATGCAGATGCAGAGGGTAAAGTCTCTGTTGACTTGGTATGGTTGGAAGAAACCAAGGAGTATATTATAGTCAATTTGGTGCTATATATAAGCACCAAAAAGGTAAATGACTGGTATGGAACGAATTACTGAATTGGATCACTAATTTCCTTGCTTTAAAAAAAAGAGGCAAAAACCACACTAAACTCTTAATGCTTAAAATTGATAGCAATGAGCAAGACTGTTCCTACAAGTTTTTCAGTAACAGGTGCAATTGCATAATTTTTTAATTGGTATTGGATAGATTGAAGAGACGTGTTTATATAAATGAATTTTTTTCTTCTCTGTTGAACATCACGTGGTTAGTCTGTTTCTGGTACTGGGGGTATTGAAATTATTTTTAGGAATATTTTTCTTTATATATACTTGTTACTATGGTTGATGAATTACTTCTTGTGAGAGCCATACTGTGAAGATGCTTACCTTATGTAAACTACACTGTTTTTGAGAACATTGACTTTTACGCCTAGTAGTAAAACAGCATGCGTGCTGTTCCCTTCAGATTCATTAGAGGGTTATTGGTAAATAACAGGTTTTGACAGCTTTTGTTTAAATGCAGAAATACTTTATTTTTCAGAAAATACTTCACTTAAATCCTAGTAGAGGATTTAAAAGGTAGACAGGAAGTCACAGATCTGAACAATATGGCAGTTAAGGCATTTGTTAAGAAAATCACATATAATATCTATTAGGAAATTTCTTTAAATTTCTGTTTGCTCTGTTTTCCCATGTTTTAACCTTCTGTCTGATTTGAGCCTAGATACTTGCCTCATGTATTGGCCTATGAATAAATGTCCTAATTATCAGCACAGCTGAGCTGGTCTCTGCTCTTAATGTACATAACATTCAGTTGTTTTGGAAACAATGCATATCTGATACCATTTATCTAACAGTAAGTATTCATATAAAAATTGAATGTTTGTGCCCGATCTTTCAGGTTCCTTGAAGTAATTTTAGGACCAAATCTTCTACTCCCTATATAAAAAAAGAAAAAGACATGATATTTGGACTCCCGTGTCCCACTACATAGTATGTTACAAACCACAGCAAACTTGTGTAGTTTCACAGTACGGTTAAGAAAAAAGCATGACTATGTTGTTGACTTCTGTGACTATTAATGGTAGTGATTTCCTTAAAAATAATTTCACTCTTTATTCATTTAAGTACATTAATTGGTTCATGCAAGAAATGTTTATATGTAAGCACTTGTGCTCTATACTACAGAGACAGTAAGAGATCTATACTGCAGTGTTAGGGTTGTTGCTTAATGTAACTTTCAAAGATAATAAAATTAAGGCTAATTCAGTTCTAGTTTGACTTGTATAACCTTGCCTAATGAAGAAACAGACACATTTCTGTGTCAGGTGGTTAGCCGGTGTGACAAGCACTATCAGCTGCATTCTGTCTCCTTTCTTATAGACTACTGATGGTGACTGGGATCCCTTGAAACAATATAAATGTTTTAATAAGAGGACTGGTTGTGATGAATGCCAGAATAGATGCTGAAATTCATGATGCATGAATAAGTGTCCAGTCAAGATTTTCTTTGCCTGAAGTTAGACTAATGCTGTGGTGCCACCTTTAGCAAGGAAATCGTAACTCAGTCCCAAAGTCCTCTCAGTCCTTGGACTCACTGCTGAGCCTGTAACCAAAGGTGTAAAATTATTCTGGCTGCATTGATTCTTTGAGGTGTGCAAGTATGTTCTCTGACCTGTGTTATGGAGGCTCTCAAATAAACAACCAACCACCAAAAATTAAAAATCTATTATTAACACAGTTAACTAGCTCTCCATAAATTACAGGTTCAAATGTCTGTGAGAGGAGAACAGAACAACTTCCTAGGGTTTGATGACAACCCAAAATGCATAACCAAGAACAACTCCTTAGGGTTTAAAAACAACCCAGAACGCATAACAAAGCACCACTTCCTAGGGTTCAGTGACAACCCAAAATGCTCTATCACTCACCTGACAAGTGAGGACTCAACCTCGAGGACCTGCTCAGGGCAGCGTCCTGACCCAGGTCACCTCCAGGAGTTTCTTTGGGTGATGTCCTGACCCAAGGGGAGAGTCCTTGACCGCAGCGTGCTGCTCCAGGGGATGAGCTCAAAATGGCTCCCCCAGGGGACTCCATTTATACCCAGGCCGAATCTGACCTGTAGTCAATAGCGGCTCCCATTGGCCAAAGGCCCCAACTACCATGAAGCCCCGAGAGCAAAGGCAATCAGGAGCTGCTACACTTCAGCAGCCAAGAAGCCCTATTTTCATTGGGTGCGTGCACCTGCCACAACCTGCTGTGATGCTGCCAAAGTCAATGGGCGCTCAGCAGCCATAAAATGTTAAGAGTCCTGTCACCGCTCATTCTAGATTAAATTTTGTTGCATTTCCAATGTTGGTTTTCTTTTTAAAAAAAGTAAAGTACTCCCTTTTCTTTAAAAACGATTTCAATTTCAAAAGCATTTGACTGTTTTATACAGTTGAATGTTTTATAGAAAATTCTGATGTCATCATTGGAAATGAGAGTATGCTGTCCCTACCCCCAACACTGCAATCTAGTAGCCTGAAAGTTTACTAACTGAATTAATGAGGAAGATGGTAAGTCTTTAGCAGCTCTGTCAACCTAAAATGTGATACAGGGCATAGCAGAGTTTCCTCAGGCTATTGCTAACTTATTTCTGCTGTTCATAACCAAGGATGTGTATATAGAGTGGGCCCAAGCAAATGGTGGTTCTGACATCTTCAAAAATGGACGTAACTGTTACAGAACTGTTCTCACGCATCTTCACTGAAGTAACAGGACCATATTCTTGTTGAAGATATGAAGGCTAAGAATCCATTCTTACTTCTTCAGGTAGGCCCGAGATGGACCTAAACATGCTGTAGTATTATGTCATGTGTACACTGCTTTAATTTCAGCTGATAGTTAGTTTTATCTTGGACAGCTGAAGCAAATTCTGTAGTTACCACCTGTATGATCAAACCTGGTAAAGTGCATGTGGCTTCACTCAAACTTTCATTTCTTCAACTCCCATCTTCATTTCTTTGTATAAGTGAGGACATACACTGAACCATACAAAGAAAAAGGATGACATTAGGTAACTGCACTGGCCCTTTTCATGAAAGAAAATATCATCTGCTCCAAAAAATTACGTGTTTTGATAAAATCTTTGGCTAATCTTCTGTTAAATCCCTTTTTGTATACCTGGTGCAAAAGGCAGTAGGATGAGTTGCATGTCCCACTCTGTGACAAAAGATTTGTGCTGTATAAAAGACAATTGTTAGAACAAAGAGGAGAAATGGAGGCATCAGTTGAAATCTGATCATCAAAATACACAACTGGTCATGACACTAAGCCTTACATGATATTTTTCACTTACTGCCTCAGGATTTCTTGCAGCTGCTTTTAATTATTTTCTTAGTGTTCCATACTGAAGACAGGACAATGTCTTTGTTGTAATTGCATCATTTATCCAAGTAGTTGGACAATTTCTGTGAGAAAAACTATAAACACTTATAAGTGGAAAAAAAGTTAAAAGTTAAAGATTTTACTTGTGTTTGTGTGCACTTCAGGGACCAACTCGTCCAAGTAAAAAGAGAGTAACCACCACCAACTTCTAATGTGTATGTTTAAGTACTCTGCAACAGATAGAACTGTAATATTTTTTAAAGGGTGATTTACCTGGTAGGCAAGCATGAAAACAGTACTTATGTTTATTTTATTGCAAATATAATAGTGCTTTTTTAACATAATGAGTTTAAATTGCATTGAAAAGGATCAGTATGAAAGAGTGATTTAATGAAAGGGCTTTTATGAGATTATTCCAACAGTGGAGGAGTTGTCTTTTTAATAGAACTACATCTAAATATTAACCCTGCCATTTGTCATTGTTTTGCTGGATGTCTGCTGTGTACTTAAATGCTTCCGTATTCTGTGTTCTTGATTTTCTTTTTCTCTCCTTTTTTTTTTTTTTTGAAAGAGGTACTTGTAAATGGAAAATGTCTTCAATGAACAATTCATTAATATTCTTGGGCACTTAATTTGATCTTCCATTGATACAAGCTGCAACTGTGTTGGTTTATATCATCTGAAGAATTGGCTTTAATTTTAACACTGCCACTCTGGAATCATTGCTCTTTACTGCGGTTGGCTTACTTTAATGGGGAACTAATAGCATCTATATATTTCTGAAGTCTGTAACGTAGGCTAGTAATCACAGTATTTTTCTTCAAGCTGGCCTTTCAGATGTTTTGATTTTTCTTCCTATCTTTTTGCAATTGCTATTAGAGAACCAGCTCTGCTTTCATAATGCATTTCTGTTCCAATGTGCTTTTGGGACGTGACTGAATACAGAAAGCAATTGTATGGTGGATAGCCTCATCACAGATTTTATTTTTTATTTTTTCTGCCTGGCCTCTTTCCCCTTATTTAGCAGGCATGTTTTGATTTGCATTCATCCATTAGATTTTTAGGTATGGTCTTGATTTCATTGAAAATGTTCTCATTGTTATATACTTGCTTTTTGAGACACTGTTTTTTTGTTTTGTTTTGTTTTTTTAATTCAGCTACATGGCAATTTAGCAAAAATATATGTTTAGTATAATAAGGATACCATGAGCTGAAATGGATTAATACTGTTTCAGATTAAGGATCTAGACAAGTGAGCAAGTTGTTTCTTAAGTATAACTTAATGTGATACCATCCAGCAACAGTCATGTAGTAGCCTACCTTGTGTTTACCAGGTGTTCCACCACATTCAAACAATTAGGCGGAGATTTAAGTAAAAGCATTTGCTCTTTTGCCTGTCTGGCATATTGCTACAGCTCAGCTGAATCACAGTGACTCATTAAGTTGTGATAACTAAATCTGAGCTCAAATATAACTGCATTAGAAGCCTCATAGATAAAACAGTGTTTCGAGAAATTAAAATGAGAACAAGCGATGGGTTTTAATCTCTGCTTATGCGTAGTGGGTTGGAAGTACGTTAATATGAACAGTTAAATCCTGTCATTATTTCCTGTCTCTTGCTTCCGCCGTAAATCAGAATGGGATGTGGTAGCAACAAGGATAACTAGTGAGTTGTGTAGTGGTGAAGAAAGATTTATTGTACGAAGTGTCAAGGCATTGTTTATTCTCTTCTTTCTTCAAATTTTAAACCATTTCGGAGTCTTTCTCATGCTGTGCCTCTTTTGAAATCTCCATGGAAAGGGAGTAAGGCTACTTTGTATCCATGCTACTTCAGTTGTAGAAGTGTTTATTATAATGTTGGAAAATGGTAAGGCTTTTAAACCTGGAAAGAAGAACTCCCATTTTAGTTTTTTTTGGTGTGTTTAAGTTGTTTATCTCCTTTTGAAGAGAGGTGAACCTTTTGAAGGGAAATGCACTTATGAGTCAGATACTGATCACATATTAGTAGGTAGAATTACTTTTGTTGTGCATACAGACCACTTGGAATGCAGGTTCGTATTTTTTTTCTCTCCTGAATCAGTCATGCATGAAGTTAAATTCAGCTGTCTTGATGAAATCTTATCCAAAAAATGCAAGGTAAGGAAGAATGTGTAATAGCTAGGTAATGTCCTATTTATTCACTGAAATACTATAAATCAGTTTAGGCTGCAGGGATTGGAAAGTATTGAACTATTAAATAAAACCCCACCACCATCAAACCCCTCAAGCTAAGGCAAATACTTAGCTTATCAGCTTAGCTTCCTTAGTTCAGTATCATCATTTCTTCTGTACCAAAGATAAAAAATACATTTTTACAAACATACTGGGAAAAAAGCTCTTGATGTTCAGAAAAATCTGGAAATAATAAAGTCAGTATTCTTATTTGTAATTAGCAGTGGTTCTTTGTTCATTGTTATCTCATTTGTTTTATAACACCTTGATCTACCACTTTCCCTTTTTTTTTTTTTTTCTGTTAGAAATGTACAAAGGGAGGTGTCTGTGTATACCTAGTGAAAACATTTAACAAAAACCTTAAAAGAGAGGTAAGGTACTTTGAAACTAAATCATTCTTTTCCAAGTTTGCTACCTGTATGATATGGTAAGTGAATGAATGTTTTTGAGAAAAAAAATCATAGTAATTATATCACATGTCCACCATGTTTTGTTCTAATTTTTGCACATGTATATAAGGATCTTAAAATTTCAGTTTTAGTTATATTATAGAGTAGATTTTGTGAAAGTGGGATATTTGCATGTGAGAAAAGATAGAACTTTGCAATGCTAATGTTATGCTATCCTAAAAAGACATTTAATGAATAAGTAATGGAATAATACAATTAGTAATGTTTTTTTTATTTCAAGTTTTGCATCTGCTTTCGCATATTGTAGGACATATGGTGAAGACTGAATTGGAAATACACTGTCTTTGGGAAGTACTAGAAGTAGTTGACATCCTGTTCCTTTTTTTTAATCTCAGCATTTCAGTTTTACAGTTTATATACGTTCTTAAAAAAATCCTGATGACACAAATGTACTTGCATGGACAAGCCATTAAGTTACCAAACATGATCTATGTTTGGCTCTGGGACCAGCAGATTTACATCTGAATCCTACCTCCTGTTGTGTCTTAAGCAGGTGATACTCTGGTGTTAATGCATTTTCTGCTTCACTTCTCCCTCCATGGTACCCTGAAGAAATCAATTATATACATATTTTCAAAGTCCCAAGCCCGATTAAAGATTTGCAACCCTTTGCAGAATAAAGAATCATCTGATGTGAAATGATTGGTTCAGCTAATTGGAAATCAGGCATGTGACCAGTCTGAGACTGCTGAAAGTGAAGCCTGGGTTTAGGATAGTATAACAAATCTAGCAAGCTGTGGGACGGGGGAAGTAACGCAGTAGCGGTTACTTTCCCACAAATAAATTTATATAAACAGACTTTGATCTGTACAAAGCATGAGCAGAAGGCAGTTATTTTGGCCTTCAATTTTCACTGATTTTGTATTTTTGTAGGAATTTGTGGGGCACAAGGCTTCTTGCCCAATTTACTCAGTATTCCTGAAGGATCAGAGCTCAAGTATTGGACTCCAGTTTTATGCAGTTGGAGACCTCTACATGTGGGTTGGTTTAGGATAATCTTTAGAATTGGGAGTGCTAGTTAACCTGTTGTTGGAACTGTATGTGAAAAAGTTTGGATTGTTTTATGCAGCTCTGTTCCATTAAAAGCCAGCCTGCAACATTGGGTTCGTTCTCAAAAACGCAAATTCAAAAATGTATCCGTTACATTTGTACTTTGCCTCATTCTCATTAGCCAGCAAACAAAACTGGAAAAAACGCAGGGCCACAAATTTTACTGCTTTTGAGAGACAGAGGCTTTTTTTCTGGCATCTCCCCACAATGACTGTTTGCAAGTATGGTGTAATCTCTAATGTACTAGGTGACTTCCATTTAAGTTACTAAATACCTTATATTTGGAGTTTTATTTACTGTCACAGAATACTCCCTAAGACTCTTTTGCTGTGCCTTCATCCCTCATGTTGCACCTGCAGTAATTTTGTGCAAGTTGCATATGGTAATATTTCAGTGGAAAGAGGAAGACGTCTGCAAATTTTTTAAAGTCCAAAGAGAGGCCCATCTGCAAGTCAGACTGTACATCCATATTTGTGTTACATGGGACATTTATTCCAGGTTTTATTAAAATTGGAGTTTTGGTTGGTGCTTTAGCTCAGCTCTTTATGTTTATTCCTACTAATTCAGCAGGAAGGATTTCCAGTGTAGATGTCCTTTATAATCTCATAGCTCTATGAGATAGCTATGAAATCTCATAGCAATGAAATAAATTATCTAGCAGCAAAACTGGGCAGAATTACATTCAGTAAGAGGAAGATGATTTAAATTTCTGATTTGTGTTGATAGTTTCCCCTTGACTAATTTAAGCAAATGACCTGTTTCCAACTAATACTTGGGTATTAGCATAAAACTAGTCTTGAGTCTTGCTTTTTTTGCCAGAATTTATATAGAAACTAATTTTCAGAGGTTAGCAGTCTGCCCCAAATTTATGACTGCTTGATCCAACTGAAAATAACGCACATCATTTGACTGTTGCAACAGCTACTTGTTCCTCTAAGATTATTCTCTGAAAAAGTAATTTTTTCTCTTTTAGAGATAAGAATAATGGAAGTTGATTTACCCCTTTTGTCCTTCATTAGTAATTTTTGCCGAGCTTTCATTACATTACATTCATGTTCTCATAGTGTAGGCATACTTACCTAAGTAGAGAACGTGTATATCTGTGTTTGAAAACTTACTTATAACTCCAGGTAATCATAATACATTTTCTAGCCATGAATAATTTGCTGCCTCCTTCAAATCTGCAATTTGAATCTTTTTTCAAGGACTGAGGTTTTTGAAAGTTGTTTTTCAAGACCCAGAGATGATTTTAAGACGCTGGATGTCTGTCTCTCTCTTCCTCCCTCCCTGTCCCCCCCCCCTTTTCCTCTCTCTCTCTTTTCCCCTTTTTTTCTTCTTTTTTTGTTTTTCTCTAGAGGCCTATGTGACATCATTGCAACAAATTTCAGACAGGGCACTTTCTCATTTTACTCCTTGTATTAATTTTTTTTGTTTTTCTAGCCCTATGGAAGCACCCACCACCTTTTACTAACCTTGTTGTCCATTTGGCATTCCAGGCAGCTCCTGTGTAGACCAGTCTCATTCCTTTTGTTTCCTTTTCTCATTTCAATGTGATACATAAAATAACACACACGAACTTGTGCACAAAGTCTTGTTCGTAAGAATGGCCCGTGACAGTTTACTGTTTTTCACATGGGCAGCAGCTGGCATCTATGCAGGGTCACCTGCAGTTAAGCATTCACGTTTAATGCTGTTACAGTGTTGCTTCTCAGGGCACCAAAATAGCTGGTGGTCTGGCTGTCCTTGTAATCTGTTTTCCTTGAATGATTCTGTCTTTCATATGCTTACCTGCTTTCTTCTCTCCTGCTATATGTATTTCTTGTAAAAGTATTTGTATGAGGAAGCAAAGAACTTCTTTGCTACTAAAGGGGTATAGGGTAGGCAACAACTGGTAATTTTTAGGCACGTCGCTACCAATGTTTCCCATGTAGCAGGCTAAGAACTGGAAGAGCAGCACCAAGTTCAGCGTCTTAGAGGAAAATGAATGCTTCTCTGCCTTGGCTTCCCCCATGTACCTCTTTCCTGTGAAGGTAGTGGAAGGCTGTAGTAACAGGATTTCTACCCTAGGTAACTCACTAAGGTGCAAAGAGGCAGGTGAGATAAATGTAACGCCTTTGAGTCCATGAACTTTCTTGCACCAAGATAGAACAAATTGCTTGTCAAAGTGCTTGTCATGAGATGAGTCCCAAAAGAGAGATGGAGTTTGGTTGGAAGCAGAAAGTTGAATGTGGATGGCCCATGGAACCCACTGGTTTGTTGTAATCCTTATGGAGAGGTGAATTTCTTTTATTTCCAGGGTGTTTCTCAGAATGCAGAATTTCCCCATGAGCAATTTACTGAGCAGTGATTTACTGGAGTTTTGGATTAACCCTTCGGTGACTGACAATACCAGTCTCCTGTGCTATGGACCACTGTTGAGGCTTCAGGAAATATGGTATAAGGCCGGTACAATAAACGTAGCCAATAAATGGTAGTCTTTGCAGCTCCTCCTTGGAAACTGCAGACGGAGACTGCAAAAAAAAGGTCACTGTATGTAATGGCATGTACAAGGGTTGCAGCTGAAGGTGGGAAAAAGGTTCTGTACTTCAGACTTCAACTTCTACCTCTCTTTTTTTTTTTCTGATTCTTCCCACACTTCTTTACGTCGCATACTGCCTCTGCCTTATCTTAATCCAAGTGGTATCCACAGAGGGGATCAGGAGGATCTCCCTTGTTCATTTATCTGTATTTGGCAGGTTTGCTGCTGGGAGCTGCCAGGACCTTTCTTAGCTTCATCAGTGTCAGGCAAATGGTATGGCCACATGGTCACTACAGTAGAGCTTGTTTTATCTCTTCCCATAAGTATGGAACTGAATATCTTATAAAGGTGTAGGGCAATTCCCGATGTCCTTGATGAAAACAACAGTAGTTGCCCAGCAGATTAAAGCAACTGAAAGACACAAGATTCCAGTATAATATAAACTTGTAAAACAGCAAAGTTTATAAAGAATATGTCACACTGGTAGCCTCTGCTTACTAGTGGCAGAATTGGACAGGTTATAGAACATGTTTCAGCCATTTGTAAGGAAAATGTGAACTGAAGCATGAATTTAATATGTATTGTAGCTGCAATTTGGTAACAGGGACTTAGTGAACTTTCTAGCTGGCTGTTCTGTAAAGCACATAAATCATAAAGCAGCACTCTTCCCTGCCACTTTCACTAATGCATATTTTCACATTACACTCCCATAACTTTGTGACAGGCAGCGAGAGAAGTTACACAGGCATGTGAGATTTCTCAGCTAGTAGAATTTTCAGGGTGCAAAATAGGGAGTGGGGGAAAGACAGGGTCCTCTTGTGAAAATGTTTAGCTTAACTTCTGTGGTGGTTTACTGATTCAGTAGAAGAAATTGCATACTAATCATTTAGCCTTAAGAATGTTAGCACATGAGGGAGTTTAATGAGTTAGTTTAAACTGAACAGAATTTTGTAATTTGCACTGAAATTGGTTAATCTTACTCATTGGTTTTAAAAAACTCCTGTTGATATTATAGGCGATGCTTTTCCTAGTTTGCATTTTAAGTGAATTTAAGGCTGTGGAAAGTGCTTCCTTTAGGCAGAATATTCTAAGCAGATCAAGAATGGTGCAGCGTGAATGGCACCTAATGTTCATCAGCAATTTCACCCTGGGAGTGTCACCTCCGGACATATGCAAGTAGCTTGGCAGTAATGTCCTTTCAGCTTCGCTGCCTCTAGAGATACTAAAGATGATGCAGCAAGTTAGCATCATCATCATCATCCAGAAATTCCATCCTGCAGTAGCATAAACCTGTAGTTTCTTTACAATATTCAGTTAACTGTGGGGAGAAATAGATGCAAGCAGTTTATATATGTGTTACATGCTTTTCAGTTATGTGGCTGCTCTTATCCTGCTGCCTTGAAGTAACTCTAAGATAGCATACTTATCTGATAATGAAAGAAGGCTATGTTGAATTTCTTTCACTGGATTTTAACCAGTGACTTGAAGGGTACTTTCTACTACGAAATCTCACTGTGAGTATCTATGCATACATCTAGTTTGGCTTTTTGGGAATAAAATCACCACCTGTTTCTTTCATAGTCCCAGATTTTTTTTAGTGAGAATATTGACAGAAGCATATCTGCGGGGAAGGGGTTTGATCCCAGCAGGGCTTATGTGATAAGCATAGTTAAACATGTGAGCATACATCTGAGAAGTCTAAAGTTCTGTGAGTACATACTTTCCTTTTGTATTCACATTTCCCTCATTGCCTTTATGAGAAGGTGTATTCCTGTGCTCATTGGAAATTTTCTTTCTCTGTCTTTCCAGCATTACATAGGAAGCACTGTTCTTGTGTTGAAGCACCTGTAGTCATGTAATGTAATGGTAAAATGCATCTCCTTGTGATGGTTCCTAATCAAGTTACTGTGAGAAAGATAATTTTGTAAGGTCTCTATCAGAAACCCCATTTTTTTTTCTGAGAAGTGAAGGTTGACGTTTGGAAATGGATGCTGAAAAGAATTCTAAAAGTAGCAGAACTGCTGGGCCAGTTTTGCTGGGTTATCTGAGCAAAGTGAAGTTCATGTCCTTTTCCTTTTCCTCCTTCCAGCCAATGTATCTTGAAACTGCGGCAGTAAATCTAGGGGTGGTCACACAAATGCCCTTTCCAAGGAACTGCTCTCCCCATGTGGTTACACTGATTAGCAATCTTTAGTTTGTAGGTCAGGATTCATTTGATTATATGTGCTTGTTTATCACTGCCCTAGAGTCACTCATTGAAGAGCTAGTTACTGAGTGTGCAGTTCTAGTTTGTACTCATTGTTGACCTTTGGGCTTCTGCACATTTTGTCTTGAATAATATTTTTTCAGTAGCAGTCTAGCTACCGTCTAAGTAGTTAACTGTCTTCTCAGTGAATTCTGTTCCAGGCTCCTTGTTTTCATTATGCCTGGGTCAATCCCAGTGTTTCTATATCTGCTGCATTAATTTCTATAGTATATATGAAGTCACTTTCTTTGGGTGGAAGAGTCAGGATGACTCCACTGTAAAATGTGCAAGTGAGGTCAGAGTTGGACTTTGCTGCTAAGGTTTGCATAGAAAATGGGTTATATTTCACTTCCTCTTAGTTAATTAGTTTGGTTAAAACATAATTGTTCCATCTAAGATGAAGCGAGAGATTGCCTTGAAATGTTACTTATGCCAGCAGATCTGTGATCAACACACTGAAAATCAATGGTTTATATAGATTTTAAAACCCTTCACTGCCCATGCTCTGCAAATGACGTATATATTTGTCTTTATTATCATAACAATGTTTTTGTCTAGTGGTCCATTAGAACTGCTCAGTTTTCTGCACAGCATGGAAAGGTTTAGAAGACGTTCAGCTTTAACTAAAAACCTCAAAAGCAAAGTTTTAGGGAGTAATCCTAAATACTATTTTTATCATAGGGTTTGGAAGATCTCATCATCTGTATTATGCCTTTGGCAGTGCAACCTTTGGCAACGTGGTTCCTTAGTGTAGATTTGTAGATCTGTGCGCACGTTCAAAAAATAGTATAGCTATGGTAACACAGTGGTAATGTGTTCATATAGGACTGTGTTGGTACAGTTCTGGAACTGAAAGGGTAGTGTTAGCTTGGGTAGTCTGAATTCTTCTGCACAGCATGCAACAAAATGTTAAATGATTTGATTTCTTTTTTTTTTTTTTTTTTTTTTTAAAGAGCAGCCCCAAGGCTGGAAAAACTAAGCATTCTGAGTTACTAGAAAGTCCTCCTGATTTAAAAAAAAAAAAAAAAATCTACAGGCTACGCTCCTTCTGGAATTGATGTGCAGCATCTGAAGGCAGCCGAGAGCCAGCATATTACCTATGTGATGAGGTTAACTGAGACACAACTGTAATGTGACACAATTGTACAATTTTTCTTATACCTGATGGCCAAGGGTAGTTCAGCTTGCGTTGAAGCCAAATAATATGGCAAGTGGATGTTGTTTGCAGTAAGTAGATTCACCTTAAGTAGTATGCAATGCCACAGTGACAGCTGAAAGATGATTCTAGTAGGTAGAAAAATACTCTTCTGAGACCAGAAACAAGATGAACATTGTAACAGCAAACTTCTAATAAGATGGAAACTGAGGATAATTCATTACGGTGGTACAGAAAATGCTGTGGTTGCTGAACAGCTTATAAACTTTATTATTGTTAAATTAGGGTAATTGCTTGCTTGCAATGCTCCCCAAAAAATGACACATTTGGTGTTCTAGTGTTAGGGGCTTGTTGTATGCTGTATACTACACTCAGTGGAGATGGTTTTAATCAGGCATTTGCGTGACATGATTTGTTTCAAATGTTCTCTGTTGTGCATGTGATAGTAATTTATTTTAGCAGCTGGAAAATGCGCTTGAGTCTGTGGTATACGCTGATATGTAATTTTCTGTTTTCTTTCATGCTGATAGCATTTAAAGGTTTTGAATTGTTCACAGCAGTGGATGTTCCTTCTATGGAAGGCAGAACAACATTCTTCTGGTAGACTCAGTTGGATCTCTGTAGCGCACTCTACTGGCTTTGGTACGTATTTGAATAAACTAAAAGATATGGACAATGCAGGATCATGCAAACTCATAATTATCTGTACTACATGAGACGCTGCAAACAATATTGTCTCAGAACCCAGTTGTCAGGCATTGTAGCACATGGGAGTAAAGATAAAACTGCAGCACAAAGCAGACTGCCTTCGGCCAACAGGGAAAAGGTGTATTTGCAGAGAACAAAAAATTGCATCAGAGATAGGGGGATGACTCAATGGAAATATAATAATCTGTCAATCAAAATGACTGCTATAAAGGGGCTAATCGAATGATGTAAGTCTCTTACGCAGTTTTTGTGTTTCTTTAGTATATGAATACAGAGTATATCTTCTTCAGTGTCCTTTGTAGTCTTTTTCCCACCCAGGGAAAACTAGAGAGGGGAAAAGGAACTGCCTTCTTATTTTAGACTAATAATATCCCATTTTCACATTTTGGAAGGCTTTATTTCTGCAAGTAGCTGTGTTTAGTAATGTTTACCGCCAAGAGAATAGTGGACATGCTGTTATCTCACACACTGAATACAGGTAATATTTCATTTTGCCCTTGCCTGCAATCTATCTCTGTTCTGGGACCCATGGGAGGAGAGGATCCCTTTGAGAGGAATGATGAAACTGGAGATGACTGGAAATTATTTTATAAATGCTTATCTGAAGTAAACTCCTAAGTATGTAGTAATGCATGGTTATGGAAAGTGATTGGTTCAAGGCTCTGGTAACTGCAGTGCTTAGATCCAGTCTGTATCAAGTGGCCAGGCTGTGTTGAAGGCTAACTCTTCCTGTGTTACAGTGCTTCTGATGCTGACATCTTCAAGATTTTCTGCCGTTCTGACATAAAACACTGAGTTACTGTAAATTTTTCAAATGGGTAGCTTTGTAAAGCGTAGTTGGTAGTGGTTACCACTTTTAAAAATTTACCATTTTCTGAAATGTCAAGACAGAATTTTATATTAGAGTTTCATTTAACCATTTTCAACTCTGCCTTTTTGTTTTTGCAAGGTGCTTTACAGTAAAATGACTAAAATAATTGCTACCTCACCCATCCAAAAAAAGAAAGCCATTGTCAAGCAGGTACTTTTTGACATTTTGAAAATCTGTAGCATATAGAGCCATAAAATGTGGGTGGCCAGAATAGAAAAATACTTTGATATAAGTAGATCAACTTAATTAAGGCTTTCAAATAGTTCAGCTGTTAAAAAACTGCCCCAGTAAAATGAGTTAATTCTAAGGAGTCTGACTTGGAGGGAAAAAAGAAAAATCTATGACATCATCTATGTCTAATACAATGTACATGACATTAATGCAACTAATCTTTTCTTACTGCTTGTATTTATTACCCTCTATTTGCATTGTCAATATTTCTTTCCAATTAAAATGAGTATTTTAGCAGAGGCAGGGAGTGAGGTCTTTGTATTGAGAGAGATTCTCTTAGGGATGAATATCTTGTGGGGTTAGAACCTAATTGCAGGAATGGTACATTGACAGAGGCAGGCAGCAGATGTATTTTCCTGTTTGTCATTCTCATGTTGTAATAGTTAAGGAGAAAGAGTGAACTTGTGGGAATGCTCACTGATAAGAGTTACATGTTTCAGTCCAGTTTTTTGTGTGAAGCCTTTTAGAATGCAAATACATTAGAAGTAACTGCAGTGATTAAAGATAATTACTCAGCTTTTCAAGTTGACTTCCATTACTTTCACCTCAGCGTTAATACTTTAGCCGAGGGATGTTTTATACTACATTTCCCAGAATGCTTATGTAGCTGACATCTGAATATTCTCAAAATAAATTACAACCTGTCATTTTGATGCCAGTGTGATGGTTTATGACTTTCTCATGTAGGAGGATTGATTATGACATTACAGTACCTTATTGTACAAAACTGCATAATAAGGTATAAAACTATGTATTATTTATTATTTCCATCTTGAGGCCTTATTGTTTCATTAACTCTCTGACCTTTTCTTTCAGATGTTATTGTTTCAGTGGAATCTTCCTGCACAATTAGAAGTTTTTTCTCAATATTGAAATGTATCCCTGCATTATCTTGTTATATGCAAATGGAGTTTCCTTCCGTATTTTTAGTAGGGACTCGTGGTTTTTTTCAATTCTTTCAATTTCTGATAATATTATCCTGCCGACACCAAGACCTACAGAGCTTTGATGTTTAACAAACAAAACTTCTTGCTAAGTATCAGGCAAGAAGCAAAGGTCTGCTTGAAGTTACCTCTTTAACTAGGCAAACAAAATAAAATTTTTACAGTTTAGGACTCAAATTCTTCCATTGCAAAGCAGAATTTTAGTCTTAAAACCTGCTGTTCTAATTCCAGAAGTTACGATTTCTGAGCAGGTTCATTATTTATGCAACATGACTTTTCTCATCAGTAATTCTTAGATTACTCTAATTTACAGAATATAATAATTTGTGTATAAAAGATGTAAGGTGGCACTGATATATCATTACTTAGAGCAATGTTGATTATACTGATGAAGAGTACAAAAAAAGTTTTTATGTTTTAGTGCACCAGGAAAATGAAGTGCTAGATCACTGTATTCTTGAGTTCATATATTGCCCAAAGGTACTGATATGTGTGCTAAAATATCCTTCCTTTTTAAATTACAGCTATGATCTGCATCATTCATTGAATGAGTGCTTCAAACAGCTGCTTGTCTATGTTGTGTATATTCTTTTTGCAGTCACTTCTGGAAGTATTTGAAGGCTTTAAGCTGTACTTAAAGTACACTGGAGCCCCAGTCTGAAAAATGACAGCAGGTGTTTATCATGAATCTACAGAATGAAGAATGCTGTGATGTACCTTGTATTGTGCTGTTCTTCTCCCTCTTTGACGTCCCCCTTTTTCCTCAGCCTTCTGTACATCTCTCTCCTGATAGTACTGTTCACACAGTCTCGTCTCTCTCAGGTATAACAGCTTCTTCTGTCTTTCTTAGTTGCTTTCTTGGATGCAAAGAGGGATTTGCACCAGGACTGCTGCAATTTCAGTTAAGAATTGTGAGAGCTACAGGAAAGCTTTATCATATTTTTGTTCCTTTTAGTTTGGTGTGAAATTTCCTGCCCCTTGTTTGGTGGTTCTCCTATCCTTCTTTCCTGGTTCCCTTCTCTGATGTTATTCCAGCACTGAAAGGGTCTCTCTTGACCATTACTTCATCAGAGGACTGCTTTTTTCTGGTTTCAGACCTTTCTTTCACAGCCACTTTTTCCACTGAGCATTTGGAGTAAGTTTTTTCCTCATCTGTGTTCTCCCTCCACAATGTCCTCTTTTCCTCAAAATTCTCCATGCTCTTACCCGGAATTCAAATGTTTATAAATAACTGCACAAAATTTGACAAAATGGGAATATATCCCAGTTGTGAACAGTTCTCCTAGGCTTTTTTTGGGTTAAGCAGTCATGTATTTTGCTCCTGCCCAGCCCTTTATGTTTTAGAGCTACTTCCCTTTTTTTTGTGTTTGTGTTTAAAGGCCTATCTGTGCTTGTGAACTGTCAGATTAAGAACTGTATTTAAGATCTTACATAAGATACCTCTGATGCATCTACTTGTAAGCAGAACAGTATTGTAGATGAGACCAGAGTTTCATCTGTCCTTTTCTCTGTCTGATACTGTTTATAGCAGATGCCTCCATAAGATTTTTAAGTCTAAGGCAAATATATGAGATGCTTTTGGCCAAGCAGTCTTCTAAGTTCCAGTGATTTGTCATACGGATATCTTGAGACAAATGTGTATGTCTCTGTATTTAGTAGTCCAACCTAAATACACTTTTCCCCCTCCTTCATGAGTATGTCTTCTCTGTTTTTGACTGCAAACTTTTAGTTTTCATAATGGCTTGGGGCAAGAAGCTCCACAGCTGAATCACACAGTATGTGAAGTGGTATCTCCTTTGTTTTTGCACTTACCGTCGGCTAGTTTCATTTAATGCCTGTAACTGCTGTGCTGGAGAGAGTGTGTCCATTCTACCTACAGTCTTATAGACATCTCTCAGATCCCCCTCAGAAGCTAGCCAATGATTGACTTCTTTTTTTTAATTGACTGACAAAAAGAAATGGGCTGATAGTTTCATAGAAAACACAAACTCTTACTATTTCTGAGTGATAATTGATTCATAGCTCATAACTATGTATGCAAAATTTTTTTTTTTGTATGTGCCTCACTTCATGTTGAATAAGTACACTGTGTCAGGAGCATGCCTTTGTGGAAAAGAAGATTGAACCACATACTGTGGTTTATTTGCAAGACTGTGGCCAGCAGGTTAAGGGAAGTAATTAATCCCCTCTATTTAGCACTTGTGAGACCACATCTTCAGTACTGTGTCCACTTACAAATTCCCTGATATGAAACAGACATTGACATGACCAGCAAAGACCGTGAAGATGGTTGGAGGCTGGAGCACATGATGTTACAAGGAAGGATGCTAAGAGAACTGGACTAGTTCAGCTGGAAAAAAAAGAAGGCTCAGCAGGGATATCTTATTTGCTGTCTTCAGCTGCCTAATAGGAGGGTGGAGAGAAGACAGACAGAATCCTTTATTGGTGCACAGCACTTGTGAGGGGAAACAACAGCCACAAAGTAAAACACAAGAATTCTCAGTTCAATGTAAGACAAATTTTTCAAAATACTCCAAACTAAACTGGGCAAGTCCCTGACCATCCTGATGTAGTTGATTTTTGCTGTGAGCACCGAGTTGGCTTCAGTGACCTCCAGAGATTCCTTCCATCCTAAATGATTACGTCATTGTGATAGTTCATATCTGCTGTTTTACTGCTTGTTCATATAATAATATGAGTTTCTTTTGGAACTCCTTCCTACTGGCACTTCCCTTTACTTTCCTGATTTAAGATAATATTGCTACCAAACTTTGTTGTACCACTTTTATGTACCTTTTTTTTTTTCTTAGATTGCTTGTGAATATATGGAACGACAAGGTTTTTCCCTCCACCGAGGTATTAGAGTAGGCAAACAAATGGCTACTTTTCTGTCTTTTAACATTTAATGATTATTTATATTAGCTTTATTTAAACCGTGTGAAATTCTTCCCATGGCTGTTGATTTTCTTTGCAAATTTTTCTGAAGGGCCTTCAGCAATATGAGTAGACTGTATCAAGCGCTTTGTCCATCTGCTTTGTGATTCTTTCCTCAAATGTAGAAATCTGGGAGGTGTGACTCCCCTTGATAAACGCTATGGTGATTCTTCTTCAGTGGGTCATGCCGATTCATGTGTCAACTAATGCCGTTCTGAAGAACTGCGGATGCTAGGTTTATTTGTCTGTAGTTTCTGAATCTCGCTTGGAAGACTCTAAAATGTGGAGCATGATTTCAATCTTCTTTTCTTCTGGTACAGAGGCAGTTTGACAAGGATTGAGACTACAAAGATTGAGACAAGGATTGAGATTTGAGGACTACATGCTACAATTATTACCTCTCATGTGCTGTTGGGTAGCAAAGGTGTGGGTGGTACACTGTGAGTGAAACAAGTGCTAGTATTCCCCTGCTTGCCTAGGGAAAGATAAGAAAACTTCCCATTCTCATGAACAAATGGAAAAATCACTTTTTTTGATGTAATTCAGAGTGTTAACTCAGTGACTCAGGCACACAAAAATACCTCCTGAAATTTCAGGTAAACTTTTAAGGTGTGAGCCCACTTCTGGACTACACCCACTTCTGGTATTTTTCAGCTACAGACTCAGTTAAAACTGAATGTTAAAACCATTCCTCTGTCCCAATATCTCCTTCTTCCCTCACGTCTTCCCTGATTAAAATGCTGAAATAGAAAAGATTGTCGCCCTTCCTAATTTGCTGTTCATTACTTCTTTTAATCTGCAGTTATAGCAATTTCAAAGTGTCTCCAGTGTGGAGGGCTGCTTGTCCATGTGCTTGCTTTTATTCTTGGTTGCTAATACAATGTATTTGATCTCACTTGAAGGATGATTCTGTCATTTATAGAGGAGCTGATGTGAAATCTCACAAATAACGCTTATGTGGGATTTTAAAAAAGCTATACTAAAACCAGGCTCTGCAATGGTACTTGCAACTTTCCTACTGAATTAAGTTCTGTAAACAACAGGGTCCAGTCACAGCTGATACTATAGAAGCTACAGTTGCTTCCTTCAGACCTATTAGATAAGGTTTATTAACAAAGTTGGGACAGGAGACAAACACTGTGTGCCCTCAAGAAATACTAAGCTGTACTCAGAAAAATGGAAAGAACTTTGATTTTTAAATGGGAAAAATATGAGACCTAGTATTTCTTACAGACTTCCTGTTTTATATAAAGTTTTGATCAAAGAAATATACTGCAGTTGCCATTTCAGTATTTATTACTTTGCTTGCAATCTCTCATACTTTATAACAAGAGCATGACAAACGTTTTTTCCTCAGTAATTGGAAAGATCCACATTTCTAAATATTGAGAAATGGCAAAATTTTCCAGATCTCTTTGACAAAATTCACAGATACAATAATTCTGTGAAATGTCTGTATTCTGTTATTTTCTGTATCAGGTGAGGGCCCGTGTTATAAGAGTTTATTTGAAACTTCTAAAACCTGGAAATATTCTGCATGCCCTGCAATATGCTAGCTGCTTAGACATGCATATGTTTTTCTTCTGTGAACTTGACCAGTTGAGTTTCTGTTGGCTTTGCTTGCTTTTTTTCAGAGTAAAAGGAATTAAAAGTGAAGGCATTCTGAGTGACAACTAACTTGGGCTTGGCGGGATGCTGGAGATGTAGAGGTCATGGAAATGTACTATTTATATCCTTTGTTAGTTCCAAAGTTTCAAAATGCAGATTTGTCACAAGCTCTCATGAGAGGTCAGTCATGGAATTTCTTGGGGAGATATTTTCAAAATTATCAAAGTCGGATTTAAAAAATGAAAGCCAAAATAAGAGCCTACAGGATGTGTGGTTTTTGGATGAAAATTTTGCCTATATTGATCTACTAAGGTTTTTATCATAGGAATATAGGATTAGACTTTTTAGACTAAAAAAAACTTAGAAAAATCCTGGCTTGCTGCAGTGAGCTGTTACTGAACTGCAAAGAAAAGGCTGGACTTAAACTTACAAGCAAGGTGAAGTTTTTTCGTGGCACAAAATATTTGTCTTGTGAATCTGTTTTAGTATTAGGAAACAGGAGATCAAGCAGTAAGTTGGAAGGCACCTACAGGGAAGCTGGTAATAAAGATTTTAAAACATGCATGGAAAGAATATATATGGGGTGGTTTGTGTGCTGTAGCTGTACTAGTGAATTTCTAATTCCTGTCAAATCCTCACAGTTGGAAGTAGTTTTTGAAATAAGAAACAATTTTCTGCAGAATATGGTTTTTTTCTTTTAAAAGATTATTTAAAAAAAAAAGGCAAGGCTGTTTTGAAAGTACAGGAGCATTCAGTTAAGTAAGTGTTTGCTTGAAAAGTAACTGCCATGGCTCAGCATGTAGCTACAATTGCCTACCAGAGCTAAATGTAAAATAATCAATTAATGGCCTTGCGTATCCTGAATTGTTACCTCCTGCAGCCCTTGTAAAGTACTCGCTGTGATGGCGGCATTTCTGCTGGGTTCAGAGTCCTCAAGCACTGCTCAAATGTAAGAGAACCATCAGAGTGAAGGGGATATATAATTAGACAAACAGATGGCTCTGAAGTTTGTTTGACAGTATGGTAGGACTTCCTTCAGAGGTGGAAGAGGACTACAGAAATGCCATTTATAAAGTTGTAGGTGAGAATCTGTCAGCTGTTCTCACCAATAAAACCTGGCTTTGGAAGTGTAGAACTTGGTTGAAAAACCTTGATTTGGACTGAATTTTAGTCTGAGTCTCACCTGATCTTAGAGCCTGTAAATACTTATTTTAGAGCCCTGTCCTGGTTTTGGCTGGGATAGAGTTAATTTTCTTCTTAGTAGCTAGAACAGTGCTGTGCTTTGGATTCAGTATGGGATTTGAGATGAGAAGAATGCTGGTAATACACTGATGTTTTCAGCTGTTGCTAAGAGATCAAGGACTTTGCAGCTCCCCATGTCCTGCCAGCATGCAGGGGCACAAGAAGCTGGGAGGGAGCAGAGCCACAGCACCGGACCCAAACTGACCAATGGAATATTCCATATCATGCAATGTCATGTCAGTATATAAAGGAGGGGTGGCCAGGAAGAAGGGGGTTCTCTCTCGTTTCTGGGATTGTGGTTTTGGGATCTTGGCTTTTCTGGGATTGCTAGCTGGGAATGGGCTGGGTATCAGTTGGTGGGTGGTGAGCAATTGCATTGTGCATTACCCATTTGTACTTTATAGTATTGTTATTCTTGTTTTATTTTATTTTATTTCAGTTATTAAACTGTTTTTATCTCAACCTACGAGTCTCCTTACCTTTACTCCTCCAAGTTTCTCCCCCATCTCCCAGGTGGGGGAGGGTGAGCAAGCGGCTGCGTGGTGCTTGGCTGCTGGCTGGGTTTAAACCACGACAAGCCTGTGATGCTTAGAGACTGTAGACACTTATTTTCTGCTGATCTCTGTCAGACCTGCATAAACTGCATTGCTGCTTCTTCATTTTACTCATTTTTCTGTTCAGTTTGTTTTTTTCCATCAGCTTGTGTAAATTTGAACTAAAGAGTCTAGTGTGGGTTTTGTATTTTTTTAAATAGTTTAAGGCAGAAGTCCTCTATCCAGTATCTAGAATTTCTGATCTTATAATTAGTCTTGTTCATGCATCACAATGTTGTATAATGCAGTACCTATGTACTGTGTGCTAGTATAACTTTTTTATTCAGCTTATACTATAATACCTGTTAAATTATAGAAGCAAACTCTTTGAGCTAACTTACTGTACTGTCTTTTAATATATTTGTGCTGTGATATTTAAGGCACAAGTCTGATGTCTTAGAAGGTGGCAGAAGGCAGAATTTGTATTACTGCACAGCATTTATTCCAGAAAAAGTCCTATTTTCTGGTAATAAGAAAATGAAAATAATTAGATGTGAATTTAAAGACATTAGGGTGGTGCTTATGGGGGGAATTCTTTGATTACAGTCCAAGTCTTTTTCAGCAGGCTGTCTTTGAGAAGTCTTTTTTTCTTTTTTTTTTTTTTTTTTCCTCCCTCAACAGTGGCTAAAAGAGCAGGCTTTGTGGAGAGCAGAAGGCTAGAGCAAGTCAGCCAGAATATTCTTCTACCTATTTTCACTGTAGGACTTCTAAAGCCGAATTTGGTTTCTATTCATTTAATAGATCAGCTTGTTGTCAGAGAAGTGTCTGTGGAGGATCTACTGTCATTGTGCCTTCTGTTGCAGACTTCTTTGAGTCTCTTGCTGCAGTGCAACCTGGGAGTAATTGCTCAAGCAATACTTCCCACAACATCTGACTTAAGGGCTTCTCTGAGGAAAACAGACACCAACCTGATTTCGTCTCATATTTGAAATCTCTCTTCTAAGTCCTCTGGTATCAGTACATATGCCAATGAATGGATGAAAAAAAAAGAGATAACAATAAACATGCTCAAAAACATCTTTTCCCTGAATGAACAGTGAAACAATAAATTATGCAGTGTGTGCAGCACAGTAGAGTATCCCGCTCATGTTCTGTCATTCGTTATTGTAGTAGATAATTGCAAGCACGTGCAAGTAGAGCAAAGCTGAAATACTAGGTGTACCTTATGTGTGCATTTTCAAGGAGAATGAACCCTGTGTTCAGTTACTGAACTTAATTCTGTTTCTGGATGAAAAAGAATGAAGAAATGCTTTAATTTAGGAAGGTGAACAGGTGCATGATTTTTTTGGTAATAAATACAATTTTTTCTAAGTAATAAGTGCCATTAATATGTTCCCTGTTGCAGTGAGTTGGTGTTGTGTTTTTTTTTTTTTTTTTCTTTTGCCCTGTAAGAATGCTTATAAACTTTTAAACGATAGTAGTAAACTAGTGATCTGATTTTACATGTGCATGCCCATGTCTAAGCACACAGGCTGGCTGTTAATGGCACTACTCATTTTCTGAAGTTACATATGTGCTCTTTGCTGGATGGTTGGATGGCAGCCTAACTCTTTCTGCTCAGTGGAACCAGGAAGGTGTTGTAGGGTAAGAGGGGCAGCTGCAGTCTGGCATCTGTGTAGTGCCAGGTGTGGGCCCTATGTATCACTAGGGTTAAACAAGGAAATGGAAATCTTCCTTGCAAAAAGGTTAAAGTAGAAAGAGAGAGAACTTTAAAAGTACTTAACATCTTTTGAAAGCAGTTGTAGATAATCTCACTTACAAGTTAGCAATAATTTACAAGTTTTCTGTCTTCTCCAAGCATAGGGTTTTCTGGGCCTTAAAAAACAAGCTGTGAGAGGTGGAGGAAGGAAGCATGAGAAATATAGGTACTTTGTTTTAAAGACAGCTTTGTATTTTTAAGCTTAATTAAACTCAGAATTTCATGTTGCTGTTCTGCTAGAAACAGTATAGGAAGAACTAACATATGTTCCAGTTTAATAGGGTTTTCTTTGAAAATTATTCTGTGTGAGCTCGACAACTGCATTTGCTAGTCCAGAAATAAATGGACCATCTTTCACTTGGATTCATTATGCTGCAGATCATCGTAACTGGTGAGGAAGATTCAAGCCACCAATGCACTTTCTAACTGACCAAAAAAACCCCTGAATCAATTAATTTTTTAGGCTAGTCTTTGTTGATTTTTCTCATTATCAGTGGCATGCTAGGGTGCTGTGTTTATTTGTTTAAATCAAGATGCAGATTTTACTTAAAGTAGTTTGAGGTCAAATAGTTCACAGAACAACATTCATTGTAGTGAATTCTAGCTGGTTTTTGTTTAGGCCCATCTATAAAGAAAATAGCACACACCTGTATGTCCTGAAACCTCTTATTTGAGAGGAATTAATGGTTACTAGATCTTTTTTAAAACAATTAAAGCCCTATGCCAAAGGCTACACAGCTGCTTACTTGCTTATTGATTCGGGGGAAGAAATGGCAATGGAAGGGGTATTAAAATATTTCTTGAAACTGCTGCTGTTGTTTACAGAAATATTTTTAACTCTTTTTTTCTCTTTAAAACATGGTTTAAATGTTTCAAACAAGCATTTTAATTAGGACAGATCTGATATTTAGCTCAATTATTTATTTCCCTGATCACCACTAACAGGATCACACAGCCCTCCTTTTTCCTTGCAAATTAATTGCAATTATGAATTAAAAGGACTTCTATTTTTTTTTCTACCTGGATATGCTCTTCATCAGAACTTGAATTGCTAACATGCACCTACTATTTTTCTTGCCTTCTAAAGATAAAGTATTTGGCAGTCCTAGAAACTGAATTAGCTAAGTAGTCCTAGAAACTAATTAAAAAAGCACAGACATTGGTGGCAGTGGCAGTTGTATATTTCTCCACAATGACCCACCTCTGGCTTTGGCCTTGCTACTCTTAAGAGGGGAAGGTAGTTGTCTCTTTGGGCTTCCCATTTATGGCTTCTTTAACAAGGTTGCCAGCTGATTTGCCAGTTATTTCCAGTTTGATCATTTTTCTGATGTTTGCACTTGTACATGGGGATTTAATTGTAGTGAGTTTGCAATCTTGTTTCAAAGAGATTTTCAGGCTCTCCTGCTATCTCATACAGATGTTTGGGAACCTGTGACATGGGCTCAATTTAAACTCTCCATTTATATATCTCCCAAGTGTTGAAAGAAAATGACAATACCTCTCAGGAAACAAAGACAGAACCAGCATACCATGTGTGATTGCATTACTGTTTCTAGAATAGCTAGACACTGCAAACAGCCTTTTCCACTGAGCACAATGTTGGCTAAAACACAGGTTAGGAAACTGAACAGACAATTTGCAGTCAATGAAAAAAGCAGGATACTAAGCTTCAGTGAGCACTCAGATGATTATGGATCAACTGTGCAGAGAATCTGAGGGAACTTAAAACAGCTTTTAGTACGCTGGCTGTTTACACAGAGTTCAGTGCAGTGGATTAAGCTGTTGATGACTTTTGCAGATTGCATTAGGCCTTGTATCCATCCAAGTTGTCTTTGCCTTATTGCAAGGATCAACACAAAGGTGTTTGAGCCTTCTGTAGCACTAATCTTAAAAACTGGCAGAGTGTGTGTAATGAAGTGGGTCTGCTGCTGCCCTCATACAGGGTGGGGCAAGCCTTAACTGGTAACACAGGGCTGTCGCAACTGGATGTAGGTAGAGGAGCACTGTGAATGCTTGTCCTTTGAGCTACTTAGTAGCTTCTGGTTCTCTGAGAGATGGGGAGGGAAGGTAAGTGCTACTACTGTTGTAATAGGTTTTGGTTTTTTTTGTCAGCCGTGGATTTAAGACAGTGGTGACCTGAGCCTTGTATTGGAAATATCTGATCTATTACTGTAAGGCTTAATTTACACCTTATAATTTAATTAGCATGTGATTATAAACTCATTTAAATCAGGAGTTTATTTCTTCACAAAATGTATGAGAAACCACAATCCCTTTCTGGAACCTTATGGAGGATTAATTTCCTAAATTGCATAATCCTACTGATCCTTTTCAGTGAAGATCCTCTACTACCAGTAGCATTATTGGGTTTCTTGTGAGAATATGCATGATGTTACAGACTGGAAAGGTTGTTGGTTCGTTGGTTTTTAAGCAGCTGTTGTGTTGTTGTTGGTTGCTTTTCTTAGTAGTCTTGTGCTATGACAGCTTTGTTCAGATATGTAATAGTTGGGGGGTTTTGTTGTGTCAAGTAGCAGGATTTTTTTGGACAAAATGCTAACATTCCGGAATACAGCCATACTTCTGTCTACAGGGCTTCTGGCCTATCATGAACCCAGCTCTGTGCTATTGGAAATGACAGTGCACATAAATGGCAATTAAAACCTTCTGAAAAAGGAGAGACAAAACATCCCCCAAATACTCTTTGTATTAAACACCTTTCTCACTGGAACTAACAATGCATTTTTCATTGTCTTTTTAAAATGCATAGGCTTAGTCTAGAATTTGGGCTTTTTCTGCTCAGCTGGACTATAAAAAGATCTAGGTTTGTATCATCAGTAGCAGTGTATAGCTGCATGTTGGTGATCACAGTAATGACAGTCAAGGAGGTTTGTTTCTCAATAGTAATTTAGTCCTGTGGATGTAGTACCTTATGATACACAAATGACTAATACGTTCACCTGCTGTTCATCCTTGCAGTTTCCCCATAGCCCAGCCAGTTTTTCCTTCCATTAAAAAGTTCCTGCCTGCATGCCTGACTTTTATTACTTATATTTTTTGTTATTGTAAACCAACATGGGTGAGCCTAGAGAATAGTGAAATACAATAATTGTGGGAAATCCTTATTCAGTACCCCAGGATTTAAGCTGATTTAAACTCATTTCAACGTTTAATATTTCTTTTTCCCTGCCAAATTCTGATTGTCGTCTTATTAGCAATGAATAGTGATTCATTCACAGTTCATTGTTAAATTCTCAAATGTGTTTCAGGCTTGTTTTTAATATTGTTTGTAACATATAGGAGCGACCGTCTAAAGAACCACTTCTGCCTAGATTGCAATAGCTAGTCATTTGGACAAAATACATCTGTGCATATATACAGATACACACACACACACACATATATATAAGTAGTTGATGCTTTTCAGTGAACATTTAATAATCTTAAGTGCCTGGATTATATTGAGAAATTTTTTTTCTCTGTGGAAGTTCATAAATAGGACTGTTCTTTGAGCAAATATCCTGTGGAGTTTACTCTGTATTAAGACACAGTGCTTGCTTCTCCACTGCCTTGCACTTTAAGTTGTTTTGTGCTTGCATGAGATTGGTATCAAATGGTATCAGTGCAAAACGGTATAGGCAATGGCAGAAGAATGGACAAAAGCAATATTCAGGAGAACCATGGCCCTAACTGTTTCTTGCAATAGTATCATGCTCATAAAGAAATGTAATAAATCTATGCCTTCTGCTAAACAAAACAGAGGGATTAATTTATTTCTTGGGATGTAAACATGATGGATCACATCTTGAGGCTTCTGATGCTGCAACAAGCTAGTGATTTATAGTTTGTCATCTATAATTAAGAATTCCAAGTAGAGGTGTTTATTACTCTTGAATAGCATCATAGCAGTAAAGCAACACCTGCACACAGTGGTTGCACAAGTATATGACTGAGATGCTCAGTTAACACAAATGAGCTGAAAATCTAACTCATAACTCTGACTTTTTTATTGCCTTCAGATTGAGCTTGTTTTCTTTGACTGTAGCATGGCAAGATCAAATTAGGGTCCTTATTTTATGTGGTTCTAAAACTTATTGACACAAACCCATGTTTTTGCTTTGGTCTTTTTTTTTTTTTTTTTTTCTTTCTTTCATTTCCATATTGAATGTGTTGGAAAAACTTTCTAGTAAATTGGGAAAATGCTTCTAGGAATTCAGGTTTCTGTAAGATCAAGTTTTCCGAACTGTTATCTGTAGTCTGTATCTTCAGATACATGTGTGATTTCCTTACTTGTTTTGACTGCCTTTCCACAAGTACCTAGGTGAAATAGGTAAAGGTGATTTGTATTTGTACACTACTTTCTGCAGCTACAAATACAAACTTGAGTGTGTGAATTTAAAAATCAAAATATTTTATTGTTTGTGTTTTTAAAAAGACAACACACATTAACTCTTGCAGTCTATTTTTTTTTTTACCAAGCATCAGCCTTCTAAAATCCTGTGTGACTAATCATAATAATAATCTAAAAAGATTGTTAGCAGCTAGAAAATTGCACTCATCACTGTCGATCCTTCAATTAAAAGCCTTCAGGTACCTCACTAAACAGTTTGTAGGTTTTCATGTTGTTCTTGATTTTCTTTGTTCTTGGTCTTGTATTCTTTTGTTTCTTAAGGTCATACAAAACCAGTTTGACTTAAAATAGGGAAACAGTGGCATCATGAACTAGAAAGGTGCAAGGAAAATGCTATGTAATGGGAGTGTTTTAAATGAGTGATGAAGTTTGATGGGAATGAAATTTATTTCCAGGTTAGTAGGATAGCATACTGTTACTTTGATTTAATTATGTATTCACAGCTTGCTGCTATTCTTTATTCACAGTATTTAAAAATCCACCGTTTCAAGATGTTTACATTTGCCCTTGCATCCAGCATAAAATTAAATGCTTTTCATGCCTAATAAAACGGATCAATATTTTTCTTCGATTGTAGAAAAGTCTATCAGTGGAATCAGGTGTAAATATGAATTTATGACTAGGGAAAAATCTAATGTGATTTCTAGAAATACCAGATTTTCACTTTTTAGGAAGAATCAATTATTAGTGTCTCATGTATTGAGTAGTAAATGGATTTGTTTGGACTGTATGTGACATTCAGCCATGATTATTCAGGTTGGTTCCCACTCTTGCAAACTGCTAGCTTGTTTTCTGCTCTTGGAGAGCAGCCAGAAGTGAGGATTTAAGAACAGAATTAAATAATACTTTTAGTTTAAGGGAGACTTGCTACATTCTGACTACCTTTTTACACTTTTCAAAATGTCATTGTCATAACAAATACCTGAGACTTCATAAAGGTTTTCTGTGGCTGTCAGTAACTAATACTACTATGCAGCACAGGAGAGATCAGTTATCCCATCTTGTTGGAGAGGTGAAAGCCAATGCTTTTTTTTCTTAGAACGTAGAGTTCATGCAGACCATGAAGTAGAATAGCTTCTGTTGTTTCATGTAAGGCAATGGTGTAAACAAAATGGCAAAATCAACTTGCAAACACTGAGCCTGCTCTTCCTTTGTATATACAGTGAAAAGTTGGTAGTCTTTTGTTCATTTGTGTGTGTGTGTTGCCCCCTCCATGTGCCTAGTGTGTTAGAATGATAACATCAGGTAAGTACAGAATCACAGAATGGTAGAGGTTGGAAAGCACCTCTGGAAGTCATCTGGTCCAACTCCCCCTGCTCAAGCAGGGCCACCTAAAGCCAGTTGCCCAGGACCACATCCAGATGGCTTTTGAATACCTTCAGGGATGGAGACTCCACAGCTTCTCTGGACAACTTGTGCCAGTGCTTGGTCACCCTCACAGCAAAGCAGTGTTTCCTCATCTTCAGGTGGAGCTACCTGTCTTTCAGTTTATGCCCACGGTCTCTTGCCCTATCGCTGGGCAGTACTGAGAAGAGCCTGGGTCCATCCTCTTTGTACCCTCCCTTCAGTTATTTGTGCATATTGATGAGATCCCCTGAGCCTTTAGGCTGAACAGTCCCAGCTCTCTCAGCCTTTCCTCATCGGACAGGTGCTTCAGTCCCTTCATCTTTGTGGCCCTTTGCTGGACAGTCTCCAGTATGTCCATGTCCCTCTTGTACTGCAGAGCCCAGAACTGGACCCAGCACTCCAGATGTGGCCTTGCCAGTGCTGAGTAGAGGGGAGGGATCACCTCTCTTGACCCGCTGGCAGGACTTTTTAAAGGCCTTTTAATATTCTGCTCCCTTACTGCAGAAGGCCCCTGTCTCTCATCTTAAGCCACAGAAAGCAAAGTTCTCTGATTCATAAATCATTTTGATTAATTCAGTTTTGGTTTTGAGGACGTCTAGGTTCTGATTTCATATCAAAGCCGTATAAACTCAGTTTTACCTTGGTGTTCTTGAGTAGGAAATCTCAAGGAGAGATTCAAACACGGAAGTAGCTGTGATCATGCTTACTGTCCCCAGCCTGGCTTTCCAACTTTCCAGGGCATACAGAGGGCACCTCAGAGAGAGCTTCTGCTTTGCGTCATGGAGGTAAACTGCTTTGGTGTAAGGCCACAGCTTGTTTTTGTTTGCATTGACAACTCCAAAATGCTAACAGTTTTTCTGTTATGAGTTCTGTCCAATGCTGATATTTTGAATGGTCTTCAGTAGGGCTTGTGAAAGGTATAGAAGCAAGAATAACCAAAATGTCTACAAGCGAGCTGATCAAAGTCAGGGAGCAGAGAACATCAGGTTTGTTATAAGAGAACTTGAATTCAGAGCTACTTTTAATGTCTCAGTAGAACACTTTTCTGCGGAGAAGTGCTTATTCAAGTTCAATTTGAACTGTTTTGCAGTAAGCTGTTTCTAAAAAACCTTTTGATAGCTAACAGTCATTGTATGAGCATTGATATATAATGACAGTTTGTGTCTAAAATATGTATGTGAGAGAGTGACTGTTAGGTTCAATATATGAAAAAGGCCTTTCAGTAGGATTTGGGACAGAACCAAGTGTCAGCATTTTGCAGTGATTAAAAGTGTGTTTATGTATTTGCCATCTCCTGGGGGCTTTTACAACTCTCAGAACAGCACTGACTGTCACCACTGGGAGTGGAAAATTTCACTTTAGAAGAAGTCTATTTTTCACTCGATGCTCTTGAATGATTTTATGTACTAATTACTTTCAGTGGCTATGACAAATGCATCTTTTATATGCTTGTGCCCTGTTAACGTGTCTCTGCTCATGGTGCTGTTCTGAGCCTCCTGCAGTTGTTTGGGCTTCCCTTTTTATTAGTTATTATTAGACTGAAAAGCTATAAAATGGTAGGGGCCTGTGTTATGGCTAGATGCAGAATACAAATTAGATAGTGGCAGTTTCTTGAAGAGGCAACTGTAAAAGGGATGGGACCTTCCTAATTTATTTATTAGCCTTCTTATAACCAAAATGACACTTGGGGGTTGCTGTGGTGGATCAGGATGAGCCCCATCTATTGCAGGGGCTGTTTCTATGAGGGAACAGATACTGATCATTTTTGGAGTAAGAATCTGCATTAAGGAAGTTGTGTAAATCTTTAAGCAATTAGAGATTAGCCATACTCTGCTGAAGATGGTGTAGGTCTGCTCAGAGGCTGCCACTGGGCAGTGCTGCTCTGCAAGGCAGGGTGTCTGCTCCAGCAGCTCCTCTGGAACAGAGTGGGCCTTCAGCAGAGCTCCTGAGGTTGGGGCTGGGGCAGGTAAGGGGAGTAACCTGTGTAGCACCAGGATAGATGGAAAATAGATTGACATGTCTGTGTAGAGACCTAGCTAGAGCTGGTGGGGTAGACAGAAAACTGGGGTTTACAGCTGCAGGATCCTCTTTGAAGATCAAGGATTGCCAGGGAGAGGAGGATCTACCTGACCAAATGGAGCGAGAGCATCTTTGCCAACAGACTGGCCAACCTGGTGAGGAGAGCTCTAATAGAGAACAACAAGGGAAGTAAGGATAGTGTAGGTGAGGATGCAGAGTGACAGATACAAGAGAAGCCTCCAGAATGATAAAACAGGGCAAAAGACACCTGTATAAAATGTAAAAAGTATTCCAGTTTTCTGGTTTAGAAGGAGGACTATATTCTAGTAGAAGTTCATGAAAGCTGGTTCACTGTAAGGCTCCCTGCAATTACAATTTGGTTACTTAAGCTAGTCTTTCTTGTTTGTTAACTATAACTGTAGAATATAGGAATTAATTTGGCTCAAACAATAGCTAAATCTGCATATGCAGAGATTTTACCTTTCAAAATAAAATATTTTGATATTTCAGTAAGTGACACCTATATCCCTGTTCTGGAAACAGTGCCTTGATCACACACTTCACACACTTAGCATGTCATAAATTATTAAAACAATTCCATTTTAACATTAGAGATATGACAGTTCTAACTAAAACAAAACTTCAATACAGACAGACTGTCAGTCTGGCTTTAGTCTTCTGCCTAAAGCTCTAATATAAGAGCTTGTGATGTTTGAGTTCAATTTGTAGAAGCTCCCTAGGGCATTCAAAATAAGAGATTATAGGATGGACATCACATGGCTCCAACCATATCCAGTCATCCCGCAGTACTTTTTGCTTTTCTCAAGTATAAACACAAATTCATTTCCTCCTCTGAGGAATAGAGACTTCAGAAACAGCTTCTACCTAGTTTATAAATAACAAATAAAATTTGCTGCTGCTCTGCACATACTGATGAATCCATTTGGGATGTTTTGGGTTACACCAGCCAGTGAGCCAGGGCATGCAATCAAGGTTCATCTGTTTCCTTGTAGGAAAGTTAGTGTAACAGAATATTTGATTCAATTAATCTCCAAAAGATGGTGCATTGTTTCGCTGGTGAATAATTTTCTATATATTCTAATGTATTTCTCTACAGTACAACATCAGTTGTTGCAGACTTATGGCTTGAAGTTCACATTAGTTTGAACAGACCTTGGGATGTTTTCTTGGACTGTATTACTTTTCCTTGATCACTTCTTGCAGAGATTTAGTTGCTAATTGCCTGCCTGACAGTAGAGTTAGGTATTTGATACTGTGCAAAATCTGAAGCAGACTCATGGAATATTTCAGCCCTCTTTTTATATAGCTTGCACTTGACTGTATATTTTTTCCTGATTTGTCAGAAGAATTTGTTCTGTATTTTTCCACTCCTCGGGGCTAAGTCACGCCTTATATGTGGTAACTGTTGCTGTACTCTGTCTAGAGTTATGTATAGGTGAGTATTCTTTTTAAAGGGATTCACACAGTGGTTCACACATAATTTCTTTTATAAATCTATTTGGGGTTTAGACTGGGTTTATATTTTTATTTTTGGTACGAAAGCTGCCTATCCATGCATAGGCAGTTTACATATATACTGTACTTAGTTTAGGGAAAAGGGCTTTAGGGACCAGATTATGATACTCAGCTTTTTACTGTGCTGGAATGTAGGAAATCTCACACACAGTAAGGTTACTGATTTACATGTGAGATGATCTCTTCATTAAGCTACAACACATGGCTAGGGAATTAAAAACTGAAACATAGAGGAGGCTGAAGACCTGCAGCTCCAGTGAACATGGTGGGCAAAGGCTGAAGAGCTGTTTTGGGCCTCTTTCTTCTACCCTGCACAGACCTCTCTGGAGATGAAAGAGTTTTGTCAGATCTTCAATGATTCTGCCTTCAACATTTCAGGCTTGTATCTGGTCAATGTAATATAAAGGCTTTGGAGAACAAAAAGAGCTGATGATGTAATGAGAATATTAGAAGACTCAATGAAAAGTAAACCCAAACTTTGTGTAATCAAAGTGCTTTGAAAACTTTATTCCCCAAAGGAATTTGAAACTCTATGAGCATATTTTGGCTTCATGTGTTTAAACCTGTATACTATTCTTAATTGAATGTGCAGTCACTCAAGAATGTTATGCATAATAGATTTTCTTTTTTTTTTTTTTCTAGGTAACGCTTGATGCAAATGTAGTTTAGATGTTTGAATCCATATCTAAAATCAGTATTTTGCAGCATTTTTATTGTTCAGACACCTTGATGTGTTAATTAGTGGGCTGAAGATGTTTTCAGTCTGAACATAAACTTGGATATGTACCTTGCTGAATTGGGTGGGCATATGAGTGTCTTCACTTTGTTAGGACTGCTGACAGGTTAAGCATGTTCTTTAATAACTTCTGCAGTTGTGGCAAAATGTGGACCAACTTTTGGTCCTTGATCAATTTTTTTTTACCTGCACAGTTGAACAGAGCAAAGATGATCTTCAGTTTCTAAGGTGATAGCAGTTTGCCTGATAAAGAAAGTGAGGAAAATTAAATCTGTCATACTGGAGCATATAAAGACCTCTAGATAACGAGATTTGGATGGTAAAATGCAGTATTTCTCACGTGGGAGTAGTCTCATGGCTTTGGTGTAGGTCAGCTAACACTGCTTTCCAGATTTGCAGATGGAGCTCTGAGAGCGTGAGCACTGTGCAGACTTCGTCTGCTCCCAAATTCTGCCCTGACCAGGTAAATCTAGTGCTGTATTTTAAATCATCTGGAATGTTTATGTATGAGTAAGAACAACTGAGTTAGATGTATTGGTTTGTGACTGAGTCATTTAGCTATTGATTTAATATGTTATTGGCAAGGAACACACCTTGTGTTTCAGAATTATGTGCCTGTTAGTCAGCTCTGTTTGTCACTACTAACTGATTCGCTTTTCCCTTTCTAATGGAAACTAAATCTGTAGCTGGCAAAGGCTGGAAAATTGTTTCTGTTACTACTTCGAAGTTTCTGTTAACTCTGACGTGATACTTGCTGTTGGCCTGGTTCTTGTCATGCAGCCGCACACCAGGAAGCAGTGCAGTTGGTGTCACAAGTTTCACTTGGCTGGTGGAGTTTAGAATAGTTCAGAAACTTCAGAATTTCCTTCTGAGTGAAAGGTCGCAGTTCTGACCAACTGTGTACTGCACGGCTGCTCTGTCCACCTGGCTCTCATCCGGTGAAGCATGATGCTTTTGGAAATGCAAGGAGAAGGGAGCACCTTAGAGCTGCCTTCAGGTTGTCTGTCTCTGGGTAGTTGCTTCAGGGACATTCCCTCTACAGCTGGGCTTGCGTGTGCAGCAGCTTTTTTTCTGATGTATATGCTTGGATAATAAAATCAGTGCAAAAGACAGAGTAGATGTACTATTTTAAACTAACATTGTGCTATATTTGTCTGGCTACTCTCACAGGACTTGTGCTTTGTTTTTAAGCGGGAAACTAAGGGGGCAGCCCCCCACTGAGTCTGTGTGAGCAGCACAGAGGAAGAGGGTTCAGAGAACAGTGATCCCAGCCACAAGCCAGGGATAAAACTTTCCTGTAGTGCTTTTCCCTGTCACTGGAGGGACCAGAAACTTAAGATAAATGATTTTTTTTTTTTTTTTAAGCTGGTACTTTTTTCATGTTTTGCAGTAATTTAGCTTATATAAAAATAGGTCCATGTTCTGTACTATCATGTTCAAAGGCTGACTTAGAGAAGCCTTGAGATACCACACTTCTGACTCCTGTACCAGTGCTTTTCTGAAATGTCTCTGAATGCTGAAAAAAGGTTTCATTGGAGGGAGGGACTTGCCCTCAATCAGTATGTTTGCCTTTCCCAAAGGCTATTAAGCTGCTAATACCACGTTGAGAGACTAGGGGACAACTCATGGTACATTACTGTAGGCATGTTGCTCTTCTTTTGAATATGGGAGGGCTGCTGAATCACAGAAGTACTAAAGTCTTTTAAATAAAATGGTGTTTAAGGGTTGTGATACTAAGCCTGTCCCTGTTTGAGTGTCAGTGATTCTGTATTGAGTTACAATTTTAACCATCGCTCTTGCCTCTTTGATATTACCACAGAATGGGCATATAATAAGGAATTAAAAAAGATTATTAGCTCAGTTACCTATTTTTAAGGAAGCAAGATGTCTTTTAGGAAAGTATAGTGTTTGGGACTAGAGGCATTTTTGTTCAATGAAGGCTTTGTAAAACACAAGTGTGTTTTCTGAAGGACGAGGTTGGCTTTTTCTTCCCTTTTTTAGAAACTTAAGGTAGATATTTGACTCAAATAGCTGGACTTCTAAAAATGAAGCAAAGAGGATTTTTATCATAAACTTAATTTGAAAAGTGCAAGGTTGTTATTTTGAGAATATATGTGGGTATGGAATGGTTGAAAGCCTTAAGTTTAGTTCAAGGTATATGTTCTAACTAAAGTGCAGTTGAATTAGTAACTGGTGTGTATGCAACAGTAATCTAAAGCAGGCTTTGATTGTTTCATGTAAATATTTAATTCTGAATTTGTTCTCCTCCAGCTGGGATGAAGATGTGAGGAGCTGAGCAGCAATTACTGCACTTGACATAAAATTAATCATTAATATAGGAGAGGAGAAATGAAAATTGGACTTTCAGCACTTTCTCTCTAGACTTACAGATACCCTTCCATTTTTGCTATTGTCAGTTAAGTATGTTCCCCTTTGCAGTGCTGGATTTTCCACTGGCTTGAAACAAAAGGCATGAGCTATAGAATCGCTGCTCACTGGTGAGGGATACAGAGCTCACAAAGAATTCAGCTTGACTTTTAGAGCAGGACTGTGACGTTAACCTTTTTTTTGCCCCTGGCAGAGAGGCAAAAAGAGAGTGCAGTTTTCTGCTTCTGAAAATAAAACATATATAGCTATTATTTGTAATAATCACTATCTAGGGCAGTTGGTTTTGACCTTATTGATTTATGGAACTAGGAAGAATGAAATTCTCCAGTGAGAACATTTAAAAATTTCATTTATGTTGGTGGGTGAGCACACACGTGTAACTTGCCTCTGGGGGAATCCTTACTGCCTGTGTATATGTTGGGGGAAGTAGTGGAGCTCATTTTCAGCATATCTCGAAGGCCAGAACATTTGGTGCAGAGGATCTAGTACCCATGTGACATGTGCAGGCAGTTCACCTGAGACTGTTCAAGTCTAATCCTGTGGACTGAGCACCCACAAGCAGTTGTTGCACCTCTGGCTTGACTTTGTCTGAAAGGAATCCAGTCATGCTCTACAACCACTTCAGGAATTGAACCAAAGCATAGAAAGTGGGGATGACTGGGTTGTCCTGTTCAGAAGTGAACTTCTAGTATGAATTCAGTGGTGACATTGACTCAGTGTAATGCAGCGTTGTCTAGGGGTATGTAGACCATTGTCTGAAAACTTGGTCTGGAGAGAGGGATGGAAAGCAAGCAGATATTTCAATAAACTCATCATCTTCATAGAGTCTTTCCTGTGACACTGCATGAGTTTAACCTTCTCGCTCTCCTTATTTTCTTACTTTTATTTGAGCACCTCTTAGAAATTGAGTTGGTGCTTATGAAATGGTCAAGGGTTTCCAGAGTTCATTCAGGATTTCTTGTGATAGTTAGGATAACTCTGAAGGTCCTGAGGTTGAGTGGTCTGGAAAGATCTGCTCTTGTGGGGATGAGTCTCTTTAACCAAGTAATAAGCGATAGGACAAGAGGTAATGGCCCCAAGTTGCACCAGGGAAGGTTTAGACTAGATATTAGGAAGCATTTCTTTACAGAACGGGTTGTTAGGCGTTGGAATGGGCTGCCCAGGGAGGTGGTGGAGTCCCCATCCCTGGAGGTGTTTAAGAGTCAGGTTGGCATAGCGCTGAGGGATATGGTGTAGTTGGGATCTGTCAGTGCTAGGTTAATGGTTGGACTAGATGATCTTCAAGGTCCTTTCCAACCCAGACGATTCTGTGATTCTGTGAGAAATCTATTTTTTTTAAGTTTGAATGATCTCAACCCAACTTGAAACCATTTGTTTCTTAAATCCATGTTTTTGCATTGCAACATTTTTAGGTTGAGTCATTATTTTTAACTGAATCCAAGTGCTGACTTCAGAATGAAAAAAAAGTTACATTAGAGTTGACATGGTGGGAAGAATGACTGAAAAACTAAAATCTGCACAAAATGAAAATTCTGTCAAATGGCTGATTGATGGGTTTGGATACAATTTTTTTGAAAAAAGTGTCTGGGAATGGGAAGTGACCAGAGAGGTTTCTGCTAATCCTGATTTTTGAAAGTCCCTAACCCCTTCTGCAAAAGGAAGAGGGCTGGCATATTACTGTACTTGATGTTCTAGAGTCTGCCAGACAGGCAGCAAGAAGTCATTTGATGATCAGCAACTTGCTTTTGAAGTGCAAGAATCTGACTGATTAATAGCTAGAACCATTTTCAGTGATGTGTAACTTCACTGAGGTGTAACAGGGATAAATATTTCAATAACTAGGTGATGTCTCAGATTTGTGTTTCTCCACCAAGCAATCATTTTAATTCATGTTGTTACTGCTTGCTGAGAAATCTTTGTGCAAGTGTTTGCTTTTAATCTGTTCTACCTGAAGCAGTCTGGAGGAAGTTGGCAGATGCTAATAGAGTGACTGTGCTCCTTTCCTTTTTGCTTGGTGCTGGGGGTGGGAAGTGAGCTGGCTTAGATGTGATGTTTTCTAAATAAAGCAGTTTATAGAATTCATGAGAGCTGAGAGAAGAGATACATGATGAAAAACAAAAGAGGAAATAAGGGGCAATGGTAACTGGAACTAGAAATTAATCTGCTACTATTATTTATTTTACCTCATCTTAGACCAATAAACTGTTGTCTGTACCATACTTCATATGTTTATAATGATGTTGCAAAAGGTTAGTGATGGTCTCTCACACTACAAAAGGAATTGAGAAATTCTTGACAAGTCTTGAGTCTTTCTGAACTGTCTAGCTCCACATCTGATGGATGAAAGCATGCTTCCAATTAGCTGGGTTTTCTTTGTTTGTTTGGAGTTTTTTTCTGTTGTTTTTTTCTTTTTTTTTTTTTTTTTTCTTTTCCAAGATGCTACTTCTCACATTGCATGACAGAATCACTTGCTTTGGATGTCTGGGAGATACAGATGCAACCATGCAGTTAATCAGGATGATTTTTCCTGTCCTCAGTTGTGCCTTCAAGAGTATTTGGCAGTTGACAATGTCTACTGATAATTCAGAATAGTTTTGAGAAAAAGAAATTATAAAAGGTACATCTTTCCGATTAGTAGTTACAATCTATTTAAGATATAACAGAACTGGAAAAATATGGTTTTTGTCAGTCCTGTACTTTAGGAAAGGTACAATAGTGGATGAAATGCTCATCACCATCCCACATAATGCACTTCTTGGTTAAAAGCTTCCTGTGTAATCCTGCTTGTTTATGAATTAGGACCCACCAAGAAGATAATCTAATGCTCTGATGACCTTGAAATTTAATCATTGGCCAGACCACTCCTATGCAGTGAAACCAAATTCTTAAGTGCCAAAATTTTAGGTGTTCATGTATGGTTTTAGAGATAGTCTTGCCCCACACACCAGTGCTTTCAGAGGTTTTCAAGAATGTTTCTTTATTTTCTTGTTTTACAGGATATTTGGAGAAGAGGTGTTCTTGATTTTTGTTGGGGGAGCAGGGCATGAATTATATGGGTCTATTTCGAATGGTATTTAGATAGGGAGAGAGGGAGCAGCCATAGCCCAAAACAGGAAAACTGTTTTTCTCTCTGCTTTATCACCTGGGCTACACTGATTGACTAGACAGTTCCTTGCTTCATGTTGGTGTTTTGGCAGAGATTTCTGAGAGGTGGGAGAGATAAGAATAAAATAGAATAGAGCAGATAGAATCTGAAACCATTGTATGTATGTATGTCTAAGTAGATCCAACCTTGCCTTCTTTTAAAAGTTGGAGGGCATGTACTGGGGAAGCTTCCCATATCTCTGCTTTTCATGGCCAGGTAGTGATTAAGTCCCTGAAAAAGCTACTTAGAACAGGAGCTGCAACACTGTATGTGTCTTGGAAGCAGTAATTTTATTTAGCATTATCTTTTAAGAACCAAATACATAGTAATATTTTTGTACGTTTTCTTACTGTATAAGTTGTAGCCTTTTGCAAGGCTTCAAAACCAAAAATGAATTCTTTTAATCAGATTGGCAGATAAGCTGTTTTCATTGCTCTTCAGGATATTGATCTATTTACCCCCCTCCACACCCTCAGTGTGTCATTTGGAAATAAAACAAGAAAATCTTCAGGTCGTTGTTTCTCTTCCTCTGAATCTTGGCTGCTCAACCTGCAGAAGCTGCTCTGCGTCAGTGTATGTGTGTAGGTAAAACAGTTCCAAAATTCCAACAAACTAATTTAGCAGTGATTAAAAACAATTTACAGACTTGTGAGTGCTCCCTTGTCAACACTGACTGACATTGCATGTAGGTTGGGTTGTGTCTGCTTCATGTGGGAGAACTTGCTCCCTGTGTCTTATCTGAACTTTCGGTTTTGCTTATGTAAAGTCTAAGAGCAGACTAACTTCATTATTCCATTTTTATAGTAATTTATTATTTATTCAAACTGTGGGGGTTTTTTTTGTTGTCCAGGAAGTTTCTCAGTTTTCATTCAATTTCTGAACTGGCTGAATATGTGGGAGTATGTAACATCAGTAAACTATTTCATTGCAAATGCTTTCGGAAGATCTGCAGATGCATGTCTAGAGTTATTCTCTCCCTGCCTAACTTTCGGGAAGTCTTGGAATCAACTTCTCTCCTGCCCACTTCATCTGGAAGATGGTGTTGTATGATTTTCTTAACTGTAAACTGAATGAGAGTTTTGGGCTGTCTTTTGACCAGTCGTTCTTTAGGTTTGTTGACTTGTCATTTATGAGATCAAGATCCATGTTATTCTTTTCAATTTGTAATATGAAGGGAAGAAGAAGCCTTCTAAGTAATAAATGGTTTTAAAGATTCCACAAAAATGTATAGATTGCTTGAGGTTGGTGGCTTAAGCTTTTTAGTGTTCAGTCCATCAGTCCTGCATATTTCTACGTGCAGAGGATAAACGTGAAACAACTATATATTCCTTGAAATCACAGCGCTCTTAGGAAAAAATAAAAAAAAGTGTGTGTGTTTTTTGTTGTTTTTTTTTTTTTTTTTTAAACTGGACTGAGCATTTTTGAATTGCAACATTGTTTTTCCTGTTGGGAGGAATAATTCATGCATGAGTCTTTATCCTGTTTTCATTCTAAGATACACAGTACTAAACAATTAGATATGCAAAGACCTGTTTCTTTTATTCAGCTCAGCAGCACGTTGGTCTGCAAGCAGCTCTGCTGATTTAAATGGAATTGTTTCTGAATAATGTTAGAAGAGTTAGAGCATATTTAGAAGGTCGTGTTTGATTCTGATGAGGCTACAGTTGCGGCAAAGCATTCAAAACATGTATGAGTTGCAGAACACGGCCTCATTACAAATGGGCAATTATGCAAATGTGAATGTGGTCTTCCATGTCTGGAGATGTCTTCAGAAGTGAAACTGTACATTTTAGTGTTGTACCACCTTAGATCAAGGTGGTGTGCAGAACATTTCACCTATTATCTGCTTGAACAATTTCTTGCATTTGTTTCAAAATTCTATTCTATGGGTTTGTACATAAAATTCCAATAGAAATAAGATTGGTTTTCTTGGTTATCTTTTATGGGCCTTTTACAAGTAGCTCATGACCATTACTCTAGAGCACAAAGCCAGTGGCCTGGAATATAAAAAACTCATTGCTTGTCACTGAAGTAGAGGTATCTCTGGAGAGGATGATGAAGGGTTTATGCTGAAAAGGACACAAACACTTTTTTTTTTTTGAGTAAAGTTGTCTTATTCAATTAAATGTGCTAGGAGAGTGTTAAATGTGTAGAGTCAAATGATCACATTCATTGACTGAATAATAATATCACTGATGTTAGTGTATGTTTTGCGAAACAAAAAATGTGATGGGGTCTGTGATGACAGTAACTTGGGAACCCTGCATCCAAAGGCCTTGGTGGTTTTTGTGTGTGTAGCAGAGCCATTGGCCTAACCATGCTTTTGGCCTAAACCAGACAGACACCTGTGCGTGTTATAAATTTTAAGCATGAATATATTTTTGTTATCATGTATAGAAGTGTTGAAGCTCTGCAGAAAATAAGTGACAGCTACTGAATATGTACTAGTGTTCTCCCAACAGGAAAAATCCCCCGAACATTTTCTTCTGAGATATTGTTGTTCATTAATGTGGAGACACTAGCAAGTCTGCCTTGGGAAATTCCATAATATCAAATGTAGGGTATTCTGTAGATGGTGACACTGAAAACAGACTCTGCAATGTGACTGCTTGAAATTTTCTGGATAACCATGGTGTGATACGGTGCTTGGGAGATGGTAGTAAATTTCTATTTTCTTTACACTCTGTCTGTGTCCATTCCTGGGGTAAGCTGACAGCATACACATTTTTGGACTAGATTTGATCAATGCCTGCAATACTGAGTTTGGCCCGCTGACAAAATTGGTCAGACTACGTGGTTCATGGTCTTCAATAAAGCTGTGCCAGAAGATATTCTGTGTACTATGCTGTTTTACCACCATCACTTGGTTCAGTCAACAGTTGTGGAAAAAAAGCTGTGAGAACTAACACTGGTGTAGTTCTGTCTACTGTATATGACTAGAGAAGATGTAAAAGAACACCAAATCACTACTTGATTCAAAATACCAAGTTATCTAGAGGGATAACTTGTCAAGACTTGTTTCTATTAGCATCCTTGCTAAGTTGAATTACAAGGTCAGAATAATCACTACAATTACTTGGAGATTCTGAATGTGAGGATATGTGGGTATATGTGGTACTCCTTTGTAGTCATATTTTTTCGTTTAATTCATCATTTAATCCTTGTTAAAGGGATATTTTTGAAATAGAAAAGTAAACTCTGTGAAATAAGCAAGATCACATTTGAAGCATTGCATCCAAAGGAAGCGGCACACAGAACATTATGCATCCGAAAAGTAGAGTTCTTCTAAAAAGTAGTATTATCCCATACAGGTGGGTAGAAAAACTTGCATTAGCCACAAGTATTGAAGAACCCATGAATCTGACAAAGCTGTGCTTGTCTCTTTCTCATCAGTGCTTTTGTGAAGTTCCTACTCCAAATTTCAGCATGTGGTTGAGGTGTCATTTGAAAATGGCTTTTGTGAGGAAAGATGTCTGAATACTCCTGTACTTCATGATATGCAACATTTTAACAATTATGTTTATATACGCTTAACATACTTGTTACCATGTTATGATAGGTAAAGGCTTAGATGTCTGTTCTTTTGCAGCTGTTTGATTCCTGTGAAAATAGGATGAATTTTGCTTATGACTGTAACAGCTGGTATTGCATGGTATGTAGTGGCCAAGGATATTACTTCAGTTCCTCTCTTTTTTTCAGACTGATGTGGCAGGGAGGAGCCTGTGGAAAAAGTGAGAACAATAAACAAGGTTCTGTAGTATACCGAAGAGTATCCCTGAGCGCAGCCATAATACAGCTATGTAAGAAATAATACTAGCCTTGCTGTTAAGGGAAAAGTATTGGGAATAGCAGCTAATTACTTCCTAGATCTTAAAAAAAAAAAAAAAAAGATAGTAATGACTTCTGCTCAGAGATAAAAGTAAAGGCTTCTAAGGAATGCTGGTCAAGCTCTCTAAGAATTTGTTGCCTGATTGCAGAATGCCTTACTTGATTAGGAGAATGAGCATTAATGAATTGTGGAGAAACCTGAAGTGCAGCATTTGGTGTATGTGTGTTTGTTTGGAAATGGGGATTGGAAGTCATTAGGAAGAACGCCTCTGTGTGTTCTCTGCCCTATTACTGGGTAATGAACTGTTTGCTGAACAGCAGCGGTGAGCACCTGATGGCCACCAGCAGCTGATTCTCCATGAAAACGGTGACACTTTCACAGAAATACGTACTGATTTAATTTTCCTTCTGCCGTAGGGAATCATAGGATGCTTTGTTTATTATCTCTTTGGCTAACAGAAATTGGTGGTGGAAGTACTGACACATAAATTCCTGAGTATGTCAGGAGCTTGGTGAGATATTCTGTTGCATGAACCTTCTCAAGACTGAATGCCTTTGGATGCAGGAAGCAGTGCTGTGTTCAGTGCTCTGGCAGTTGATTTTTTTGTTTTGTTTTGGTTTGGTTTTTTCTATCTATGGAGAAACACTGCAAATTTGAATGATGAACTCTCATAATCCTGACTGGATAAGGAACATCAGTCTTATTACAATAAACTTACTCTTGAGGAGTCCTCGCCTATTATGAAATGGTCAGATTGGTCTGTAATATTACTGATTCTGCAGCTATATATGAAAAAGGGATTGGGCTTCAAATTATAGGGCTTTTTGATGTTTAAGTAGGAACAAGACAATCCTTTCCTTTGCCACCCCTCAAGTACTGAACCCAAAACATTCTGGACCTGTTGCTTTTCTTTGCATCTTGACTTTCTCTGACTTGAACTCTGGCTATTTTGAGAAAGTTTACTTTTGTTTTATAACTCTTCATGCCAGGATCCACCCTAAACTGAAGGTCTTGACTCCCTCTGGTTCTTCTGGGAGCTCAACAGTAGTTCCTGTGCATAGCAGCTTATTTCCACAAAAGCTCAGTCTTGTATTATACCTGTTGTACCTGGACAGATTTGGGTTGGTATGTCAAAAACAGTTTGTAATACGATTCTTTGCTTGCCTCACATAGGAGGAGGCATGCTTCCTGTTAACTTCGGTGGGAGTTGAACATCAGTCTTCATCTCTTTAGATGAGTAAATAATGAATTATTGCATAGAGGTGAGGGACAATTGTTTCTTTTTCATTTGGACCTTTTGCATGTTGCTGTGAATGTGGGCAAGGACCAAGACAAATGTCACCTGATTTTTGGTTAGCCATTGGATATGCAGCAAGGGAGAGGGAGTAGGGTGCGTGTGTGGAATAATCAAAACAATAACATCTTGAGAACATGGACTGGAGCTCTGGCTTCCCTTTTAAAGGTCACTTGATCTTGAGGCTGAACAACTGGTTTTCTGCTTGTTCATTACTTTCCAGATAATTGCATTTCTTTCTACAGAGGGCTGGTGAGTGTTTTTTCTCCCAGTAGAGTGCTGTCAGAACATTTCCTTAATCAGTTGAGGGACAGGAAGAAATCTGTGAAGCAACACCAAAGGTTCTTGGGGGAGAAGAGGGATTGCTGTGACTGCTAGGTGTGCATTACCTTCTAATGAGACAAAAAATACATTGGAAGGTGTAGGTTTTTGCACAAAGTAAATTGACCTAGTCAATTAAGTCAATAAGAGAGAGGGTTATATTTTCATAAATAAATTTCTAACAGTAACTGTGTTTTTCTTCACTGAAGTGAAGAGAAAGTGTGAACCATTACTGTGTTAAGTAGGATAAATGTTAGTTGGATGCAAACACAAACACGACGTTTTTTTTAAAACGTCACTGAAACACTGAATTAATGTTTAATCCTGATGACTAAATGCATTAATACGTATATTTCTTACTATCTTAGATAAATGAGCTTTTCAGGCAATTTTGTTATTCCCTCAGGGCATGGTTTCCACTTGTCTGAGTATTACTGTAATTAGCTGATGACACAGTATCCCAGTAGCTATTTTTAAGATACGGTACCTCTGTCACTAGACAATAAATTTAGTTTGGCTTATTTGTTTTTAATTAATGAAAAGGAGGTCTTTTGTTTGAAGGAATCAGATGATACTCTTTGGGGATATGAAGTATTTAGTATCATACAGGCAGGGTAGAACAGATAGACTGAATTTAGATGTTGTGGAAGATCCTTGCTGCAAAAGGCAGTTCCCACAAGTTTTTCTATATGCCCTCCATTTTCTTGGCTCCCAAAATAATTAAATTCTTATTTTACCAAAATAGAAACTACCATACTCTCTTAACTGGCTTTCAAACAAAAGTTATTATTTGAAGTTATATCATACAAATCGAGGGGCACTGGGGAATTTGAACTTCCCTGTTAAAACAGTTTGGTAGGTGCAGTTAACTGAATAGCCGAGTTGATGGTGCAGGCAGTTCTCCATATTCTGTGTGGTAGCTCATCACGGGAATGTGTACTACTAATGCATGGCTGACATTGGAGGATACAGTCTGGCTACAGATAACAAATGTGAAGTTAAAAAAAAAAAAAAAAGTCCTTTTTAATTCAGCTGCAAAGCTGAAGCTACGACTGGATGCGTTTTCCAACAACTTTTTACATAAAGATTTTTTGCCTGGCATGAGACATCGCTCCGTTTGTTCCACCTGTTTGTGTGACAGTTATCACTGCTGTCATTTACATTGCTCTTGTTCATGAGCACACCAGAATGTGAGTCCTTGGGTGGGAAGTACCTTGATTTTCTTCATACCTGCTGGATGCTTGACCTGTGTAGAATCATTCTTAACACTTGACAATATGAAAGAATAACTTGTCTAGCTTTATCTACTGAATAATATTGGGCAACCATATTTGAAAATAAAGACTGGAAATCCTTGAATTATAGAATGGTAAGGTTGGAAGAGACCAATGAAGATCATCTAGCCCTCCTTGAAACAGGAGCTGAACTAGCTTCAGAGTTAAGTCAGGGTGTTTATGGCCTTGTCCTGCTGAATTTTAAATAGCTTTAAGAATGTAGATCCTCAGACCTCTCAGGGCAATCTGTTCCAGTGCCTATCCATGCCCACTGTGAATTTTTTCCATTTTATATCTAGCAGTGATTTGCAGTGTTGCAACTAGTTGTGCTTGTCCTTTCACTGTGTTCATCTGAGAATTTTCATCTGAAAATTCTGACTCCATCTTCTCTGTAACCACCTGTGAGGTAGAAGAGAGTAATTTGGTCCAGTTAGCCTTCTTGTCTTCAGGCTAAAGACACCTATTTCCTTCAGCCTCGGCTTGTGTATGCCCTGTGTTCCAGTCCCCAACCATGTTAGTATCCTTCTACTGAGCCACCTCCAGTTTCTCAGTGTCTGTCTTACAATGAGAAGCCCCAAACTGGACATTGTTCCAGGTGAGTGTTTGTAGGTGCTGCACGGAGGGAAGTAATCACTAGCTACCAATGCACTATTGAGTTAGCCCTTTTCATGGCTTTGTGTTCAGCTGGTCTGCTGGTCCTTTTCTGCAATGAGAAATATAAGCAGATTTTTATTTTCCCCTTCTTCAGATACTTTTAACTTGGTTCTCAGCTGCTTGGGATTTTTCTTCTAACTCCTCGCTTGGTCATGTAGATCTTAACGAGGGAGATTTTGGTGATAATTCCCTATGACCAGCTATAAAGAACCTACCTTGGGCTGGGATTTAGTTCTCAGATGTTTGTTCTTTCTTTCACTAAGATATAATAAGTAGGTTACAAATACAATGAAAACGATGCTATTTTTTATGCATATGCTTCTGTTACTGTTCAATCGGAGATGGATAATAAACAAACCTCACTTCTCTCCTTGTTACCAAGTTCAGCTTGATTAATGCCAGTTAAATGTGCCAGTGGCTGGCTCTCAGCTGTGTTCTCAGTTTTCAATAAGCCACTTCATCAAAGTGCAAGGTTTGCAGTCCTCAACCTGCATCTGTTTCTTTCATTCTTTTCATTTCTGTCAGTGACCTCTTTCTTTTGAAATCAGGGAGATGGTGTTGAAGGTAATGAGTTCAGCTGTGGACAATATGAACAGCTCCTGAATGTATTTTTTCTTTCAGTATAATTGTTTGCAGATGTTTGGAGAAATAAAGAATGGCTAAAATAGCTAAAAATATCAGAGGTGTAAACCTCATTGTTTTCAGTGAAGGCAACAGAAAATATTAATGCTCTTCAGTGTGTTGAAAAAGAGAGAGTGCTTTGAGATTTCTTTAAAATGGTAATTTGTTATGCAGTGTCTTTATTAAAAACCAAACAGCATAGTCCATCCTCAATAAAAATTTTATTGTCTATCAAATGCAGATGTACACTGATTAGAGGAAATAAAGATGTTCTGTTCCTTAGCTAGTTAATAGATTTTTGTTGCAACTCTTATACTAAGTTGTTCTTGGCACAGATCAGTGTTGCATTAGAAGAAATCCTCATAGTTTTCCTACAGGGGGAAACCGTAGTTTCCTAAACCACAGGAAACCAGGTTTAGGAAACTGTAGGAATTGGTGGGGGAAGTGTTAAAGGGTTAGATTGACTGTAGGGATGATTGAAAGCTTACATGAAATTTTTCTTCTTTATCAGTTTATCCCTTTCAAAATTTCACCTCCAAAGTAGATTTCTTCTATTTGAAGAAACAGAACAAAACATGTCACTTAAAATACAATTTGTGTTTCTAACACAGAATTTTCACTACATCTTGAATTTTAGGTAATGCTTCTATTCCCCAAAGACTGCTGTGTTAACAAATCGGAAAAATGCCATGCAACTGGAACTACAGTGATGTATCAGAGCTATATGGTCACCATCCTCAGCAAACTGACACTGGGGAGAATCATGTTCAAAATTTTTTTTGTGCTTTGTGGAGTGACTGTAGTTAGGGCCTGATGAAAGGACATGGGGTTTCGCAGTTATGGTGGCAGCTGATTAGACAGAAATTAAGTTCTATGCTGTCAGAGATGCTCTTCAGCAGCATTTTCTTTTTCTTTTTTTCATGAGGATTTGATGTTCTAGTTCTCAGTTTAGGTTCCTGTTAATGAAATTTAGTGTTATCTTTTGGGATTTTCCTTCTGTGCCTAGCATACACCTGTGTGCTTATATAGTGTTACTTTTATACACAGCCCTGTTAAAGGGGTGTTATGTAAAACAGATGCTAAGAAATTATATTTACATCTGAGATCTTGAAGTTAGGCTTGATCTGAGTAGAATTAATAGGTAATATTGGGAAGGTATGAAGAGGAGAGATTTCAGTGAATAGAGATGGAAACATGAATCTGGTGGTTGGATATTGGGATTTGGGACACACAGACTCAAGCACTTGCTCAGCTTCCATCAGAGGTTTTTAGTGTAGATTTTTATGCCTCTGGTAAAGAGATGCTGTTTGAACTTTAGTTTGTCACAGTCCAGGCCAGGATTTCAGCACTCATGCAAGTTTACAAAATCTCTCTGGTGCCAGTATAGGACAAAACCTGACTTTAAGGACTGCCATGAGACCAAATGGTTTTTAATCAGTTTGCACGAGCAATGGTAGTAAGCATGATATTAAATAACTACTTGCTTCTGTAAAATGTATGACTTGACAGGAATGTTGATATGAGTTTTGACTTAGTCTTATGTGAAAATCATAAGCCAAGAAGTTTAAAAACAGAGAAATCATCTTGACACTTTGAGAATAAGCTTTTTTAATCTTTTTCTTTCTTGTCAGCTGCATTCATTTTTGTTTTAATTCCATTTTCCCTAAATGAAACAACCCTTTTTCAGTCTCATTTTGAAAGAATGCAAATAGAAAGTCCAGCAAATGAGGTGTATAAATGCGTGAATTGGACACAAAATGTCAACACACAGTTGGCCTTTTTTACATTTGCAGTTGTCATTGCCAAGGGAGTAAGTGACATTCAGCATTGGCTTCGGTGTTATATCATAGCATGCCCCTATGGCAGTATCCCAATGAGGCAGACAGAGTTTCACAGCGAGAAGTGCAGAAGCAAATATCATCTTTTTTTTTTTTCTTTTTTTTTTCGTAAGTGGTTTCGTGATATTTTCCTTAGTGTGAAGATAGCACTTTGAAATAACATAATCTAAGGCAAGTAAGTTAACTGCTGGTGAAAGTCTTTCCTCTAGGTGAGAGTTTTCAGCAGAGGGGAACATAGAGAGAAAGGATGCCTCAGTGGCTAGGGTGCTGGCATGAGTCTTGGAGTCTGAGGTTCATTCAGTTTCTTTATTTGAGAGAGACTTATTAAATTGTTCTTTCCTCACTACCTCTGCTGTTTGAAGGGCATTGAAAACAGAAAGCTGCAAGGCTGTGAAGAGCTCAGATGGTTAGCTATTGAAAGCCATGTTGACACTTTTATGATCAAAATCGTGATTTCTAGTCCCAGCATTCTGGTGGAGTTCAGAATCTGGTGTAGCAACTCGCCCAAGGTTCAGTGGTGGGCATTTGGGCCAAAGGTCATTCACTAACCTTTGTCCAAGGGAATGGTGCCACTTACCACTCTCTAGATACAGAATTAACTTGAAATCAGGCTAAGGAAGGAGAGGTCGTACCATCTTGGATAAATCTGTCAATTCCAAGGTGCAGAGCCTTGAGTGGTGAGCAGGATCGTGCTATCCTATCAGTCTTTCATAATCAATAGTATGTGCTAATGTGAAATGCTCCCCTGAGCAGTGCTAAATTTGATCAAACTTGTAAATGCTGCATCGTGTTCGGTCTTGTACCAGACCATGATTTACTGCACTGCCTTACCTTGAACTTCACTTCAAAACACTAAAGCAAAAATGAGGTTGTTTTCTGAAAGTGGATCTGTGATTAAAAAGAGAAAAGGATAAAGGTTGAGAGGGCTGGTTTTTATGCTTTTGTGCAGGAAAATTTGTTTTCACTGTCTCTCAGTTGCAAGACTGATGTACCTCCTACAGGAAACTGCTTTTCTAGAGTAACTGGCATGCCAACACCTTTATTGCTTGGAATACCAGTGATTCCACCTGATACACCTATTGAATACATGTGCTCTTTATTTTCTGGCAAGCAAGGGAGGCATCCTTCATATTAACCATGCTGATGAATTGATTGGAGGATGTTGGAAGAATATGAAATTCACGTTAAAGAACAGTTAGGTAGTGCACTGTCTTAGACCTTGGGGTTTCCTGAGTGTTGGTTGCATCTCACTCATTGTGTGACCCTAGAATCTTGCTGAATACATTTGTCATTTAATTGTTACTTTAAAAAACAACCTGTTACTTAACTTCAATGGAATTATTCTTGAATGCAGCTCAGCTAAACTACAGATTGTCTCTACAGCTCAGTTCAACTTTCTTATTTAGAGTACATATATATATATATATATATAAAGGCATTAGCCACGCTCTTCAGTGAGGCTGTTGTCGGACATGTTTCTGATGTGTAATAATGAATGAATGAATGTTACAGAGGAAGCAAGAGGGTTATTTTCCCATTGTTGACCTCCTGTACAGTGTGGGGCATGCTGTCATATGTTCCATCATCTAGTCCCTACCACTAGTACATGCATAGTTAGAGTGACTTTCTTAGAATTACTCTCTTACTTTTGTCCAGCACATAATAAAGATATTCAGCTATTTAGGAAAGAGTATCTTACTTGTATTTCGAGAACATGTTTGATTATTATTTTTCTTTTTAAAGCTCAAAAATCTATTTTTTTGTTGCCTTGTATCTAATCTCACTAAATTACAGTGGTTTTGCTTATTTGAATGTGAAACTATCTGCTTTTGTGCCTTATCTACTTCTGTGTATTTTCATTCCTTATAGGTGCATAGATTGAGACTTCTGTACATCTTGAGCTTGGATTTCAATAAATTTTATAAGCAGAGGTCTGACAACAGATCTTTGATTAGGTGTCCTACACTTGATAAATGTTTCCAATCCATCTATTTTTATTACAGAAAACAGAAAAGTTTATCAGTCATGGAATAGTAAGTTGCCTTGCAAATCTTGTTTTTTCCCCCTAGTATGCAGTCACACCTCTTGGTGTCTTGATGTGGACTTGTTTCAGGGGAGAGTTTAGTCTTCTATTAACATTTGTAGATGGTTTTATCCATTAATGCTGACTTGTAGCAATCTGGTTTTGAAAATGTTTTTTTCCAATGTTATGTTCACTGACTTTCTGTGTTTTCTCTGTTTCCAGATGTCAGAAGTTCTTGGCCATATATCTAAATATATTCACAAGCTTTTAAAGACTAAATTAAATATTTTAGGGAATAAAAATTCGTGACGTTATTTGACTTGTTCAAAGCCATATGGGAGACTTTTGAAGTGTTAAACCACTGCATTTGTGATACTTCTATGGAGAAAGAAAGGAACTGTATCTAATTTAGTAGAAAGAGAAGGCATGAATATTCTAGATGGGTAAGTTTAAGTTAGACCTTTAGAGCTGAACCAATACATTAAGTACATGCCTTACTTTGCTGACTTTCTTAGCCACCCATGGCTGTTAAGATACCAGGGCTCTCCCAGAGTCAGAGAGAACAGTGCTACTTGGTGGGACCATCTCTTCTTGGTTTGGACTGCAGCTAGAATGACTTGAATATGGTAAATACCAATTAGTATGGCTTTTTGATGCAGATAGTTTCTCGGCTAAGACTTGAAAGATACCTGTCCTGTCTTTTGATGAAATGTTTGGGAATGAACACAGTGCTATTTTTGGAGCAGAACTGTAACTGGACAGATTCTTTTCTGACTCACTCAAACCATTTAAACAGCAAAGTTCTCATCCTGCTGAGTGACCATGGGGTGAATCTGGCAGCTGTTGAAGAAAGTCTGGTCTGTGGATACAATATGCAAGAAAAGAATGTGCCATGAAGCACTTGTCATACTGGTGACTGTTTCAGCAATTGTAATTTAATGAAAGGGAGTGTGTGTGTGAGTATGCACACAGTGTAGAGGTGCATAATTTCTGTGTGTAGTTTGATACAGAGGTGTGGGTTATAGTTTGCTGACTGAAGATCCTTTGGATGAAAGATGATGTGCTAGTGTGCTGGTAAGTTTATTATTATCCAGCAGAATAGCTATTTTCCATTTTGTCAACAGATTACAGGGCTTGGTTTATGGCTCCTTTTTTGTCTTCTCATGACTTGTCAGATTGCTTCCAAGAGGGTATCGATGTTTCAGATCTACAATACCTGCAGAAGGCACTGCAAGTATATAAAATTAATCTTTCCTTATGCAGCCATTTTTCCTTGACTGCAAAACCTCAGTGCTTTCTTGGTGGGAGGCATTAATGTCTGTCTGCATTTGTTTTTTAAGGAACTTGTGTTTTTTACAGAAAAACTTCACTGAGCATCAGTCTGGCTTAGAGAACTCACTGTATTGAATGACCCAAGCTGCTGCACTTGTCATCCAGCAGACTAAGCAAGTGTAGCATGGACTGCAGAGCAAAACCATCCATTGAGTTTTGCTGCTGGAGAGATTTTTTTTCTTGCAGCTTTTGAATTCTGGGTAATTGAATAGGAATGATTGAGCATAGGTAAATTTCCTAAGTATTAATGATTTGGGGGCTTGTTCCAAAGCTTATTGCATTGGTGGGAGAGTCTCTTGCTTTCTTAATAGCTTCTGAAACATTCAGATGTCTAGCAATTAATTCAATGAGCTGCATTACCCTAAGATCACTAGTATTTCAAGTATGTTATTTGAAATTAGACAACTTTTAGCAGAAAAGAGCTTTGTGTGTTGCTTGTAGTATGCTTCTGCTCCTTGGGCAATGCTAATGCATACTGAGAATATCTGAATTAATGATGCAATGAGTGAGGAGGAAAGGATTTTGTTCACCATGCTTAGTTAATGCAGTATGCCCCTATGCTTGCTTTGCTACTTCTCATCTTCCTAAATCTCAGGAAAATTTGTGTTACTCGATGTATGGTGTCCCAGGTTAGCTGGGAGAGGACAGCCACCTGTGGAATAGTGACCAAACTGCACATACTCTGTGACCCTTACCAAGGTGGATTTACTGCTAACTGGAAAGCTGCGCCCCATCTGATTTTTCTCCTGCTGTAAAAGAGTTCATGCATCCACTGCTGCATCATATTCTTCTTCCTTTTTCTGGCATGATATTAAAAGGTATCTGCAGGAAGATGAGATTGCTCCACAACATGATCCACAATCAGAGCTCCTGCGATAGATTGATGTAGTTCTGTATTGGGCCCTGGCATGAATGTCCTGGGGTCACTCCAAAAGCACAGTGACCACTACACTGGCTCCTAATGATAGCAGTTTGTACTAGCACCCATGGTGGATGCTGATTAGTAGGTCATCTCCCTCTCAAAGATGTATCCAGTTTTGGCACTACTGCAAATAGAGCTGTGGACTGTTCTTACAAAGGCTTGACACTTGACTAGTGGTGCACAGGTAGTAGAAAGTTCTCAAAAATTTTCCTTTTTTTAGTTTCCATGTACAGACACAGATTCAGGGTATTTTAAGCTGCTGAGATGCCCAAACAGGACAGTTACTCCCTACAGACAGAATACTTCAACCTTCAAGAAAAAACATTCTACTAAATAAGCTTCTCAGCCTGTAATGTGAATTTTTGAGAGACTGTTAAAATTACTGCTAGCTGCTGTTCCAGTCTGGTTTTACAGGCTGGACGTGGATCACTTGTGTTACAACATTTGTGGATCATAACTGAAGTGAGTTACTGCTTTATTCCTCTGGATTTAAAATAATCTAAGATGGCAGAGAGCAAGCGGGCTCAAGGATGGGAGGATGAGGACATAAGACTACATGTTAGAAGAGGCAAAGCTTGCACTTCATGTGAGTAATTCTGTTTCTGCTGTAAAATCACTTAACAGGGCACAGGAGATTTTTGAGCTTGAGGCTTTTCACTGGTTATCACTAAAAACATATATCAGCTATGGCTGTTTGAAATTTCTGTACAAACTGAAAATTGAAGCAGCAGTTACTATAATAGTCCCACTGGAAAGCACTTTTCTGCTAGTGTATTTACCTAAACTGAAGAGGATGGTAGAAATATACAGACAGCTCTGAATATGGTAGGAACAATGTTAAATTAGATTGCTAACTTTGAAAACTTCCTGTATAGAAGTATTATTTTTATAATCATACCATCCACTTGTTTAGGAACTCTAGCTGGGTAGCAGGATCAATGTGGGTGGTAGGTGCTAAATAACACTGAGTCTTCTCTGAAGTGCTCACAAAAAATGGATCCTTACACCTATATGGGATAATACACACATATAAATATATATATATGTATTCAAAGAAAATTAGAGCTGAATGCAAGTGACAGTCCAGTAGAATTCCCTCCTTCCCCACCCCCTCCAACTAGGTGTGCCTTGTTTAAGTTCATGATTTACTTAAGTAAGGAGAGGAAAGAGAGCCAAGCAGGAAGTTTTGAAAAACTTAAGTACTCACTCAAATAACTATAAAGTTAAGGATTTTATTTTGCAAACATGCTCCAATTTTGCAAAGTAGACCCTACAGTTCAGGAAACATCTAAATTGAAGCTGTCTCTGCAGCCTTTAGAGCTTTCATATGCTCTGCAATATATTTGTGCAACTCTTTCCAGTTGGAACCTTGCCTCCTTTAGATGGACTGGCAAGTGATGGAGGCAGCTGTTCATGTTTATTTTCATCCTTGTCCTTAAACAAATGGACTTTCTCATTCTCAGTATGCTTGTTTCACAGCCTGTTGTCCATTTGTCTATTGAAGGTCCAAACTACTCTCAAACTAGTAAAAATTTGAGTCGTGTTCGTTAACTTTATGTGATTTATTCCAGATTTACATGGCTGTTAGTTAGAGTTGTGCTCAAAATAAGGCACAGATACTGAATAAAACAAAGAAGCCTGTGATTCATATAGTTGGCAGGGCTGGGTTAATCTCCCTGAACATCAGCTCGTTTTGACATACACCAAGTAATTATTCCACACCATGAAATAAGAGTTCTTAAAATGCTTTTTAGTATTGTGAAATAACAATTCTGGGCAGTCTTGTTCCCATATATTTGTTAGAAGATGCTTGGTCTAAATTATATCTGTGGGTTTAAATTCAGCAAGCTAAATGATGTGTAGGTGAAGAAGTTGCTCTTTATGCCCTTGAATTTGCACCTACCTTTTACTTTTAGATCCTTATACCAGTTGGTCCCCCACTTGGTTGGAGAGATTAGTATTGGGTAGGTGTTTAAACAGGTTTTTATTCAAATGTATTGGACATCAGGAACTCAAATATCAGTTCAAATGGAAATTGCATCATTCCGCTTGATGTTAGTTAGGGTCAAGGCGGTTTTGGGGCTATCTTTCTGGAATATGGGAGGGCAGCTATCTGAGCTGAAACAGTCTGGCTGCTGTCCTGCAGCTTTGCAGCTTGGGCAGAGCAGGTGGTGTCAGGAAGATCACAGGGTAGAGAAGAAACTGGTGACTAATCACAAAGGACCCTCACTAATTGTTATGGCTTGAGTATTTTGATCAGAGATAAGGCAATGACTGTAGCTAAGGAAGAAAATAGCTTCTTTTGAGGTTGAAGTTGTCCTTATTTTTCCACATCTTCCTGTGAAGAGCACAAGTTACTCATTCTAGGAGAGGCAAGCAGATAGTCCTGTGAGAGGTGTTCCTTTCTTGCAGGAAAGTGGAGAACAGTTTGGAGCAAATAATAGCTTGCATGTATATCTTAGAGTAAAGAGACAAGGCTAACTAAGGCACTTGTACTGAGGAAGACAAAGCAGAATCTCAGAAAACTAACCAATAAAAACCAGACGCTTTGGTTGCTGTCATGGTAGCATGCCATTGCAATGAGTGCCTATTATCATGACCCAGAGAGCACTGGGAGCCTTAATTGGTTGAGAGCCGTAATTGCCCTGCCCAGCCTCACCAGGGACCTCCAGCCATGGCAAGGACCTCTGTTCAGAGCTGTCTCCCTGTCTCCAGCAGTCCTGACTTGCTGCCTGAACATCCCTGACTGACTCTGGACCTGATCATATCTCACCTTGTGTGATGGTGCCCAGCCCCTGGCACTGTCCCTACCCTGGCTCTGCTCAGGTTCTTTGGGGCTGTCTCCTGTTTGGTGGGGCAATGCCACTGCCTGGCTTCCCTTGAGGAGCAGTCCTCTGCTCCTTGACACCTCAGCCCTTCCTCTTTGTTGCTAAGCTAATGAGAGCTTTCTAAGCCCTTTTAGGCAGAGAGGGAATAGGAACGCATCCAGGATGAATGTTACATGCTAATGAAACCAAAATGTCAGAGAAACTGGCAAAAGGCTCATTATTCTGTAATAATCTACATATCTATAGGGAATAACCAGTGGCTGCCAATGTTTTAATGTAGCTTAAGTCTGGATAGGCCTACTATTTTTTTCTTTTCTATAATTTTCTGTATTTCTTGGTTTTTAAGTGGAGGAAGATTGAGTATCTGCTTCCTGAGACCAGTGGAGGATAGGTGAGAGTGTGCAGACTTGTACTTGAGTTGAACTTTAAAAGATGATGTTTTCTTCTTTCAAAATTTTAGGGAAAAATACATTTTTCTGGTTCCTGATTTCCAAATGTGTACAGAGTTGCATGTGGAACTAATTAAAGAAGTTAGAAGGTGTTATCTTCATGTAGCAATATAGTGTCAGGGACCATTGAGATAAAAGTTCTTTCTGCCTGCTCAAGCCTAGCAAGTCAAGCCTATGAATTTCTAGTGAAATCATTCCTACTCTGTGGCATAATGCATTATGAAAATGCTATTTTATTTTAACAGTGTAATGAAATACTCCTGCATCACAGGAATTGCTATAAATATTTTTTTACTCTCTTCTTCCATTCTCTCTTTCATTCCGTTTATCTTTTTTTCTTAAATAATCTTTGATTATTTAGTTGCTGTACAGTGTTTACTGGGCGGTATATTTTCTTTAACAATCTTACTGCAATGTCAGTAATATAATTAACTTTTTTACAGTATTCAAGGTGAAATATCAATAGAGAGATAAAAAACCTTTTTAATTTGTGTTTGTTTTCAAAATCCTGTGCAATTCCTTGAAAATCAAGGAGACGAACTATTTTTTTAATGCTATTTTGCAGGTGCTATATTCACCCGCCTTCCAAATTAGACTATTTGTGTTTGAATATGTCAGAGAGGGAAAATTTCCACTTTCTGTAATCCTTGACTTCTGGTTGACCGTCTGATTTTTTCACATTCCAGTTAGCTTTGATATACTCTAGGCAGGCGTACTTTGTAGAGGGGAAGAGCTCTGGCAATATAAAAGGCTGCGAGGCAGGGAGACAGTTGAAGACCCCAGGTAAAATAAAGACCAGTTGGTGGTGATGCATATGTAGAGCTGACAACAGATAAAGACTCATACTTCAGCCTTTAAGATAATGGTTCCCAAATAGGTAGTGTAGAAGAGCTGAGTGTCATTCTGCTCTGAAGGTTTGCTACTCCTTGCAATAAGGAAAGACCTTTCAGGGTAGTAGGAGCTGCAGGGCTGTGACCAGGGTAGAGCAGCCTCTTTGATCCTGGTACAGGTAACTTTAGAAAGTTTGGGAAAGGTGGCAGTGAGCGGAAGTTACAAAGCCAAATTCTGAGCTGCACTGTTGGGGCACCTGGAGTCATCTAGTGGATGTGTAGTTGGTCACATATTATTTTGAGAATCCTTAAGACAGCGTTACATTTTGTAGGAGGACAAATTATTGAGCTGTACAGATAGGAGGGGCAAGGACACATAGCACAAACGATTTATTCAGTCACCAAGTCTTTCAAACCAGAGAAGCATTGGAAATAATGTCTAATAGAAGGAAGTAAAAATGGAGGGGTATGTAGTGCTTCCTTTCCTTCTCCCTTGGAACCTTTAAAATTCATGAGGCAGCATCTTTCTGACAGTGACTCCTGTCTCTTTACAGGTCAGCAGGGTGTTCTTCTGGAGTGGTGGTAGGCTACAGGCTATACCCATGATTATCTGTCTGTAATTATCTGCCTTTTAAAACCGTGCAGAACAAAAGATCACCACTTTACCTTCACCTAACAAATGGACAGTGAATGTTTGCAAGCTGCTAAATTTGAATAAAAGCCATTTGGAGTCAATAGTTAACATGGCTGACATGGGGATTCAGCTGCAGTGTTTGAGCTCTTTGTATTCCCCAGTGTATTGCTGCAAACTACCAGAAAGACAGAGGTAAAAGGGAGAAGATGGCTCCCCTAGAATATAATAGAACAGCAAAGTGTTCTAATATGGCTGGCAGGTTTGCTTATTTAATGCTATTTTAAGCTAATGAAAGCAGTATTTCATCTTTGGATCAAGGTTTATACATATTCTTACAGTTGTGAGGGTTGTCAAAGTAATTGATGTACTGCCAAAACTGCAGTGAGGATACAAATAGATTCTTGTGTGGGTTGGAGTAGATCTCATGGTAATTTAGTGGCAATTGGTGTGTGTAGGAAGACTATTTAGTCCCTTGTTCTGAGGTAAAAACAGTCCATTGGTAATGTAGATCTTGAGGAATATAGATGTCTTTCTGAATAGGGCCAGTAGTTTATCTAACCTTGTATTTTGCTTAGATCAGTGGACAAAACTTCAGGGGAAGTTGCCACCATCTTTTAATTTGAGCTCTGACAGATGCCCTGGATGAGCTTCTCTTTACATCTGCATATGATGGTTATGTCTTGGCCCTTTAACATGAGCAAAGGTGTGGTCCTTCTGATCAACTGCTGGTATGAATGCTTTGTGGGAGAGAGAGGAAAGTATTCACAGAGCTTGCTCTGAGTACCTAGCAAGGATGCAATGCAGCACGTTAACCTTCAGAAGCCAGCATTTCTTGTATATCAGCAAATAGCTGGGTGATCTTTCTGGGTGGCGTGACTGTGTTCTCCATTCTCCTCCCTGCGCATCCTCGTGCTACGATGCAACTGCGCAACGCCCTTGTCCTGCAGTGTGCTCTGTGGTCTCTGACCCAGGCTCTTCCAGATCAAGGGCTTGGCCAGAGCGTATGGTAGCTCTTATTCCTACTTCATGTCATAAGAAAAACAGGGCTCAAAGGTGAGGGAGCAGTGAACCCTCCACTGGTCTTGTTCTGTTACAGACTTATGCAGTTACGGTGTGGATCTCTACTGGAAGCTCAGAAGTGTTTCTATGTCCATCACTTTAGGTACAGGAAAGTGGCTTTGTATACTTGATAGAACCATTTTGTGTTAATTTATGCTGCCCAAAGGTGCTTCTAGTTAGGGAGTTAGTGAAGACTACCAAAGGTGTTGAATATGACCATGTGTTTCATTGAATCAACAAATCCTTATGTTTCGTCCAATACCAAAAAAATTTAATACTTCTCATTACACTATCCAGTTGAACCATGTCTTTTGCTCTCTTGAAATTAGAAAACAAACACTTAGATATGTGCAAGAGATGCACGATTGCTTTCTAATAATGTATGTTAAGTTGTACACTGAGGTTTTTTTACTTTGAGAAGTTTCACCTTATATTTCCGGAGGTGTCCCTTTTGGACAAATGTCCCTTCCAAGTAGAAGTGATGACATCTTGTGATGTGTCAGAGAGAAGCAGGCAGAGAACTGGTCCAGTGTTCTAGTTTGTTTCTTTTCAGTGAAGAATGGCAGGGGTGCTGCAGGCAAGAGTAGGGGAAGACTTTGAGCCCAGTAAAATATAGCCAAGAACAGAAGTGGTTGTAAATGACCTGATAAAAATGAAGGAGAAGCTTACTGTGTTCAGTGACTGTTTCTGAAGAGGAACTGTATATTTTTTGCTGTTCCTGTTGCTATACAGTTTAAGATAGATCCAGCCTGCATTATGAAACTTTTTTAAAAATTGCAAAATACTGGGAAATAAATAGCGTTTTGTTTGGGGAAACCTACCAGTGATCTGTTACTGCTATGATGCTCTGGTAATCAGTCACTGGTGTTACTGATGTAAGTACTGGTTGATGTTTATAAACTAGATGGTACACAGTGACTTGTTTTCACTTTGCCTGCTTTGAGTTGTAAGCTTCAAATGCATGAAAAAGTGAAAATAAGAATGATAATACTTTCCTTGGCTATCCCAGTTATCATGCACACCATCTAGATTTGTTTTCTCATGCAGTTCTTTTTTCAAAGTTTAGTTACCCTGGTCCTGCTTTTCTTTTGGCCTGTGACATATATCCACCCGGGATATTACACTAACCAGATCTGTGGAAATATTTAGGTGTCTTACAGACCTTTCTTTTCTGTTTTCTTTTTTTTTGGAGGTGGTGGCTAGGGGTAGGAACCACTACTGTTTTAATACTTGGACTAAGTGGTTTCAGTTTTCTTTGATTTAGGTACCCTTTTGCAGTTGAGGTGAAGGCACACTAATAGCTAATTTAAGTCTGAAAATGGATTTTCTTTTCTTATTGCCTTTTATGAACTTCACAGAAATTGCCTGTGATCTTTCAAGGGTTGTTAGATGATTGAGAACCACTGAAGTATCAAAATTTGTATGTAGGGGAAATTGCTTGAAAACAGTTGTAAGATTCTGCCAGTAGATGGTGCAGTTAGTAAAAATATACTGTGGAGACAGAATGAATGAACAAATTTTGGGTTTGTGACTTCTAACAAAATCTTTGGCTAGTAAGACAAATTAACTGGTTGGTTTGATTTAATATTTTCTTCTGTTACAGTAAATGTTGCAACCGGTAATCTCAAGTATAGAATTTAGAGAAAGCTATTAACTGTTACAGTATTCAAAATGGTGAGTTTGGAAGTGAATTTGCAGTGCTCAATGATTGAATATGCTGTTAGGTTAAAGCCTCTCTACCCTATATAGTGCAGACTATGACAAATGTAGTCTTTCAAACTAGGACAAAACATTTTGGAGCTTTCTAAGGTCACCTGCAACTGGACAGTTTAGAGACAGTAGCATGCTGCAATTTGATTGTCTTTTAAATTGGAGCTTCCCATACTTTAAGGACTAACAGACTATGGTTAATTTGAATGTTTTTTGATAAATGCTATGGTCCTTGGAAGTACTGTGAAAAATTGCTGTAAAAACATTCTTTAGCATGGCTGAATTGATAAGCTACAGATTTTTAATGCAGCTTCTAGAGGCTATGCTTGGAAACATTTGGTGTGAAGGATCAGTTTCTGCAATATATTTAAAAAATATTAGGGGGCACTATGAAGAGCTAAAACTTTGTCAGTATTCCAGAATCTGAGCTTGTTACTGATGGTGATGATGTAAATTGAAGTTTTTTGAAGGATTTTCTTTAAAGTTTTACATTGACAGAAGGTAGAATGTATTGATAGAAGTAAAGGCAGAATGTATACCTCTGAATCTGTATAAAACTGAAAGTATAGTTCTCAGGTATGAATTGACTATTTATTCAAATGGATGTGTACTCAAATTAATGACTTCATGATAACACAGTGAAATATTTCACAATATTTAAGAAATTCAAGGAAACATTTTATGATGACCTGCATCAGTCCTTTAGCCTATGAAGCATGCTGTTTGCTGTGGAGCAATCAAAGTAGAAACCATTTTTCGGCTCTTGAGCACAATCTAAAAATTATAAAGATGGGATCAATAGCTGCCCCACTACTGTGGTTTTGTTTGTTTGAATAACTCTGTGGGTAGTGTTGACTAATGTTTCAGAAGGTCTGCAGACAAGAGAAGGAATTTGGAACAGAAGTGAATAGTAGGAGGTAAAATGAGGAGAATTTTGTGTAAGTTTGGCTAAAAAAGCATGTACAACTATCCTGATGGGTTGCTTATTTTGCTCAGCACTAAGGCCAGTGTTTTCCAAAGCAATTAGTTGCATGCGTCAATTTTATGCACCATGTGAGGCACCTGTATTGCACTGCCTGCTCTCTAGAAATGCTCAGTTACTGCTTTGCCTTTCGAAAGATCTATTCTTTTAAGATACTTCTAATTGAACATCTAAAAATTAATCCACTCAGTATCAGTAGTATAATACAGTGAATTAAGCCAAGCTTGAGGAATAAGCTGATATTGATCATTTTGGCACAAAGTGGATAGGAATAAAGTACTTGGAAAACTACTGATCCGCTTTTTAATTGTTAGAAAGTTGATCTACTTTACAAGAGTCATCCTGCTTTTTGATCCACTCACACTGCTAGAGAGAAGAGGTTCAGAACAGAAAGCTTTTCATGCTTCCTCTGTATGGCACTGTCTTACATAGCTCTCCAGTTAATAAACGCTGTGTTTAAAGTCCAAGCAATACACCAAGTTCTGGTGCCACCATATATTTGTGAACTAATCTTTCCCCTGCTGCCTGTCGAGAGCACTGCCTGCACCCCAAGCCTTTCAACAAATCCACCCCAAGACTTTCTTGATAGTTGTTTGCAAGCTTCTAAGTAAAACCTTGCATCTACGTGCTGACACTGTGAATCATGGTATGCAATACCTAAAATGACAGATGAATTGCCAATTTCCCCATGAAGTGTTAGCTCGTCTCATCTTACACTGGGATTGTATAAACCCTGCGTTTCACTGTATGGTGTTTGCTTGGTGTTCTGAGGCTGGGAGTGACTTGTAGGTGCTCTGTCAGCACATTATGAACTTGATGGTCTTGGAGAATTTAGGGACTTTTTAACAAAAAGCATGTTATTTCTTTTGCTAATGTTGCTTCTGTCATTGTTCCAAAGGTGGCAAGAGACCACGCGTTCTTAATCTTTAGCCTTCTCAGCTCTCCACAAGAAGTAGATGTGCTGTTAATATCACACAGCTCCTTTAATTAGGTAATTAGCAGTGGAACGACAATACTAAGAAATCAGGAGTGATAAAAATAATAGACTTGCCAGGCCTTAACAGTCCATCAGTTACTACAGTAATCTTTTAGTCTCATTCCTTTATGATCTAATATCCTCAGTGGTACTGTCATGTGTATAATTCTGTTCCTATCAATGAAGCTGCCCAGCCTAATAGATCTGTCCCAGGTAAGCAGTTTTCACTCTGCAGAACATAGATACTTTGCTTACTCAATGGTCCATGTCAGCTATTAAGTACTGACGATGGTCTTCTCTGAATAGCCTTTTAGCAAACAGCTTATTTCAGTTAGTGTGCATAGTGCAACTGTAATATTGTAGGATGAGGGTTTTTTGGTTGCTGGTTGAAGTTCTTGGTTATTTTTATTTTTCAGAAATGCTTTTCAGTATTCAGTATCAATTCAAGTAATAGTGGTATCTTTATGCAAGTGTACTGGGTCAAAAATATGTCCCTACTCAACAAGGCACAAACTGTGACTTGCCATTAGCAGTTCATCTTTCTACTTATAGAACACATTTATTAGTCATCCAGTATGTTTTGCCAGTTGGGAAAAGCTTTGACAATGCATTGTTTCAGAGTTCATCAGTTTGTGTTTTCTTTTTAAGGTTTTTTTCTTTATTTTCTAAAGAGAGAAACAGTAAAATATAGGATTTGCTTTTATGAAGTGTGTTTGTTGGCTTTTTCCAGAGTCTGTTTTTACTGAGATGATTAATGGCTCAGGCTAGAATATAGGACTATTTTCAGAGAGCCTTCTTTATATGATAGAGACTAAATTCATTGGGGCAGGAAGAGGAAAATACATTGGTTTTGGCTTACAGAATGGTTTGTATATTTTAGAAGTGAAGTTTAAAAAACCCCCAGCATTTCTAAGGGAAGAGAGACATGAAAGAAAAAGAAAGGAAGTTTTTGGTACTAGTACTATGCATAGTTTTGTAAAGACCCACACTAATTATAAAGGAACTTTAGCTGTTTCCACAAATACTTGTAAAGTAGCTGGGCTATTTTAGCTTCGAAGACAAGCCAAATAAAACGATGAAGTAAATCCTGTTTGTTGTTTAGGAGCTATTAGGCCAAGCTGCCTAATGGCCCTAATGGGAAGAGTTAATTCAGTGTGTGTATAGAGGACACCTAATTATGCTTTTATAATAGTGCATTCATCTGCAAACTAAGCCTCTGGACCCCCCCTGCATGACAGGTGGTGTCTTCAGGAACATCATCTCCAGGGAAAGCCACCTGGGTTTGTCTTACTGGGGAAGTGTACTTGATGTCACCTTTCTAGGGTAAAGGTTGGACTGTCGTTCTGTGGATCCAGCTCACTCCTCGGAGTCTCTTGAGAATAGGATCACCTCTGTGGGGGTGTTCGCTGCACACTTCAGGGTAAATGCTGGATGGTGGCCAGAGCCTGAAGGAGGAGCCAGGGGAGAGGCTGCTCAGGACCCAGCGTTGTTCATGGATTTCCACAAATAGTACTTACTGTGACTGAAGGACCCTGCTGGTCCTGGTGAGAGGTACAGATAGTCTTGGGAAAGCAAATGCAGACAAGCCTGTTTGCATTTGCTGTGCTCTCTTTCAAGCTTAGATGCTGTCTGGACCTCGGATAACAAGTGCCATTTGTTGAGGATTTGCTTTTGTCTGGGGATGCATGGACAGCAAAATCTTTCAAAGAACATAATGACGGGTATGACAATAGTGCTAAGTAAAGGATCAGAAGCGAATTCTGGCATGCTTTGTGGCCTAGAGACATACAAAAATCTTTATCTTACCCTCTGTTCTTCAAAGGATGGCCTGTGAGAATCCCCTGTTTTCCCTCACAGGGAATGAGGGAATGCCCTTCTGCCATGAGTGTTGAGCAGATGGACTGGACTGGGATAGGTTGAGTTTCAACAGCTGCTTTTTCTGTAACACAGATGGTGGTGGATCCATCTTCTTTAGCAGCTATGAGAATGTCTCTTTTGTGGTGCTGACAAAATTGGGTTCACCTGCAGGACCCCATCTATGTAGGAATGTTTCCGCTGGTTTGATTCTTCTCCAAAGCCAGTTCTGCTTTCTGTTTGTGTCATGATGAATGGCACGATAGCTGTACACTACTGAGGAAAGCTATGGTGGCTTAAGGTGTATCTCTGAGCTAGTATGAACCAAGCTTCTTACATGGTTGCATGTGGCAGTGTTAGAACTGATCTAAATCCAGGTGGCTTTGCTGGCTATAGAGTTTCTGATTGGGATGGGGAAAAACGAGGGAAAGTCTTGCGAGAAGGGAAAATCCTTTTCCTTCTGCCTCTCTCTGTCTCTACCAACTTTATGAGAGAAAACTTGTAGTTTTCAGGTCTGTATGTTTTCCAAAAACTATTGCATTCTATATATAGTAGGCTGTTTCTTGTAAATGAAAAATACAAGGAGGAGTTTGGGGTCAGTCTAGAGTAAATAGATTTTCTGTGTTTCCTTGAGGATTTTAATTTCTACAGAAATAAAGCAAGTTTTGTGCATAGACTTCTGTATTTTAACAAAACTTTTTTTTTTTTTTTTATACCCAAATAGCTACCCCTGATAGTCTTCCTTATCACTCTCTCAAGCTGCTCCTCCCACTCCAGAGAAAACCTAAGAGGGGGTTGGAGTGCCAGAAGTGTCCTTAGTGGTCAGACTGCATCTCTTAGTTACCTCAGAAAGGCAAGTTATGTTTTTCAAGAAGTAGGTTAGAGAAAAAAGGAGCAGCACTGGAGGGGGAAAAAAACCTGTGGGCTATTTTGGAATGAAAAATATCTCTCACCTCTATCAGCTCTTTTGTTCAGCCTTCAGAAAACCAAGCATTAATCCTGTCCCAGAGTTAGAATATCAAGCCCTTATTTTTGTTGGGGCTTTCCTGCCTTCCTCTTGGTATCACTTATACTGCATAACTAAATTCTGAGTTGTGTGAAATGGTTGCTTATATGAATTAGCCATATAATGCATACAGCTTTAGATACAAATAATCCATTTTTAGGACAGACCAGATAATCTCTGGAAACTTTTCTGGCACTTTGATTCTGTTATGGGCATGATGAGACTGACAGGTTTTTGTTTACCCAATATGGTTGATAGGTTTTCCCTTTGAAAAAAATGACAGCTTGCTTTTGACAACAGTTATTTCTGCCTCAAAATTCCTTGCTCCTGCTACCTTACCTTGTCCATGAAAGATGAAAGACTTTTGCTACCTGCTGTAACTGACTGAGGGACAACAATGTGCAGAAAAATGTGAAAATCCAGTGGGAAAGATGGAGGTAAAAGTAATGTGAAGTATATCTTTATCTGAAAAGGTCTCAAATATATATGAATTCCTTGTATGCAGTACTGGTGTGTTTACAGCAATATCTACATAAAAATGCCATATTTTCCCCCTATCTTACTACAGTAAGGTAAGAGCTTTCGTAACTGGGCCATTTGTTAGTAATTACAGCACAGATTTATCAAAATAACAGTTATATCGGGGGGGAGGGGACAGGACAAGAAACAGTAATAGTACAAAAGATGCTTCAATATCAAACGATAACAGAAAAGCTGAAATCCTCCATTAGCTTTTTTTCTCAGGTGTGGTATTTAGATGAGAGAAGTCAATGGCACCTTGTACACATGACAAAGTACAGGAGCATCACTGTCTGTGGAACCCAGCTGGAAAGTAATACGATGGCACATTTCTTCCTGCCAGCAGTGTCTCCTTGTCAGCAGAATTGCCATCATTAATCCTCTTCTTTCA